>NW_026000026.1:14007191-14117642 GCF_001458135.2 Marmota marmota marmota | reverse complement strand
GAGGCGGGGGTGATAAGTGAGCCCTCCGCTCCCTGTGGCTTTACTCTTAGCCCAGCTGTGTGCCATCTCCATTCATATTTATGACACTTTCCTTCGAATTGACTTGCTTTTATCGTTTAATTTGCCCCAAGCTGTAGTACTAGTTGATATGATAATAATATATTTTTGTGGTATCCATTAAAATACCTCGGTAAGTATTGCACTTCTTTTAAAAAGCTATATCAAAAGGCATCAGTGAGCCCAGCTTGCCTCCTAGAGAAGGGCAGCATGCATGAAAGACAGAGACACGCTCCAGCCTGGCGGCCGCTGACCCATGCACTTCTCAGCCATGACAGATGCCCCTCGAGGGTCAGGGGGTGAAAGGGATGTGGGAGCTCCTCACACACTTTGCAGCTTTTCTGTAAATCTAAAAGAATTCCAAAATAAAGTTGACCAAAAGGAGGACCAAAAAAAAAAACAAAACCCAGTGCCTCCTCAAGTTAAAGAAAGAAGGTAAAAAGTGAAAAGGAAACAATAACACAAAAGCCCTCCTGGGGTTTGCCCACCAGTCTCGGGACCAGATTGCACTCTGAATTTTTCGACAGGTTAAGCAATGGGACAGGCTGCAGGCTGCGTTTGGGCTGGGTTCCTGGCCCAGACCCCCCTCTGGGGACAGCTGAGGGAGGAAGCTGAGTAACGGTGCTCCCTGTGGCCTTTACCAGTGGCTCAGTAGGCACAGGACGGACAGGACTCTGCCAAGACGCTGTCCTTGCGACTGCAAGACAGTGTCCCCCAAGCTGACTACTCTCACCTTCTTTGCCCTGCTGCCTCCACTCCTCTCCCAAAACATCAAAGGCCATTTGGGAAATAAATACCCCAGGGCCCTTTTGGATCAGTTCCTGTCACGTCAGGGCCACAGAGCTGGGTCTATCAAGCCGGCTGTGGGGGGCAGCAGGCCTGGCCACGGCACTCTTGGGAATGGATGGGGTTTCTCGTGCCTGACAGTCTTCCCGCTCTGGGAAGGCCTCCCTTCAATGCATTCCTGAGTGACCGCTGTGGGTCCAGCTCTCACAGCACACCCTGTGCTGACAGTGCCCAGGTGACCCCGGGAAAGCCAGTGGCAGGCCAGGCATTATGTGTCCCTAAAGTGGACACACGATGTTGCTCCTGAGCTCATGACCACACGACCTTTAACCCCAGAGTTAAAACCAAAGCCCTTGCTGCCACCTGGCCTGAGCTTGTTGCTGCCGCCCGCTGCTCTGTAGGTCCATTCTTCAGTCCAGAAGGAACAAGTCGTATTTTAACTATAATGACCAAGGCTGGCTCCCCTATCTCCTCCCCCAGAAGTTCCCTAAGTAAGGAGTTTGTTTTCTTTCTTTTTTTTAAATTTTTTAATTTGTTTTAATTAGTTACATGTGACAGTAGAATGCATTTATGTACTTTGATATATCATACATAGGTGGGATATAATTTCTCATTTTTCTGAGTGTACATGTTGCAGAATCACATTGGTCATATAGTCACATATATACATACAGTAATAATGTCTGTTTCATTCTACTGTCTTTCCTATCCCTACATCCCCTTCCCTCCTCTCCCATCACTTCCCTCTACCTAATCTAAGGTAACACTATTCTTCCCTAGTACCCACCCACCCACACCCACCCCTGCCTTATTGTGAATTAACATCTGCATATTAGGGAAAATATTTTATCTATGGTTCTGTAGGATGGGCTTATTTCCCTTATCATGATATTCTCCAATTCCAACTATTTACTGGCAAATGCCATAATTTTACTCTCCTTTTAAAGCTGAGTAATATTCCATTGAGTATATATACCACATTTTCTTTATCCCTTCATCTACTGAGGGATACCTGGGTCAAATGGTGGTTCCATTCCAAGTTTTCTGAGGAATCTCCGTACTGCTTTCCATAGTTGATGCACCAATTTGCAGTCCCACCAGCAATGTATGAGTGTGCCTTTTCCCCCACATCTTCACCAACATTTATCGTTGCCTACTGTATTGTTGATGATTGCCATTCTGACAGGAGTGAGATGAAATCTTAAAGGAGTTTTGATTTGCATTTCTCTAATTGCTAGAGATGTTGAACACTTTTTCATATATTTGTTGATTAATTGTATTTCTTCTTCTATGAAGTGTCTGTTCAGTTCCTTAGCCCATTTATTGATTGGGTTGTTGTTGTTGTTGTTATTATTATTATTATTATTATTATTTGGTGTTAAGTTTTTTGAGTTCTTTATATATTCTAGAGATTAATGCTTTATTGGAGGTGCATGTGGTAAAGATTTTCTCCTAATCTATAGGCTCTCTCCTCACATTATTAATTATTTCCTTTGCTGAGAAGCTTTCTAATTTGAATCGATCCCATTTATCGATTCTTGATTTTACTTCTTGTGCTTTAGGGGTTTTCTTAAGAAAGTCAGATCCTAGGCTCACATGGTGAAGATTTGGGCCTATTTTTTCTTCTATTAGGCACAGGGTCTCTGTTCTAGTGCCTAAGTCTTTGAACCACTTTGAGTTAATTTTTGTGCAGGGTGAGAAATAGAGGTTTAATTTCATTTTGCTACATATGAATTTCCAGTTTTGCCAGCACCATTTGTTGAATAGGCTATCTTTTTAACATTCCAGTGAATGTTTTTGGCAACCTTGTCTAGTATGAGATAACTATATTTATGTGGGTTTGTCTCTGGGTCCTCTATTCTGTTCCATTGGTCTATAAGTCTATTTTGGTGCCAATACCATGCCATTTTTTGTTACTATAGCTCTGTAGTATAGTTTAAGGTCTGATAGTCCTCTTTCACAACATTTATTCAACATCATCCTTGAAACTCTAGCCAGAGCAATTAGACAAAAGAAAGAAATTAAAGGGATACAAATAGGTAAAGAAGAACTCATACTATCCCTATTTGCTGATGACATGATTCTGTATCTAGTAGATCCAAAAAAATCCACCAGAAAATTTCTAGAACTAATAAATGAATTCAGCAAAGTAGCAGGACATAAAATCAACACCCATAAATCAAACACGTTCCTATACATCAGCAATAAATCCACTGAAAGAGAAATTAGGAAAATTACTCCATTCATAACAGTCTCAAAAAAAAATAATAAAATACATGGGAATCAATCTAACAAAAGAGGTGAAAGACCTCTACAATGAAAACTACAGAACACTAAAGAGAGAAATTGAAGAAACCTCACAAGATGGAAAGATCTCCCTTGCTCCTGGACAGACAGAATTAACATTGTCACAATGGCCATACTACCAAAAGAGTTATACAGATTTAATGCAATTCCTATTAGAATCCCAGTGACATTCTTCATAGAAATAGAAAAAGCAATCATGAAATTTACTTGGAAAAATAAGAGACCCAGAATAGCTAAAGCAATTCTTTTTTTTTTTTTTTTAAGGAAAAAAAAAATCTTGGGCTGGGGATGTGGCTCAAGCGGTAACATGCTCGCCTGGCATGTGCGGGGCGCTAGGTTTGATCCTCAGCACCACATAAAAATAAAATAAAGATGTTGTGTCCACCGAAAGCTGAAAAATAAATTTAAAAAAAATTCTCTCTCTCTCTCTCTCTCTCTCTCTCTCTCTCTCTCTCNGAACCCGAATGATGGCTATTCCTCGAATCCAAGTGCTGGCCCAAGACCCTGGCCCTTCCTGAGCTTTGCTCTTCTTCTGCATGTCCTCTGACTCTCAGCCTAGCTTCATTTCCAGCTGTCTGTCCTCTGGGTACTTTCTTCCATAAGTCCTCTCAAATTCTTCTTGGAAATAGGCAGAGCTCCAATAATAAGCCTCCAAGAGCAGAGTTCCGAATCCCACCCACACCCTAAGGAGAGAGCCAGCTACGTCCTACTTTTCCTTGAGTGCAAGGACACCAGTTCCCACTCCCAACAACACTTGTTTTTATTTTTATTATTTTTTTCCCTCTCTTTGAAAACTACTTCATTGAAGTATTTATTCAACTTTTTAAAAAACATAAGGAAACCTGCCTTCTCAGCAGCATAGCTGGACCCCGAGAGTGTCGTGCTAGGTGAGGTAAGCTGGACTCAGAAGGTCTCAGTTGCCTGTGGAATCCAAGATGGCAGGGAGGAACCTGGTGTTGGCCAGGAGTTGAGGGGTGCAAGGAGCAAGCGGGTGGTGGTCAAAGGCACAGAATCTCAGGACTCAAGACGAATTAGCTCTGGAGACCTACTATGTGGCAAATACCAGGAGCTGGCCATAGTGTAGACCACTTAAAGTCTTCTGGGAGAGCAGATCTCATGTAAAATGTTCTTACCACACATCTTAATAAAGGATGCTGGGGTTAACAGGGTGACGGGGATGCCCATGGCCTTGATGGAACTGCTCACAGTTACATATGTACAACTTCTCACAGGACTCCATTTTCAGTGCTAGGATTTAAGTCTTTGGCACCAAGGAAAGGATGAAGTTTATCTGCACACCCTCCAGGTCTATCCACCTCACACCACCAGGCAGGGGCTTCCCTATCGAGTCTTCTAAGGCTAGACCCTGAATGAAGACTTCCTGATGGGGAGAATTCTCCTCTTCCCTCGGGGTCCCCAGCTGATCTCTTACCAGTGTCCAGAGGTGGAGACACTCCTGAAATCCCAGCCAAGGGTGCTTCAGGGATCATCGAATTGAGCAAAGCCAGGTGCACTGCGGTGCCCTCCCTCCTCCCACACTCAGGGTGGACATGGCTGCTTGGCCACAGTCCTCTTCCCACAGTTGCTCATCCAAGACCTGCCTCACCCAAGGCCTCCAGGGCCATCATTCCCTAGGAGGCTTAGCACCTGAGCTAAAACCAGTTTGCCACTCCTTGTTCTGAAGACTATGGAGCAGGGAAAGCTGACCAGCTCGTGGGCAAGATGGGAACCGACCCACCACCAGAACACCAAGGTGCAGCTGCTGCTTTCACAGCACCACGTTCCAAGCAGAGGCAAGCAAACGCGGACACATGTGCACAGGTGCACGTGGACGAGAGCAGCAGAGCATCATGTGCCTGGCCTCGCCCACTCTCCCGGCAGACGAAACGGCCCAGCTCTATCCAATCCGTTGCTTCCTTCCTCTGAGAGGATTTTGTCTTTACAGACTGTTCTATCATCCTTTGTGTAACGCATAATCAAGATAATTGGAGAGAAAAACAATGACAAAAGCCAAACAGGCAGATTCTAAGCAAAAAAAAATAGTGACAGAAGTCACAATCCCTCCCAGGTGTCAGGGAAACTGCGTCCAACAGTTACTCGTTGGACAAATATTGATGAACTACCAACCCAGGTCCCTGCTTTGCTTGAGGCCACAGGACCAAGAGGAAGGGGATGATGAGGTCACTGCCCTCCTGGGCTGACACTCCCTCCATTTTATATAAAGATGGCACAAGAGGAAAATTAGACAGTGACAAGCACTGAGCAGGGGGCTGAGAGGGCACCTTCTCCACCCTGGCAGACCAGGAAGACCCAGCATGGGGATGTCTGAGGGCAGAGGGGAGAGGTGGACGGAGCAGTGAGAACAGAGGTCTCAGGCGCTCACTGGCCACAAGGTCAGTGGGTCTGTAGGGCCACAGCAAAGAGGACAGCGCAGACAGGGAAGCCAGATGGGATGCCGGGGACAAGTAACTGAAATCAGATTCCAAGTGCATGGGACCTGACACAGAGGTGGGGCAGTGCATGAGAGAAATCCAGGGGTCATAACCAAAGAACTTTCCACATAATTCTATGAGAAGAGAGAAAGGGGGGTGGAGAAAGAAAGAAGAAATTAAGATTAAGAGACTCTAAGGAATATTTGATGTGGATCATGCTTCTTCATAGAGCTCAAGAAATACAAGCAAGTCAAGTACTTGAGTTATCAAATGGCGTTCTGTTCACTGCTTCAAATCTAATGTACAGAAAACTGCTCAGAGACTGGGCCATGTGAGTCCCAGTTCCCAAAAGGCTACGTATGCATTCTAGGGGCTTACCAAGCTGCATGGAGACACAGTGTGTGCATCCTTGGAGAAGTGCCAGGCTCTGGATGCATCTGTTTCCCCAGCCCTGAAGTGGGAAAAACAGACCCAGGCCTTACTCAAATGTTCCACCCTCTATAGGGTATGACCCAGCCTCCAGGTGTTGGGAACCACAGACACCTCTCAGGTCCCAAAGTCCCATGCTCCACCACTGGGGCCCTTAGGACAGTGTATTGTCCTGACTGGTTTACATGTCAGTCTCTCCCACCAGACTATGTATTCTCTGACAAAGGAGACAAAATCTAACTTTCTTAGCCTGGCTCTGAGTAAGTACTTGGTAAGCAATTACCAAAAGAGATCTCTTCTCTGCTGGGAGAGCAAAAATCGTTTGTGGCTTTTTCAAAGAAAGAGTCTACTATTGTAGAAGAAGTAGTGGGGCAGTGGTTCTCTCTCAAGACCACAAGGCCAAAGCCTCATCCGCCCTGTCTTTGACCTTCTGGGGTTCCTCCTGATGCCCCCTGCCCCACTGTCTCACCCTTCCTAGCGGGTGCTGGTGGCCCTTGGGACAGTCAAACATGCTCTCCAGCCTCGCAATCAGGTCTTGGCTGCGGGAGGCCCAGGCTGCCTGGGCAGAGTCCAGCACAATTAAGCACTTCACCTTGTATGCCTTGGCACTTGCTGCTCAGTGAAGCAATCCACTGCTCCTGCCAAGCCCTCGGCTCCCCAGGGATCCACCCCATGAGGATGCGCCCAGCCCAGTGAGGAGGGCCAAACAGAAATCAGGCCCTGACCTTCTCAAAAGACAGGCAGTGTGTCTTAAGCATGCTTAATATCTTGTTGACTCCTTCCTGTTCTCTTTGGGCCCAGATCCTCAAGATTTGGCTCTGATGGAAAGAACTCAGAGCCCAGGGGCGGGAGCCAGTGCACATGTTCTCTGAAGCAAGGGTGGTGGAAAGCCAAGCGGGATGTTGACCTCAGGAACAGGGTCTAAACAAGACACCAGTGAGGCCCTGAGAGTGTTGTGCTGAGGACAGTGCTGGTAGCCAAGTAGGATTTAGGTCAAAGTGTACAGGCTGCAGTTACCTACTTTAACCCATGCCCTAAGCAAAGCCATTTCTACCATTGCCAGAGGGACATTTTCAAACACAAGATTACATGCACACGTCCCCCCTCTGGTTAAAGCCTTCCAGCAACCCGCTACTCTTGAGATAAAGTAATGTCCCCTGACCCCACTGGTCTCATGTGCACCAACCTCACTCTACCTCCCAGCCACTTCTTGTCACACACAGCCCAGTCGCGCACTGGCCTTTTAGGTCCTTGAACTCCTGTGCATGTCAGGGTCCCCAGAGAGCCACACTCATAGCCCTAAGTGCTCTTTGCATTCTCATTACCTCTTAATGAAACTTCCTCAGGGAAGCTTCTAGACACCATGCCCTGACCAGCTCAGAAACCCACCAGCCCACCACAATCATGAGTAAACTATCAGATACAGCATTGCTTATTTAATGTTGTTTAATGATGCAGTTTACATAAGGTCAGGAGCCTTTCTATCTTGTTCTATGCCTCACATCCATGAAGTGTGCATGGATGGATGGGTGGATGGATAGATGGATGGGTGGGTAGATGGGTGGATGGATGAATGAATGAATAGGTGGGTGGGTGGATGGATGGTGAATGGACCTCCCAGTCAAACTGAACAGCCCATAGATTCTCCTTCATGGTATAAACATGGCATGAAGGAGAATCTGTGGGCTGTTCAGCGTGGCATTTCCTTCCTTCCTTGATCCATATATCCAAAGCCTACCCATCCATCAAAGTGGATCCCAAAGATTGCCTCCTCAGCAAAGGCCTCAGGGTGCACTTCCCAGCTAGACATGATCTCCCCTTGTCCTGAACCCTAGCATCACAGTCTCTGCTACACTTTCTGAGTGAATCTTTACCTTCCTCACTAGAATGGATTTAGCTTGATTCACTGAACTGTAAGATTATCAAAGCTGAGAGCTAACACCATTATTATTATTATTATTATTATACAAATAATTATCATACTTGTTGGCCAGTGAGACCTCCAAGCCATGTAAGAGAAAGACACCTTTCAAATACCGCATTTAACAGACAAGGAAAGAAGCTGGTGGAGGTGACCACCAGGAGATCACTCAACAGGAGATCACCTTGCCCCGCCAGCATGTTCTACCAGGGAACCATGCTGTCCTTTAGCAGCATGTGAAAGAGGGAAGGCAAGGCAGCTCCTCTCCAAAGTGTCCCCTGGCATGGAGAATATCTCCCTATACCTCAGCACCAATGCTGGAGGCCAGCTAACTCCCATAGGCCAAATCCCGAACTCTCTCAGTTGCAACTGCTACAAATCTCCATAGAGGACTTTTCAAAATAGTTCTCCCATTTTAGGAATCCCAGGCCCAGGACATGGTCTTCATGCTATCCTACCTCATCCTTCCCCTTCCCGCTGAATCTACTGACCAAACCGAAGAGCGAGGAGTTAGTGGCAGCTAGGAACACATCTTGGCTCTGAGTCTCACTAGTCAAGGGCAAGGGCCTTCACCTTCCAAACCTCAGCATATTCAACCATGAAGTCTGGGAAACACAAACCCCGCACTTGAAGAATTAAGTACAAGGTGCTTAAACACCCAACCACTGCTGACAAGGCCTTTATTGTGGCAGGATTATTCACAAAGTTCTCCTGTCCTGGGGCATCTCATCAGGAGGATGCCCAGAAAAAGGGATGCTTCCTTCTCTTCAGAGAGAGATGCCAAAAGCTCAGGAGGGGTTATCCCAGGAGACAGAAACCCTGTGGCTTGCTGGGAATACACAGATCGCAGTGGCAGGTCACGCACACATCAACACGCCCCACAGCCTCCTGCATCCACCTCCACATCCACACCGAGAGAACACACGTGTGTGCATTTGCCCCAGCCCACGTGCACGGGGAAACGTGGGCCTCCGGGGCCAGCATCCCTCAGCTTCTCTCCCTGCCTCCTCCCCTGCCCCTGCAGGAAGCCCATGGACGGCTGGGCTGGAAGCTGTGCTCCTGGGTCTCTCATCCAGGTAAGGGAGCTTGCCAGGAGGCCAAGTGTATTTGCATATAATTTGCATGTGTTGACACAGCCCTTCCCATCTCTGCGCAGAGCACTTCCAAGCTAACCTGTTATTACTGCTCCTCCGAGCTCACGCTGCATCCCCACCCACCACCAGCAATACTCTGCCAGGAGACAGGCCCAGAGATGGTGGAGCTTCGGAGACTCACAGGGACCTCCCGGGCCTGTTTCTCCCCCTCGACTACAAACAACAACACACCTCTACTGGGCAGACCCAAAGAGAGCTTCTCATGCTCAAAACCCAGCCCATGCCCGGAGCTGAGCAGTTGCTGGCACACAATAGGCTGTTTATTCCTATCAGAGGACAGGAAGCAAGGCTGGACAGAGAAATTCTCCCTAGCACTATGCCCCGATGTTGCTTGAGGCTCACAGGGAAGGTCCCCTGTGCTCTGGTAACTAGTGGCAGCAAGTATATAAAACTATAGGACGCAGGGCTGGATGTGAATTTCAAGGGAACAGTGAACTTTCAGGGGAAGTCTGTCCTGTGCAGTCCTCCCACAGTGAGAAGGTGTCCGCTGTTTACCTGAAAGTCCAGTTCTAACTGGGAGTCCCAGAGCACGTCCAACCACACTACCTGGACCCAAGGCCCGGAGGCTTCTGTTATCACGCACATCCTGTTTTCTCGCAGAGTGTACCTCCGCTCAGAGGGCACGTCTCTGCTACCTACACGTCCACTTCCCAGTCCAGGGTAGGAAGGGAGGGCGGGGGTCCCTGCGAGGTACATTGAAAATTGCCGAGGGGAGAAAGAGGGAGAGGGAGACCAGAGAGAACATGTGTTTCCTAATTTAGTTAAAGATCTCAAATCTGTTCCCCTCCGGTCTCTGTGAGGAGCAGTGTTATCGCTGCGAACGTGAGGCCACGCTTCCTGTGGTGAAGGGTATGTGTGTTTTCATCAACAGAGCTCGTTTCTAGGGTTCCTTTCAGGATGTGAGGCTCACGGTGGGTCGCAGAGGAAGAGGCGAGCACACAGGGGGGCCCGTGGGCCAGGCTGCTGCAGTCCTGGGGCTGGAGCCAGGGTCTACCTGGAGAGCCTTGGCCCCACGGCCTGAGGGCCTGCACCAGCCCACCGCCCAACTTCCTGCCATAACAGGTCCACTGGGACCCTTCCCAGAGTGCACTGGGGCAAACGGGCCTTGCCAGATTCTTTGCCTGCACTGGGGGCCTGTGAGGCTGGACAGAGCTGGGCACCTGGGTTCAAGTCCCAGCTCTGCCACTCATTTGGAACCAATACTGAGGGCACCAGGCATAGGTGTTAGATGGTGTGGGGTGAGAGACCTCTGGGGATGATCTGCTCTGCACTCCAGGGCCCTGCCTTGCCAGGCTCTGCACTCTGGGGAACAGGTACTTCTGAATATTGATGTGCTGCAGCCGATGACCCCAGCAGAGAACCTGAACCTAATCCAGGGGGCACTGCTTTCCCGTGAGAGCTTTTTGAGAGGGAAATCTTGTCTTACAGTAAGATCAGTGGACGTACTGTGGAGTATAATGCAACAGACTTGTATTTTTAAGATAAAATACAAAAAGTGAAGTGTGTACGACTCCATTTTCTGCTCTATACAGTGGTGATGGAGAGGGCAGTCCCAAAGAACTTTTGCAAAGACAGTGCAGGGACTTGAGGCAAGACCCTGCACAGCCACAGCAGGCCAAGTATGACCTTCTGTGGGGACATTAATTCCCACAGAGACCAGACCCAGCGATTAAGTTTCCTTTTTGAGGTCCCATTCATCAGACTCCCGTGTGCATGAAGAAACCAGGCAGCAGAAAAGGGAGTCTCGATTTGGGGCACAGAGGAAAGTGACGGGTATTCTGTTGACTTCCTAGTGGCTTCCAGGTATCAGACCTCCAACAAAAGACAGTGGCCTAAAAGCCATTTGCCTGTGTGGTCTGCCAAGATGGGAACCCCTCCTGCACATCTGTGGCCACAGGTATGACCAGCCTAAAAGGGGGCGAGACCCCCATCTACCAGCCCTGCCCTTCGTGGACACAGTGCTCCTGTTTCAGAACCCCACACACACTGTGCCCATTCACCAGCTGAAGCCACCCAGTGAAGGAGACTGTGAGCCATGGCCAAGGCACTTGGGGACAGTCAGAAGGGCAGGTGCACCTCAGATACATGGTCTGAGATGGGTGGGCTCAGGACCCCAGATCGAGCTATCTGAGTGCTAGGCTCGAATCACTTTGTGACCTGAGACCCAAGGTCAGTGCCCTGTCTGGGTCACAGCCTCTGTTCTGTTCCTTATTTTCAAGAACTTTTTAAATTGGGGAGTTAATTCTTCTCAAGGACCTGAAAATCAACTCTGCCAATGGTCATCAGAGCTCCTCTGTACCCAACAAAGGGTTTAAGACTCTGCGGGAACTCTCCCAGCCCACTCTGAAGAGCAGGACCCTGTCCAGGCCGCGTGTCGGAGGGGCCAACCAGAGGTGACATATGAACTAATGAGACTGTGGTCAGCCCTTGACGGTGGCACTGAACCAGGGACCCTCGTGGCTTCAGGTAATTCTAGAATACTCGGAGACTATTTTAAATGATCTTAGTGTATGGAGGTCACCTCTAATGGTGCCACTGGCCTGACACCCATGCAAGTGCACAAAGCAGTGGCCCCAGTGTGGAACTTCCACTTGGCTTTTGACCTCCTCTCTGCTCAAGCTAGCCACTACCCTCTGTCCTTACCTCAGAACAAAGCACCTTCCTTAGGATCCCTCTTTCTTGGACATTGCTTTTCAGACTGACCGCCTAATCTCTGAATAAGAACAGGTTTTGGGGGTGCCCCACACACAGTTTCAGCCAACATCCACCCAACCCAGTCACATAGTTAGTTCCTGCTAACAGCCTATTGCTCTTTGTCTAAGCTGTGTTGGAAGATGCTCCCTGGTTATGAAATCTACTTTGTCAAAGTCAACCTCGTTTGGAGATTGGAGATTGGGGACCTCATTCTTCTTCCTAGCAGTGGTAGAGTTGCCCCCAAAACCTTTTTTTTAATTATTTTTTTAATTCCAAGCCATGATCTGATGTCTTTTTTTTTTTCCTTCAAATTTCAGCTTATACAGCCTCTCCTTTTTGAAAAACAAAGCATAACAATTGCAATTCTCCCTTGGCCAGTGGCCAGACATCCAAGGGCTGGAGCCAGGAGATTAACGGATACACCCGGAGAGGACAAGGTCAGAGGGCAGAACAGCCTGGACACGTGTTTGTATCAGAGACCAGACCCGAAGGGCCAGGGAATGCCTGTGCTCAGGACGGACACCTCCAGTTTTGGTGACATGCTAGGGCCCTGCAGAACCGTGTGTGGAACATGCCTGTGACATTAATTAATGCCAGGCAAAATGTAGCAGCAGATCTTGGAAACTAAAAATAGATCTTTGCCAACTGATTCATCCCCCGACTGCACAGAACTCGGAGCCTTTTTCTCTGCTTCTCTTCTACATGAACGTTACGTTATGGCCTTTTTCCTTTCTCTCCATCTTTGTTGTTCTTCCTTTTCTTTCTGTCCTTCTTGTTGAGAGGTTTCAACCTTCCGGAAGTGATGTCCCTACTCAGCTACCCTCCGACCCATAAACATGCTTAATAAGCAAGGAAATCACTTCTTTCCTGACTCCCAGGGTTGTAAGCCATGTCATCTGCACTTAATATTTTCCATGCGGATGTCTCTGCCCGTGGCATCACACAGAGAGCTCTATAGCTTCGTTTCCGATTACAGTCCCTTCTATTTTAAACTTTGTTGATTTCTACAAGGAAGGAAGCCTATTTCATACAGATTAGCTGGACAGCTGGGTCTGATTGCTTCTGATTACCGGGCTTGGGGCCACTAGGGAAACAGGTTTCCCAAAGCCCCTTGGATGGAGAAGCATTCCATATGGCCCCCACGGCGTGGGTCACCACACACTCCAGAGAGGAAGAGCCAGCAGCCTTGGTTGGGCATCAACAGGTCCAACCGAAGGCGGGGTCACACCTCCATCCCACTTGGGTGTCGGGGGCTGTGCTGGAAGGTGGAGGGGGTTTGGACGCCCCCGGGTGGGAAGCTCTGCGGGCCCTGCAGGGGGGCTTGTGTCAGAGACAAGGGCGAGTGTCGGGAGGGGGCATCCACCACGCTTGCCTCATAGACTCACTCGGAGGCAGCAAACCAGGCTCAGTGGTCAAGACCCCTTCACCTGGCCTTGCATCCCAGACCTCCAGGTGCACAAAGAAATCACAAAGTCCTCTCTCACCTTTCAGTGGTCAGTCCACAAGCAGGGGGGGCTGCTGCTCTCTCCCGAAAGCCGGTGGCTCCGATGAGGCAGGAGTGCTCTCCCTGCTCGTCCCATCTCTGCCTTCTCTTTATGCCTCCTCTAGAGAAAACAGAGTGCTGGAGGTTTAAAAAAAGAAGAACCGTGTGTGTGGAGGGTGGTGGGTGTCGGGGGTGCCGGGGCGCTGGGGGGCGGCAGGGGGACACCGGGGGGTAGGTGAGCAGCCTGCCCTGGTGTGGGTTCGGGGGTAATGGCCGACGCTGGTGAGATGGTTTTCCTGCTGGAGCTGAGCGCCACGGCAGCTCTGTGTGGGCGGCAGCAGCTACACGGCTGGGTTTCAAACCATTGCACTGAACATTTGCAAACAGATAAAAAAAAAAAAAAAAAAAAACCATTGGGTACAAATGGAAACTTCTGCTTCCCTTTGTCTCTCTTCACTCTCTCCACTTCACCTCTCTTCTTGAGTTTCTGAGGAGGAGAGTGAGGGTGGTCACTTCCCCTGCAGGGACCCCCAAGCCCTTGTTTTCCAGCCACACCATCCCTGTGGCCACCAAAATGCACAGGTAGGTCAGTTCTGAAGATTTGTGCCCACTGCTTTGAGAACGTCCAGTCATTTGAGGAAGATACCCTTTCCTCTGGAATCTCCCAGAGTCTAGCTACTGAGCGCCAGCCAACCCAAAGAGGTTTTGGGTGTCCGTAGTTGATGTTCTTTCAGGTTTCCTAGTGTCAAATCTACCTGAGAACCAGCCAACATGACTAGGGTGAGGTGTACCTTCATTTCTGGATGTGGCGCTTTCCCCAAAGAATGTTCTGTGAACAGTGGAAGGAAGTACCCCATGGATAGCAGAAAAGGGGTCTGTGGTCAAATTCCTCAATGTTTCGTCCCACACTGCTCTGGGTCATCACACAGCACTCAGCCAAGAAAGACTGGGAGAAGTCCTGCAATACAGAATCTTGTTCTACTTGGTTTAATGCAACATTCTCACAATGTGGGAGACCTTAGATGAAAGGGTCCCCTCTTACCAATGATTAGAGCACAGCACACTCACACCAACCAATGTTAGCATGACCCAAATCAACCATCATAGCCAGAGAGGACAGGAAAAGCTCAATGCTAAGAATGGGAACGAGGCAAGCTTCACACCTCAGGGCACTCTCCGTTTGCATCAACACTGGTTGCCACATGGAGTTATCAATGAACTTGAGACTTTTGGTCCTGGTTCATGAAAAGTACATGGACTGGACCAAGATGTGGGAGTTTATATCTCTCATTGTTACGGCAGCTGTCACTCTGCCTCCTCTCCACCCTAGTGGGCCTCCAGGGATAGGGCATCCTGTGACGGAGAGCAGGAAGGGCCTCCCTGGCACTATGAAGATGAGAAGAGAGGTCTTTTAGTGTGAGGCAGACATGCAAGATACCAGCGCTGCAACGGGGAGCTACTGAACGGTGGCATTCATACTGAGATAACTATCAGGAAGGAAGCAGGAAGCAGACAAGGAGAGGTGAAGACAGAGAGGCCCCCTCCTGGGTTTGGGGCTTCCACGGGCCATCCACACAAGCAAGGTAAGAGACTGACAGACCCCAGCCCTACAGTACACCATCTCTGAGCCCTTGGCTATGGCCCCTTCACATGAGCCTTGGTCTCCTCTGAAAATGACTTAAGTCAACTATTGTCACCCAAAGGTGATTTTGCCCCCCAGGGGATACTGGGCAGTGTCTGGAGACATTTTAGTTCTCATAACTCCGGATGGTGCTAGGTATAGGTATCTTTTGGGCAGAGTCAGAGATGCTGCTGACCATTCCTCTTTGCACAGGACAGCCCAGCCACAGACGAGGATCCAGCCCCACTGTCCCCAGTGTTGAGGTAGAGAAGCCCAGACTAAGTGTCCGCTCCCTTCTCCACCTGTGGATCCCAGATGAGACAACATGCAAGAATTCTATGCAAAACAAAGACCAATAACTTTCTATTTGGTAAGAAGGAGACTTCCGTATCCTTTAAATGGCATTTACTTTCTTTTTAAGTGATAAGACAGAAACAAAGTAGAACAAAAACTCCCTGCTTTAGACAGGGAGAGAAAGAACTGGCCTGACCAATAGATGCTCTAAGCTGTATAATTTTGTGGGGGAGGGGGTGGAAATAATAAATGAAAAAAAGGAGGAGGAGGATGAGAAGGAAAAAGAGAAATGCCTCTTCTTGCTTAAGTACATCAGATAACTTGAACTCTGTGTGAACAGAGTGGAAAGGGTGTAGGAAAGAAAGCTCTAGAAGCTTGCCAGCACTCAGGCAGGTAATCACTTGTAATTAGAGCGTTTTATAGAATCCACTAAAGAGGTTTTAAACAAAGCTGAAAATTATTTGTTGACCTTCTCTCTGAAGGAGGCGGACGGTCACGCTGACCACGCTAATGCATCCAGCCTGGGTGGGCTTTTTCTTTTAAGGAAGTCCTCAGCCAGCTTCACCACAGCCCTCGGCCCACAGCAAATTATCAGAGGAAAATGAAGAGAGAACGTGAAGCTGGAGTTGAGGTGCAGGTGACAGCAGATGACCCCGTTTCAGAGTGGACAATCTGGCCGCATTTCACTCTGGCTCCCTCCTGGGTGGGAGAGGTCCCTGGTAGATGGAAACATGGTGGGGTGAGGATAAGGCCCAGCCCAGGAGGGAAGGAAGAGGGCAAGTTGAAGAAACACCAGCAGGCCTCCTGGGCCAGCGCTTTATGGAGCCCTAGGAACAAGTCAGTAAAGAAGAAGCGACAGCACAGTCCCTGCCTTCTCAGAGTTCACAGTCAATCAGGATGAAAAGTCAAAAATCAAAGAGTGATAACGACAAAAAAACGTCCAATTCCGCCACTCACTGGGTGGTGATTTGAAGCTCTACCACATACTAGGTGCTATCCAATGAAGGAAAATGTAGGTAGGTGGATCACCATCAAAACCCACCATGAAAACATAACATCCTATTAAGCTCCAGCCTTAAGGGTGTGGCTCACTCAGAGCCCTAAGGCCAAGGCCACCTCTTTTTCTAAAGGACTTGGGAAGGGCCAGAACCCAACGACCTGCTCTTGGTCTTGGCTAACACCATTGGAGAGCTAGGTCTTCTGTTCTATGACACTACTTGTAGGAGGTGGGAGTTGTCCACAGGGAGGGGACACAGCCAGCTCAACCCTGGGCGTCAGGCCTCTTGAGAGGAGGCTGTCAGGACCTAGGACAGCTCCGGAGCCTGGTCGTCTACTTCCTCATTCTTCCCAGGCCCCTGCCAGGGCAGAGGAGTGTGCCACTCCCTGCTCCTGTTCCCACCCACAGGACTGGCTACTCCCTCCACACGAGTTACCTACTTTCTGCTTGTTGGGCTCCCTCTTGGTCCTTCTTCCACGTGACTTCTGCCCCATGCCCACTGCCAACCACTGACTTTCTTACCCAACACTCAGCTGTGCTGAGTGAGGGCCTGACAGTTCCCTTAGTCCACATGGAGCCTCACAGTTAGGCAGAGGCTCCTAGAGCCAACTGTGTAGCTGCAACCAGACTATTGATGACTGCTGGGGGGGGGGAGGGGGGAGCACCAGCCACCACTGACCCTCTAGCCAAGGGTCAGGGCCAAGTGAGCCTCCCCAGAGAAGCACAGCCAGCTCTCAGGACCTTCCAGTGCTGGGATGCTGGGAGATGAAGAGCAGATCAGTTGCTGATTCATGAAATCATTAAACATGGTTCATAGATGAAGTTTTTAATTATAATTTCATGTTAATGTGCTTTTGACAGTACAGATCTAATATACCTAACTCATGTGTTTCCTTTTTAAGTAAGATTTTAAGCATCAATTTAAAGCATTGATTTTACTCGAAAACTTACAGAAAAACAGTAAAGGAACTAGAATAACTAAAATAATTTTTAAAAATAATAAATTTGGAGGAATGACAGTACCAAACTTTAAGATTTACTGTGTAGCAACAGTAATCAAGAGATTAAACACTGGGATCAATAGAATCAAATAAAGGACCTGGAAATAGACCCTCACAGAGGTGCTGGACTGATTTAGCAAAGGGACAAAGTTACTTCCGTGGAGGAAGGGTAACCTTTTCATTGATGCTGAAGCTGTTGGACTTGGAAGGTTACAAGAGAAAGAGAAAAGCTGTAGTAAACCTCACTCCTTTTACAGAGCATGAGTCAAATGGATCGTACATTTGAATGTAAAACAGTAATAATTTAAGAGAAAAAGACAGAACAGCTTTCAGATTTAGGATTCAAAGAGACCTTCGATATAATATCAAAAAATAAATAAATCATAAAAGAAAAAAATCATTAAATTAGCTTTCATTAAAACTAAAAACCTTTGCTCTGCAAAGTCTGTTAAGAAGACTAAAACAAAAACTTTAAATTGGGAGAAAATATTTGCAAACCACATATCCAACTAATATTCAGAATACATCAAGAACTCTCAAGACTCCATGGTAAACACACCCACAGTATCCAATTTGAAAATGGGCAGCAGATATGAAAGGACAGTCCCCAAAAGGGACACACAGATGGCCAAAAAGCACATGAAAAATGTTCAACATCATTGACCATCAGAAAAATGCAAACTAAAAACCATGCTGAAATATCACAGCATACCCATCAGGTGAGCTAAAAGTGAAAATGCCAACAACACTCAATGCTGGCAAAGTTGTAGATAAACCAATCACCCACACTTTGCCGGTGTGGACATAAAATGGGACAGTCACTCTGAAAAACAATTTGGTGGTTTCTATAAAATTAAGTATGTACGTACCAGACAACTCACCAACTGCACTGTTGGGCATATATCCCAGATAAATAAAAATGTATTTTCACATACAAAATGCACGTAACAACCCAAATGCCTTTCCACAGGTAGGTGACAAAGTAAACTGCAGTACATCCAGACCATGGGACACCACAGAAAGCAACCAGCCATGATAAACTCAACAACTTGGGTGAATCTCAAGGGTGGAGTGGAGAAAAAACATCATGTATCAATTCAATATGTGCCACATTCCCCAGAAGATAGAATTAGAACAAGAGAAATAAGTGTGCTTGCCAGGGTTAGGGATGGAAATAGGGTACCACAACGAAGGGGCCTTATGAGCATCTTTATGCCCAGGGACAAGTCTGCAACCAGATAATGTCCAGGGTCACGCAACCCTATACATATGATAAAGTGCTGTAGAACTACACACACACACACACACACACACATGCAGGTCTGAATAAGTTCTGCAGCACAGCTCACTGTATCGGTTTCCCGTATCGGTTTCCTGCTTAAATACTACACTCTAGTTCCATAAGGACCTTATCATTGGGCAAGCCAGATGAGGATCTATGGGACCTCTCTGTACTGGAAATTCCTGTGGGTTTATAACTTTTGAAAAATAAAAGTTTCATAAAAGGAGAATATTAAATAATAGTACAAGTGATTTGTGAATACAAAAAAAATTGTGATGGTGATAGGCCTGAGATCTGGGATTGCTGTTTCTTTAGGTGCTGGGGACCTGGTACAGCCAGGAGCACAGTCTCTGGACAGCCAAGCCTTAGGCACCTAATGGGTCCTGGAGGCAGAACACCAGCTCTTCTCCTGTCCAGGTTAGATCAAATTTAAAACCACAGGAGCCTCTGGGTCTAAACGAGCCAACTCTCTAACCTGCCGGAGGCCTTGTTTAAACTCAACTGAAACTAAATTGAATGACACAGCAGATGTCTTCATGACAGGGCAGCCTCAGACAAAAATGCCACATTTCATCAGCCCTAAGACGCACACTTGCAAGAAGAACCATTATTTTTTGTTCCGCTATGAAAGAAAAATATGCAGCCAATTAAACCGTGACACAATGCTTTCTTATCACTTAGAGTTTTTAATTTTACTTATTGAAAGAGTTCTTTGAGACTTAATTAGACAGATTTTTATCACATATTACTATTGTGCATACATAAAAATGAAAATACAAGTGAAATAAATTGGTTATTATTCCTCAAATTACTTCACACCCAGGCCAACTCCTCCGAGCTGCTTGCTCAGCTCCGACTCATCAATGACTGGGTTTTTTCCACGCTCTGTCATCCCTGCATTCATCCGTGCACACCAACGATGTGGCATTTCTTCCCAGAACCCAAAAAAGGATGAGGGGTCATGAGCACTAGGCTCTTGAGCAGGCTTTAAAATCGGGTCCAGGTTTTCTGCTTTGTGTCATCTTTCAGCAAAGTGGCTAAACATGTGATCCACAGCCATGATGTCTGGAGGAGCTAACACACTCTCCAATCCCGCATTCTCCTCCCGTGTGCTGACAGCGGCCTGCGACATGTTAGTGACGCATTCGCTGCCGAATGGAACTTCAGGTCTGGGTGCAGATCACTGGCATGTCCACACACACAGGCATCCAACCACGCCCTGGCCTGATTGACACCATGCCCCTAAGACCCTTTCTGATTCCAGAAATGCAAACACGGGAAATGTTGTATCTTAGAGTTAATGAAGGCGAGTAAGATGGACAAATAAAATAATGTCAGAAGGGGACAAGGGCTTCAAAGAACCTAGGGCAGGACATACAAGTGAGGAGGGGTAGGGCAGGGACAAGAGGACTTTCTGAAGAGGGAATGCCTTCCAGAGGCATCAGCCACAGGAAGGTCAGGGAAAGTGACCCTGACTGTCCATCAGGGCTGGTTAGATCATTCAGAACAAACAATCCCCAAGTCCCGGTGGCTTAAGACCATAAAGGTTTGTTTCTAAGTTATGCTTCGTGTCTGTAAGTGGGAGGAAGCATTTCCTCACGTCAAGACCCAAGGTTGATGGAGAAGCCACTGTCTGGAAGCTCTCCAGTTGCCATGGCAAAGGAAAAGGAAAGGGGGATATTCCTCAGGGTTCTGGAACCTTCTGCCAAGAAACAGCACCTGTCCCTTCTGCCTACGATGCCTTCGTTACTAAGGACACGGAACTTCTTTGCGGGTGGGGAGCTGAGTGCACCCCACATGCTTGTGAGCAGAACCAAAAATATTCGGAGAACAGCGGCAATGATGACCACACAGGCAGAGAGAAGAGGGGCCCACAGGAGCCTCTGGGTCCAAATGAGGCCCAGCGGGAGGGCAAACAAGGGCATAATAGGTGCACAGGGAGGACAGTGGGCAGAGGAGACAGCACCCTAAAGTGGGGAGGCCCACCCCCAAGGCCAGGTGCACCCTGGAAGCAACAGTTTCATCCTAACTATGACCTTAAATGTCTGCAGGCAGAATTAAACAACTAATTGTATAATGAGGTGGTTGAATGACACCTAATTTCCACGAATGCTTTTGTTGAGCAAACATCACAATACCAGAATGTGGTTTTCAATCATTTAATTAGTCTTCCAAAATGCTCCAAAATCGGTGCTAATCACAGTTTTAAAATAATACATTTAATGTGTCCTTAAATACATGACTGTGTCACAGCATTAATCCTGCAATTCAATACACTGAGTAATTGATACACATTTATCACCTGGTGTTTGGATTTTGAAAATAATGCCTCTCTGAACACAGGTAACCAACAGTAAAGTCCAAAGGACCTTTGGGATTTTCTCTGAGATGACCTGAGAGAAGGGGGCTGGGACCTTGATACTGAGGGGTGGGACAGACAGAACTTAGGCATTAAAATGAAGGGCTGGGTTTGTCAGAGGGGGCCTAGCATGGTTAGAGTAACACAACTGTGCCCAGAACATATGGGCAGTACCAGGCTCCCTGCCTGGTGCCATTTGCTATGAATGCTCCGTTGGCACTATTCCCACTTGGAGGCTTCAGGTTGACTGCGGCTTCAAACTGCCACTCTGCACAGGAATCCCAGCCCCTGCATGAACTTAACTGAGAGGGAGGGAAAGGAAATGCTTACCTGGTGGCATCTCAGCTTTGAAATCCCTAGAAAGCTTGAGAAATTAAAGGCTGGCCATCTGAGGTTGACCCACTTTTTGGACCCAGGGTCATCAAGTAACATCTCAGAACTCACAGTTCCCCACGCAGACTTCACTGGTGAATGGCAGTAAAGAGAGATGGGTTGCACACAATATTGGGAAATGCCAGGCATTTTTATCTTATGCACAACACTTCATTGAGCCTTCAGGAAAAAAAAAACATATCAAAGGCATGCTGCGTGTGTAATGTGTCAACCACCTGTAACTGCCCATCTTGGGATAAAAGTTTTGGCTTTGTAATGAAGACTTAAAACAAACAGTGGCTTAAGCAAGAAGGGTGCTTACCTTCCCTTTATGCTACGGTCACAACACAGGCAGTCCAGGGATGGCTATGGAGCCACACAGGACCCAGGCCACTTCTGGCTGGCTGTGCTCCCTCTAGCAAAGCCCTGGCCACATGGTCCAGGATGGCACACACAGTCTCCCAGAATGGACAAGGAGTGGGACGTGTGCGCATCCCTCAAAGGCTGGACACGGAAACAGCACAATTCATTTCTGCACAAGGCTCTTTAGCCAGATTTTAGCCATCAGATCACATGCAACTGCAAGAAAAGTTGGAAAGTTTTTTATTTTCTATATGATCAGTGGTAGAGCACTTACCTAGAATGCTCAAGCCCCTGGGTTCCATCCCAGCAACACCAAAAGATAAAAGTGCCTGTTCTTCATGACGTTGTGCAGCTAGAACCAGGTATGCTCACTGTGAGACTGAAAGGAAGTGGTGTGGGGCAACTCATAGCCCAAGCCTGGTTCACCCCAGGAACCTGGAGCCTGGTGGGTCAAAAAGAACATGATTCAACTCAACATTTCATTTTAGAATGAGCCAAACACCTGTCAGGATGAAAGCTTGGAGGAAAGGAGAGATTGGAAAATCAAGAAATCAAAAGGGAGCTACAGTATCTACCACAAAGCATCCTTACAGGCTAAAGGGTAAACTTCACGCACCCCAAGGATCTGGGCAGCAGAGGGAACCCTGGGCTTCAGGGTCAGAGGACAGAGTTGGGGTTCTGCCCTGCCATTTACTTCTGGGCAAATGTGGAAGGCAGAATTCTTCACATTTCCCCCCAAAATTTTGGACCTCCAAACTTTAAGCATTGCTGCAAAGGGACATTGCAGATGAATTGGGGTCACTAATCAGCTGAGTTTCAGATAAGAAAGTTATTCTGGATCATCCAGGTGGAGTCAGTGTAACCACTTCAAAGCAGAAAAGTGGGCAGGAGACAAGCCAGAACAGGAGGGAAGACAGGGCCACCTCATGAGGACCTGACCACCACTGCTGGCCTTAAGGGGGCTGTGAGTCAAGGTTACAGCCTCTAGTAGCGAAGCATGACCCCCAGCCCCAGCTAGTAAGAAAACAAAAGCCCCAATCGCATGGAGGCGGATTCTGCCAGCAACCTGAACATATTGGAGGAAGACTTTCCCAGAGCCTCTGAAGAGAGCACAGCCTGACGGCTTCTTCACTTCAGCTTTGTGAGAGTCGAAGCAGGGAAGCAGCTGAGGCTCCCTCTACATGCCAGCCCTGTCCTTGGTGCTGCGTCACAGTAATGAGCAAATGGGTCAGGTCTCTGCAAGGAGATACAGACAAGGGGTGAGAAAGTAACGAAATAAGCACATAAGACCAACTGGATAGAAGGGGGCTGTGTTAGTCCATTCTCTGTTGCATAACAAAATACCTAAAGCTGGGTAATGTGAAGAAAAGAGGTTTCTTTAGATCACAAGTTGAAGGTCCAAGGGCCTTTGCCAGCATTGGCCTGGCTCTGATGAGGACCTTGTAGAGGATGGCATCTCAATGGCAGGAGCACTTGCAAGAGTGATCAGCTGGTGAGAGCAAGGAGAGGCCAGGCTGCTCTTTATGACAATCCTCAGAAAGAACTAACAGGGGTCCCACAAGACCTCATTTATCTAATTTCTTCCAACTAGGCCCCATCTAGTAAAGGTGATACCATCACCCTGGGGACCCCACTTCTAACCACTTAGGGGACACACAAACCATATCTAAGTCATGGCAGGGCCTTTTAGGTCTGGGTCAGGAGAAGGTCAGGGAGGATTCTGGGCATTGTTGTCTTTACTAGAGGGCTCTGGGACAGTGTGGATGCCACTGGGAAGGTGGCAGGGAGGTGACTTCCAACATGCCCAAGACATTTCCTGGGGACCACGAAGGTAACTGGGATGTGAGCTATCTGCATGCCAGAGTGCCACTCGTCCTGCAGTGGCTAGGGCCATACCTCATGGCTCTGGGACCTGAGAGTGGGCAGAATGGAAGAGTGTGGGATGAAGGAGGAGGAGCCAGGGATCAGGCTCCAGCTAGTCCTTGCGGTGAATATGCATCTCTGCTGTGAGCCCCACCCTGTCCCCCAGGCTGGGAAGTGAGAGAAAGCAGGAAGCAGAGCTCCCTAGTCTCCACTGGCTCCTCGGCTTGGACAGGGTGCTAACTGCTCCCTTTCAGCCAGCCTTCACCTGCCGCTTGCTGTGTACCAGCCCTGCATTCATAACTGTAAATCGACTCTTTCTCTTCCCTCTTTCTTCTTGGAAACTGTCAAATCGAGGCACTCGTGGGGCCACCCGGCCGGCCCACAGGCAGGGCTGTCTGACTGCATGGAGGTACCTAGGCACAGATCAGCATTAACATATGCTGCCTTAAATCATCTCAAAAATTGACTTTGGGTGAGAGTTTGACAGGTGAGGTGTGTTTTCTTACTGGAAAAACAAGCATAGCAACTGCCGGAGGCGACCCCATGGAAGTCATGCGGCACCAGAGGTTGAATAGGCCCTAACAGATCAGTTGAGACACTTCCAGCTGTGGTCAGCAGCATAAGGGGCTGCTGTCTGGCCTTAGAAGAGGCAGCAGAGCAGGGCCTCAGTCCCCTCGTGGGCCAGCGAGGCCAGAGAAATAGCCTGTTAGACCCACTCGGCGCACCTCCTTCCATTGTGGGCTGCTGGAGATCAGGTTGAAGTATGCAGAGGACGCAACTCCCCATTTAGGGACCCAAGGGTTTCAAATGAGTATAAAAAAGATAAAACCCAGTTGGGGGAAAAAATGGGCAAAGATGTTTCCAGAAGATGTGCCAACGTCCAAGTGGCAAATGAAAAGATGCTTCACATCTCTGAGCACAAGGAAAACAGGTAAAATCAGGATGGTGTTTCTATCTACCAGACTGACAATGACATGGGTGTTGCCAAGGCCCGGGTCCTGGGGTTGGGGAGCAGGATGCTCCTGCCCCGCTGCCGAGCCTGTCGGGTGGTGAACTTTGTGGAGAACAACTTGGCAATACTGGCACACAGCGATTAATCGCCTAGGAATTTTCCCTGACAACATAATCAGACAAATTCACACTATATATGTACAGGGTAGTCTGTTGAAGCCAGACAATGACCAAAAAAAAAAATATATGTCAAATCTCCAACAAAAGAAGCATGGCCAGGCAAGTGATGGACATCCACACAATGAGAAGAAATGAGTTACTTTAAATACCAATACGACACCACACTTTTTTGACTTAGAAAGATGTCTCTATCACATTATTGGGCAGAAAAATAGTGAGTTATAGAACAGCACAGGATGATGTTCCCATTTATGCAAAATTGCTCATACAATGGGGTGTGCGTGTGTCCGCGCAGCAAGACACTGAGAAGAAGTAACCAGAATGTTACCCCCACATGGAGAGAACCAAAGGGATCTTAATTTTCATCTTATGCTTTCCTGTGTGCTTTGAATCCTTTACAATGATCTTGTATCATTTTTATAATCAGAAAAAGTACAATAAAAACAGTTTCCATTTTAAGAAGAGAGAGAAATTAATGAGGCACAAAGAATGCGAGTCTGAAGAACTCGCCTCGCCTGGCTAGGAGATAAGCCCACCTGCGGGCTGGAGAGGAGGGCTCTGTATGGCAGCAAGCCCCCGGCCGGTGCTGCCTTGCACCTCCCATCCCACATTTCCCAGTAAGCTCCTGCTGGTGCAGAGAAGCAGCCTCCCTGATCCAACCTAGATCCCTCCCCAGAGGGACACCCATGGAACGGAGGCCTGTGAATTGAAGGAGGAGGGGCCATGGGCCACCACTGGGTGGAGGGCAGAGAAGGTTCGCTTGAAGTCCCTCTGGGCCAAGGCTTCTGGTGCCACCCCTCTTCTGTGGGGTGAGATTTAATGACCAGCTCTCCCAAGGACCCTGAGCCAGTACCTGTGAACATCCATGTCCCAGCTGGAGCCTGGGCTTCATAGCAGACAATTGGCACAAGTCACCACCATCTCTAAATTTGTGGTCCTGCCCCTCATGAACATCAGCACTCTCTCTAGAGGAGAATTTTAAGTATAGAAATGATGACCTTGGGCATTGGTGGTCAGGGATCTGCACTGTATCTGGAAGGAGGGGATGGCAAGAGTTGGAGGAGCAGAGGGAATGTCTGTCCTGAACCCCAACCAAACAGTGCACCCCCAGAGCTGCTAGGTCAGTGCAAGAGCCTGGCATTTCCTTCCCCTTGCCCACACGTGAGGTGTCATGTTTCTGAGCACCTATTGTGCACAATGCAAGTCCACACCTGTTGTTGTTGTTTTTTGCAGGGGGGAGGGCTCACCACAATTTGTGGTGAAGGTATTACCAACCCTTGCTTCAGAAGAGAAAACTGGGGCTCACCGAGGTAGATGACTACTGAAGTCACAGGGCCAATGTCAGAGCCAGGTGTGCCACTCAGATGCAGGATTCCCAAGTCCCAGAGCAGAGACCAGAAAACCTGGGCCTCAAAGAGCCATTTATAATCCCCTTTAGACTCCAAAGGTATGAGAGACTCATACCAATCAAGAGTTTGGGGCATTTCATCGGCAACAGCTCCCAGCACAAGAGAAAGTAACTTGCATTTCAAAAGTGCCCTTGTGCATTCAAAAGAGCCAAAGCACACAGCCTCTACCAGCACGATTATAAAGCCTGATTTATTCATTAGGAGGGAAATGAGCCAAAGGCCCCAAACATATTTTTCTGGCGCTCGCTCAGCAACATGTGGGATGGAAGGAGGTGCGTCTGGGGGCTGTTTGCTCAGTCCTGGGCCAGACACCAGCACCCAGCACACCCTGGAAACTGGGGCCTCCATATTGGGGAGACCCACATCATCTCAGGGCTACGATGGTTCACAGCCCACTGGAAAAAACACAGGGAGGGAAGAAAGCAAGGCTGAGACAGAGTTGTGTGTCCAGGCCCCGCGTGAATGCCATGCCACTTGGAAAACCCAAGACCACCTTCTCCTAGCACCTGCCCCCGCATGTTAGCAGCCCTTTCTTGTTAATAACAATGTTAGGTAGAAAGGACTCTTCTGTCCTCAATGACAAATGGGGAAAACAAGGCTGTGTGGTTTGTTTTTCTCTCTATGCACACTCCCAGCACGCGGGCCATTGGCTCAAGGTCCCCATACATCAGGCATCTTGAAATCTGCATAAGGTCCAAGTCTAGTTAATAATGTAAATAGTATAAATGTCCTTCCACAGGGGAATGGTTAAATGGGGTACATTCATATCTCAGGGTACCAGACAGTCATCAATAAGGAGCAGTGAGCTGTGCACGCAAGCATGGTGAACACGCAGACCACCTCAAGGACTTCACGCAGAGTGGAAAGAGAGGCCTTGCACACAGTGCCATTCAATGTCTGTGACTTACTCAAAATGACAAATCATAAAGAGGGAGGGGCTGTTCATGGTACAGGGTTAGGGATGGCAGTGTATATAATACCATGATGTCTCTGCTTAAGAGCACCACCACCTGCCAGGACAAGTCTGCAGCTCAACCACACTCAGGGTTCCATGTACCCTCGGCCCAGGGAAGAGCATCCTCCAGGGATGAGGAGTGGCCTCGGATGTAGATGGAAATGGAGGACCACTGGACACAAGGGAACAGTCAACCCTGTGAAGAGTTGATCCAGGAAATGGGTGGAGGGGCAGAGAAGACATGGGATCAAAACTCGAGAGTTTCTTGTAAGCTGATGGAAATAACAGCGAGTTCTAAACACCTTGGGAGGAGGGCTGACACTGGAGATGGAGCAGGAGGGGCAGTGGAGAAGTTGGCAGAAGATGGGGACATGGGCGGTGGGAGAAACTGCGCTTCCTAAAGAAATCCATATTGGTTTCCAGCATGGCGAGTGATTAAAAGTCTTCTCACGAAGTGTGTTGTGCAGACCAGGGATGTGAGCATAAGGGACACTCAATAAATATCTGTTGATGGATTGATTTTCAAGTGTGGTTCCCGCTGAAGCAGATCTCTGCGAGGTTCATCTGTGATTGGAAGGTCTCCTTGCATCTCCTGGAGAGCAGAGGCCCTTCAACACCGCTTGCTCACTCCAGCCAGCCCTCAGCCTGGCCTTGGTTTCAATTATCACTTCAAAATTGGTGAGGCTTGAATTAATGAGATTTCAGTGCCTTCATGGCTCCAGATGAAAATCAATGCTGTACCCAAATGCCAGTCGATGAACAATAGTTGGGGGCGGCAGAAACTAATAAACAGCTCTCTCCTATTCTCCTTTGCCAGGCCGGCCAGCCCCCCATCTCTCTGAGTTTCTCCCCAACTCCTTGGCAGTAGATGAGATTCCAGGGCCTTCATTCCCAGCACCTACTCATCTTGAAGGAAGAGAAGCCCATCACTGTCAAAACCAGGTTCTCCTCAGTAAGGCTTATTGAACAAAAAAACATCCCACCAGACTTCTCAAACTACTGGGCACCCCCATCTAAGGCAGGAATGGTCTGGGCTGCAAGACTGGGGTTGATACCCAGATCTGCATTTCTTTTTCTTTTCTGTTCTTTTCTTTTTTCTCCAGTATTGGGGGTTCAATTTGGGGGTGCTCTACCACCAAGCTATATCTCGAGGCCTTTTTTTTTTTTTTTTTTAATTTTGAGATGGAGTCTTGCTAAGTGGCCTAAGACTGTCTGGAACTTGTGACTCTCCTGCCTCAGCTTCCCAGTCTCTGGGATGACGAGAGTAGGCCACCTGTGCCTGGCTTCAGAGCTGCATTTCTAACAAGACTAAGAGTGCCAGTGCCACAGGTCTGAGGGTCACTAGAAAGAACTGAAGGATCTGCAGCCGAAGTCAACACTGCACGAAGGTGGAACCAGCAAGGGCTTCTCATTATCTCATATACCAAGAGGTCTGGCCACAGGGCAGGGCCAGGAATAGCAAATTCAGGGGCTTCACAGTTCCTTGCAGAGACCCTTGGCCTTTCTCTCTTCAGACCAGTACCCCAGCCTGCAAGCTTTGCCCCTAGGCTATCAAAGTCCCAAGATGGCTGAAGCCATCACAGCGTCACACCCAGTCCTAACAACCTGCACCCCAGGGAAACAGCCACATCTGCCCTGAGCCCCTCCTCAAGAGTTGATTTTCCAAAAGCCCCTGACCCCAGTCAGAGCAGGGAGATGGCCAGGACTACTATGTCTAACTAGAGCCCCCTGCCTGGGAGGCTTCACCCTCCATGCGTTCATGGCTTGAGGGAGGCTGGTCACCCACCTGCAAGGACAAGGAGTGGCCAGGAATGAGAGCCCCTAGGGCAAGAGCCCCCAGGGCCAGCCCTTTCCCTGGGGGAGGTGAGGTTCTCAGACTTATCTCAGGTGAGGTTCTGTGACTTATCTGAGCCTTGTTGACTCGCTCTAATCTCCGTGTCCTTTGTATGGCCTCCTCCTTGTCAGGATGGTGCATCCAGGGGCAGAGGGGACACTCCTGAACATGCTGTACCCACAGAGGTGACTGACCCCCCTGTGGAGCCTGCTTCTCCGAATCTGTAGTCCCCACTGGAGGGTTCAGGGTCGATAAAGCCAGATCCACAGCCAACTGTGGCTGCGGAGCCTGGCTTAACACAGACTTGGATGGCTAACCCTGAGACAGATGGCCAGTCGGGTACACAAAAACAAACCCTACATGGCACTGGGGGATGTTGCCAAGGGACAAAAGAGGCAACAATTTTATTCAGAATCAGAATCCATACCCAGCTGTGCCTGTAGCCAGCCTGTTCTAACACGAGGCCAGACAAGGCCACCAACACAACAACCATTTGTCTTTGCCAGTGGGGCCTAAGGAAGGACCCTGGAGGCTGAAGTTAGAGAACAGACAGCCGGCCCACTGTCTCCCTCAACCTCCTGAAAGGAAGCAGCCATAGGAGGAGAGTTTATTTTTCTCGAGCTGCTGGAAGTTCACCTGACGTTGCCACCAACACAGATTATTTTGCACCGGACACCCTTCCTCCCTCCCTCCCCACTCCCCACACCTGAACCAACACTGTTCACCTTCAGTGAACAACAGCAAGGCAAAGGCCTGTGCACCCCGGCAGGAGGGAGCCCTCCAGGAGAGGCTTTGATAGTCTTTCACCTGCACCCCTTCAGATGCACTATGCATAAGCTCTGCATGGGGCTCACCTCACGTGTGCAAATAAGAAATGGGACCAGAACCCACAGATGCTGCTCTTAGCACATGCCCACCTCAGGCTTTTATCAGAAGGTGAGCGCCCTCGACAGCTTCTGGCCAATACTGGGAAGACCCCCTGCTCTAGGAATTCAGGGGTAGCCCACTCCCCTCACAATGTTGACCTGGAATCATTTCCACACACCCTTCTGCATCCTTCTTCCTCCTTGCTGAGCAGATTAAACCCAGGTGCTCCCAGGTGGACCTATGAGCCCACCTCTGCTTCCCCAGATGGCATCCCCAGGCCCTGCCTCGCTGCTGGCTCAGTGTGGTACCTCCTGAGGCCTGTGGCCTCTTCCTCCTCATCATCACCAGGCCTTGATCACATGAAGGCTTGGAAAAACCTCCTCCACCCCTCTCCCCAAGCCTTTCAGCTGGAGCTGTTTGTGTCTGAGATGTGTCTCTGAATATGCAAGTGGGTATTTGCTCATCACCATGAGCAGGAACACCCTGCACGACTGGTGACCTTCTCATAAACAGACACCCCAGACATCCTTAAACCCAACATCTGGCCATCTGTGTGGATGTGCCACCCCCGGGGGCAGATGCAGTCCAGGGAGCTGAGTAGGTGCCCTCCAGCAGAGCCAGGCACTTCCTGGGGACTTTGGGCAAATCGTCAGCCTATGGCTCGGCTTCCCCCCTGACAAAGTGAAAAACATGAGGTTGGTGTCCCCTCCTGCCTGTCCAGCCAGGTTGCAGGGAGGAGGACTTGGAAGCTGTGACTTCTTTGAAAGTTATAAACTGCCGCATCCAACCATAAAATGCACCTTAAAATGTGCCATCAGCCTCTCCCTGAAGACGCAGGATCCATTGGGCCTCCCCAGTATGACTTCAATGACCCTAAAGAGCAGAGGCAGAATGACATGATGACAATGGGAATCATCGTGAGCAATCTGCTGCAAACCTCAGCTCACCGAGCCCTGCGCCGTGTGCTCTCCACACTTCCGCTCAGGGAGCTCTCGGCACCCTCGAGGCTGACGTGACGGCAGCCCCATCTTCCAGACAGTCTGGGAGGCCAGGGGCTTGCATAACATCACAGAGCCAGTCAGTGTCACTGGACATGTATTGGGACTTTTACTCCGTCTGACTGACTCTGGGGCTGAGTGTGACCCACTAGACTGGACCCAAATCCTCTCGTCCTGTCTGACCTTCAGCAATCTGCTCCTTCCTCGGGCCTTGGTTTCCCTCCCCATGGAAAGAGGGAAGGAGCAAGGAGCGGGATGCCGTTAAGCCCCCTCCAGCTGGGGCAGGCTCTGATCCTCGGAATGGAACTTGGTGGAGAGCAAATTGCAAACTCTTAGAGGAAGCACTTAATGACTCCCGTTTCACGCTGCTCTCTGGCTGTGTGATTTTCTCCTGCTGTGGGGATGGGCCGTGAAAAGGGAAGAGCTTCCTGTTGCTCACTTTATAGCTCCCAATTCAGGCAGCGCTTGCTTCTAATAGACTGTCAACTGCATGGAGGCAAGTTGTTGTTGGTGGTGGGGGGGTGCTTTTTAAAGTTAATTTCCCCCTCCTCCTGAGTCTTCCTATTTTTTATAGTTCTTTGCTTTCCCAGACTTGGATTTGCAAGCCTGTTGTCAAGGCAACACTAGGTTTCTCTCTTTGCACTCCAGTGTCTCAATGGGGGTATCCATGGCAACAAGAATACCTCATGCTTTCAAAGTCAGTGACCTCCCAAAGCCTTGGGACTTGTGGAGTTAAATTGTGTTTGGACAACTTTTTAGTGCCCAATAAGCCTAACTGGTGATGTCTGTAACAGTCAGCTTTTGCTGAGTAACAAACAATCCCAAAACTTGGCAAGATCATACAGTAAGCACTTCACATGGCTCTGAAGTTCAATTGGGTTCTCCAGGTCTCAGCAGGGCTTCATCTGTCTATAGCAAGCTTCCCATCCCGACTGAGCTCTCAGGTATCTGGAGCTATGGACTGGATTGGGATAGCCTCACCAGGAATGATCAGGGTTTCCTCTACAGGGTTCCCAGACTGTAGCAAGCTTCCCCAGGCTCTCCACATGGAAGCAGTAGGTTTCTGAGGAGCAGGATGAGCCAACAGAAGCCCATGAGGCTCTGGAGACATAGGTCTGCCACTGTCCTGGCAAAACCTGCACCATATCCCATGGCCAAGACCCACAGCAGGCGGCCAGGAAATAGACGTCTCCTCTTGATGGGAAGAGCTGAAAGTCACATTGCTAAGAGCACAAGACCAGGAGGGACAGAGGCTGGCAGCCATTTTTATAAACAGTCCAGCATGCTGTCCCTCCATGTACCCATACTGTACCATGGAAACTCCTGGGACCTGAGCTTTAGTAGCCACCAAGTAGCCTTGGCAGAGATGGAACATAGGCTTCAGAAGCCTCAGGTCCCCCTGCCCCCTCCATGAAGTATTCTGGGCTCCCTCTTTCTCGGGCTCTGCTTCTGTCTGCATCTGTTGGTCAGTCCACTTGAGCCACACAAACTGAGAACACAGTGAGCTCCACAAGAAAACGGAGATTCCATCACCAGGAAAAGGGACGTCGTGTGCTGGGCAGCCCAAAACAACAGATGATATGGCAGTCCTCCCCTCCCCGCCACCAGCCAAGAAGCAGGAGCCCACGCTGGTCAGCAGTCGGCCCTTCAGCAAGAGGAACGAGGGGATTTCTTATCAGATAGACTTCCTCCTTCTGTGAACCACTGGCAACTTTCAGAATTCTATAAAACTGTTTTTAAAAACAAATTCGAGAAATCTCAGCTGCCCTCATCCTAGACCAGGAAGCAGAGGCAGCTTTCCTCTTGGTCCCAGGACCACGGGCTTCCTGAGCAAGGAGACAGGTATTGAGCTCCACAGCGTCGCATGGAGCACCACTGCCCAGGCAGGGTCTGCCAGCAGCCCAATCAATGATGTTGGCAGAACCCCACAGCTGCACCCTCTCCAGTGCTCTGCCAGGGCTTGCCTCACTTAGCACACATTAGCTTCCTGTTGCTCACGATGGTTTTGGTGGCAAGTGACAGAGATCCAGTCTAGACTGGCTTATTTCCAAGAGGAATTGATGGACTCAGAAACCTGAGGTGAGGCTCCCGTAGGTGAGTACGCATGTGGCCGGATCGGGGGTCCTGGGGCAGCAGCCCTATCTTTCTCTTTCCCTCCAATATGAACAAAATCCCAGTTCATAGTGGAATGTGCTGGCCCCACCACAGAGACCCCCCAAGCGTCTACAGTTGTGCCTCGGGCCTGGTGCATGCTGGGTATACGCAAAGCTAGGAAATGAAAGATTGTGACAAATGGGCTTCTTCTATGTCAGAGCTTTGGGGGAGGCGCAGCACCCCCACTTGAGAACTTGAGAGCCAGTCTTTGTGCCATTGGTTCCAGCAGGAAAAGACCAGAGAGGGCCTGGGCCAGAGGCGAGCAGTCCCCTTGGAGACCAGGAAAGGGTTAACCCACCGGAGAGCAGCATCTGCCGGTGGCCCGCCACCATCTGCACCTGCCACCCACCGCCCCGCTCCCCACTCCCTGTGCGTCAACAGGAGTCAGTTATTCTTCACTGTTTGGCCTTCAGAAAGCAGAATCCCAGTATCGAGTTTCGAGTTTCGGAACAAGCCGCCTGATCCCTATGAACCCTGCACCTGCTGCTGTTCTGGCCCCCTCGCTAATCCCGGTGATTCATCCACTTCAAAATTCCCGCTCTCCTACCACTGCTGGAAATGTCAGGCACCTGGCACCGCACCACTAAGTCCCCAACCCCTATTGTTTTGTGTTTTAAACAGAGACAAAAAAGATTCTCCCAGCATGGAGTCACGAGGCCTGTGGAGGAGGGTGGAGGAGGACACCCAGGACAGAGGCTCCACAGCTTCCTTTGTATTAGTTTAAGGCAACTTGTAAGATGCACCAGGACAGCCACGATTGATTTACATTATCTCACTCATTTGTGAAAAAACAGGGGCTGGAAATTGCCACCTGGTGTAACCCCTGCACAGCTCCGCCTCTTAGCCAAGACTTAATGAGAGAAAGCTCATCCGGCCTGTGTTAATAAAGCAGCTTTTTCTGAAATAGGCTTCAGATCAGCAGCAAGTTCAACGAGTACCAAGTTGACGAAAAAGCAATATGTCAAAACTGATCCATCGCCTGTGATTTTAACACTCTCGGATCACTTTCTAATTCACAGACCTGCTGGTTTTCCGTGACGATGCTCCATTTTTGTCAAAATTTAATAAGAAGAAATTGAACTGATAGGGGCTGGGGCTGTAGCTCAGCGGCAGAGCCCTTCTCTAGCATGAGTGAGGCGCTGAGTTCGATCCTCAGCACCACATAAACATAAACAAATAAAATAAAGGCATTCTGTCCATCTACAACTACAAAAAAATTAAAAAAGAAATTGAGTCAATAAAAGAAAGTAAGAGACCTGGTCACCCCATGGTCAGGGGGCATTTCACCAGCTGCTTGATGAAGGTCACTTCTGGCCGAGTTTGAAGCTCCTTAGGGCTCTGTTTGCTTTGCTTGGGGTCCCCTTGTCTTGTGATCCAGGTGCCCCTCACTCCACAGTGCTCTGAGAAATTCCCAGGGGATAATGAATAAATGGCTGTGGGGGGATTTGCAGGCAGGGCTCATTCTCCATGTTGAAGCCCGTGGGCAAGGGCTACTGCATCCCGGGTTCCACTCAGCAGGAAGGAGATGTTGCCAGAGTGCTAAATGGATAAACCTATCTTAGAAGGCTCCTTTGGTGTCATAGCAAGTAGTCCCTGAGCTGCTAAATGTGTGCACCCCACATTCACCATGTTGAGCTACCCTAAATTAGCCCCTAGAGAGGGAGCAATTCCTGAGATTGTGGGGGAAATCTAGGCCTGGGGTCTGGAGATAAAGCCTGGGCACAAGGCACGGCCCTTTGGGTACTTTCTCTGTATTTCTCAACTCGTCATTCTCTACAGGTCAACAGATCACATCAGTCACTGTGCAGAGGTGTGCATTCTTTGGGTGCAGGCCTAGCTCCACCTGCTTGGCTCCCCAGCCTGCAGCACCATTGGGTGTGCTTCTATGCTACTTCACCCCACGTCCCCTCTCTGAATGGGGTCCAGAAGCCTACACTGGGCAAGTAATGGTTTCTAAAAGCATCTTCTCCCATTTTCCTTTCATCTCTCGGGTCATCTTCCCCACCAAGAGGGCTGGCAGTCCAGCACTGAAAAGACCCACCATCATTGTTCCCATCGAGAGCAGGAAGCCTGTCACCATCCCCTGGAGTCAGCTTGGGGACACACTCCTGCAGATTTTATCTGGACATCAACTCAGAAAGCTTCATGCCACACTGGGGAACAATATCCTCTGAGGATATTAAGGAAGAAAAACAATCTCTTAGTGGAACATGGAAGTTAACCCCCTGTGTGGCCTGGAGCTATGGCTATTTGTGACCACTGATCAGCAGGCTGGAGGCAGCTATGTCCTCACTACAGAAGCTGTGGGGTGAGTTCGGAGCAGTTTGCTTCACTGGAAGCGGCACATCTTGACATCTCACCCTTTCTCGCAAACACTGAGGAGCAGGAACATGGAGGGGGAAAGGCTGTTGAAGTATCTGTCCCTGTAACAATAAGGTGTCAGCTCCCCTGGATAGCCAGGTCCCCTCAAAGCCAGCTTGAAGGTGACATTCACCACAAGAACCTGGAGAAGAAGCAGGCCTTCCTGGGACATGCCACCTGGTATGGGCTTTCAGGAACATCTCTGCAGAGCTGGGCCTCTCTACTTAGCAGGGCAGACCTTAGAAAGACCCCCACACCCCCTGTCAAAGCTGTCACCCATCATCTGCTTCTAGAGGGTGCCCAAGCCCACTTCAACTTCTCCTTCCCACAAGCAAATTAATTTAGAAGCTTGAAGGTGCAGTATCTTGACTCCTAACAACAAAGACCTGGGGTTTCATCCGTTGTCAAGGCAACAATAGCAGTTTTCTCTCTGACTCCTTAATGCCTAGATTTATGTTTCCATAGTTACGAAAATCCCTAGTTCTTCAAGGTAACAGACTGGTCTGCTGAAACTTTCAGGGATAGGACTGTGGCTGATGGCCACAGCCAACCATGAGCACCAAGACACCTGCTCCCCCGGCCCAGGGCTGTTTTCCACAGCACTCCTGCCCTGAGAACTCTGTAGCCAGTAGAGACCCCTCTAGCTACTTCCTGGGCCACTCCAGGGCCCTGAGAGGTTAGGAAGTTAGAAAGGACCCAGGAAGTGGAGGTCCCCAGGTGGACCTGTCAGCCCCACTGCTGCCAGTACCACCAGAAAGAACTCAGTTAAGGAAGCTGCCCCAGAGGCTTGGCTTGACAGCAACATGGGCACCGAGACTTGGGAGTTCCCAAGACATCCCTCTGGGACTGCACCCAGGGCCCCACCTTGATGTCCAGAGTCCAGGAGTTCTCGGCCTCAGGTTCAGCTGGGGATCAGCTCACATGGAACTACATTCCAGGCTTTCTCCCAGATGGGCTGGCAGGGCTTGGGTATAGCAGTTCTCTAATAAATCATTTCCTTTCCACATGGACGGCCACATTGGCCAGGCCCTAGAGCAGAGTACACCAAATGAAGGGAATACAGAAATGAGTCATGACATTTTTTAAATTATAAAAACTCCTCCATTTTATTTTGTTATTTTTAACTTTTCGTTATAGAAATGATCAAGCCTACACTAAGGTAGAGAGTGATAAATCCCCATGACCCCCCCCCACCCTCCTTCAGAGATCTTCAAGATTTGGCCAATCTGTTTTGTCCAATGCCCCTCCCCCCAACAGGTTTTCTGGACAATGTTAAGGCAACTCCCATTAGCACTATTAGATTATATATCAATTGAAGATTTTTGTTATATAACCACAACACTATTGTCACACCTAACAAAATCAGCGAGGGTATCACATGACATCCAGGCACGGGGCCTTCCAGTTCAATTGCAGGGGCAGGGATACAGGTGGTGCTGGGCACTTGTGATTGTATTGCGTCGTCACATCGAGCACCTCGCTTTCTGAGATGCTCAAGTGGCCCAGTGGGTTGAAGCACTGTCACTTGGGTCATTCCATGTACTCTCCCCATTAACCTCCTACCTAATGATCTTAACAGCATCAACAGCACAAGGACTGTGGCCTAGAGGTGATAGTTCGTCAGGGTAGCAAAATAATGATGCTCTGCTTCTCCTGTGCCTTCTCCATCCGTTAACTAAAGTTCTCCTGTAAAGATCCCTCCCTCATCAGCCTTTCGCCATGAAATGCAGCTGGCGCAGAAAGGCAGTAGAAATGCTCATTTCTTGTCCTTCGTTTTTCCACTTCTAGAATAAGTTGGTACCTGTCAATTTTCAAGAGTGACCAGTAAGTCGTGGTTGGTTGGTTGGTTCTGGACACTAACTGGTTTGTTTCCATAAGCTGCCTCATTATTTTGCTACCGTCAGCACTGGAAACACCACTTTGTTGGCTCCTGCCTCTTCTGCCATGGTCCCAGTCACCACTCACAGCTTTCTTGCTCCTTGGCACAACAAAAACCTCTCACGTCCAACTTGTGCATTTCTCTGAGGAACTCTAGTTCATTTTTGGTGAGAAATGGTAATTAGAGACCACAGTCTGGATGTTGTGACGCTCAGTGGCACTGTGTTAGTCATTATTTCCACCACGTCCCCATGGACAAAGTTAAGAAATAGGTGAGAGGTCATTTGTTTTTGTTTTTGAAAGAGGAAAAACATGAGTTCATACTGACATTTTATACCAATTTTAAGACTGTAGGGTTTTTAAAAAATATTTATTTATTTTTAAGTTTTAGGTGGACACAATATCTTTATTTTACATTTATGTGGTGCTGAGGATAGAACCTAGTGCCTCGTGCATGCTGGGTGAGCACTCTACCACTGAGCCACAACCCCAGCCCCGAGACTGTAGGGTTTTATTTAACTTCTTTGTATTTTAGATATAGATAAGATAGATACACATGCATATAGTAGAGATATAGATATATCTATATTTTTACTGAATTTTTTGGTCCTAAAGATATTAACATCATTTTCATTACCTTTAACCTACATTACCATATAATAGTTTCCAAGTAGTAGTAGTACTAATATTATTATTGCAATAAGACTTATGAATACAAGTTAATATTTCTTTACAGTTTCTTTTAACCTTAGCATATTATTTCACTAGGGATGAGCATTCAAATACTGTGTGTGTGTGTGTGTGAGTATTGGCATCAATTTCATATTAGATTTATTTATACAGTTTTTAGCAGTTGCTATTTTTTAATTTTTAATTTTAATTATTCAAAATATGTAAAGGTCAGGGTCAATTCTATAAAATAAGACATATTCTCACAAATCTCATTTTTACTCTATTCCCTCCCTCCCTCCCTATGTAAATAGCTATATAAAGCAGTTTGTTTATTTTTTTCTTATCTTATTTTTTTACTCTTTTTTAAAAAACTCCTACACCACACGTATACACTTTCCTTTCTTACACAAAGAGAATACCGCTGTTCTGCACCTTGGGGCTTTTTCTGCTCAACCATGCACACTGGGACCCCCGTGCAGTGATACTTACAGATATTCGTCTCATCTTTTCAAGAGCACAGCACTCTGACCGTGGCTTGCTCAGCGTGTCCACTATGGACAGACATCTGATCGTTTCAAGCCTTCTTCTCTTACAAAATAACACTTTGAAACTTGTTGTGACTCCCAAGAAAAATGCACCTTTTTAATTGCTCAACCTATGGTTGAACTGAAGGAGACCAATGGCAAGAACTAGTCTGATATTTACTGTAAAAATGTTACAGTTTGGATAAATTGGAGATGTGACAAAAGAATTCTGGGGTTGGGGGTGGCATTAAGAGGCAAGAGCTCAGACTTTGTAGAGACCCCAGAGTCACCATGTCCCAGTTGTGGGACCCTGAATAGGTGGCCTGTCCGCTCCCAGCCTCAAGGGTAGCAACTGAGGTTGAAGGTTGTAGACCGCCTGCCTCATGGTGATGCGGGACTTTCTGTTAAGTGAGGTGTTCTGCATGCACCCCTCACCATGGAAGTGTTTGACAAATTGTTTTCAGCATTTTTTAATTTTTAAATCTTTTATCACAGAACAAAGAGATCCCAGACCAACAAGGAAGTTGCTTTATATTATTTAGCCATATAATCATTGCAGACTTTATGTCAGATTTTTTTTTTCAAAAGAATGGGGTGCAACCCTTATATGAAGTTGTTTTTTTTTTCCTGTGCTGGGGATCAAACCCAGTTCAATTACTTCATCACTGAGCCACGTCCCCATATGAAGCTTTAAGAAAGGCTTTTCCAGTCCATGTGAAGCTTTTTTTTTTACTTTTCTGGGTTTAAATAGGCTTTATTTCACCCAGCACAGTGATTCTTTAGAGTTCAAAACTCTAACAAGCCATCTAAGCATTGATGACCTCTGATCCCATTCCTCATTCTTTTTTATTTATTTATTTATGTTATTTTGTATGTTCTTTTTAGTTATACATGATAGTAGATGTATTTTGACGTCTTATACATACATAGAGTATAACGTATTGTAATTAGGACCCCATTCCTGTGGTTGTACATGATGTATACTCATATATGAACATAGGACAGTTATGACGGATTTGTTCCACTGACTTTGCTATTCCCATCCTTCCCCTCTTCCCTTCATTCCCCTTCATCTAATCCAATGAACTTCAATTTTCACTGCCACCTTTATTGTGTGTTAGCATCAGCATATCAGAGAGAACATTTGGTCTTTGGTTTTTTGGGATGGGCATATTTCAGTTAGCATGATAGTCTCTAGTTTACCAGTAAATGCCATAATTTCATTCCTCTTTATGGCTGAGTAATGTTCCATTGTGTACATATACCACATTTTCTTTATCTACTCATTTGTTGAAGGGCTCCTATGTTGGTTCCATAGCTTGGCTGTTGTAAATTGAGCTGCTACAACCATGTGAACCTTTAATAAAAATTGCACCAATATTACTTAAAAATCATTTATTAGTAAACTGTATTTGTGCAAGATTGGGATACACAGAATATTCATGAATATACACTAAAATTAAATAGTCCAAATCAACACACATCATTTTTTTGTGACAGTTTAGCAAACAGTCTTCTGATTTTTTTAAAAAAAGTTAAGCCAGGCTCAGTGGCAGTGGCTCACACCTGTAATCCCAGTAGCTCAGGAGTCTGAGGCAGAAGGATCATGAGTTCAGAGCCAGCCTCAGCAAAAGCAAAGTGCTAAGCAACTTTGTGAGATCCTGTCTCTAATAAAATACCTGGGGAGTGGCTCAGTAGTTGAGTGCACCTAAGTTCAATCCCCAGTACCCTCGCCCCTCAAAAAAGTTAATACATCAGTTGTTATTGGTTTGTGTGTTATAGTCAAAATAATTGAGAAAATGTACAACAGCTTGTGAAGTATGGACTTGCAAATTTTAATGTTCTGTGTCCACAGATTTTGCGCTGCTGCCATTTAGTTTTGTTACCTGACGATGTCCTCTGCGCCACTCCCACGAGATGCGCTTACCAGAAGCACTGTGGCCTCTAAGCAACCACTCAAGAACAATTAGCTTTCAAGCAAGTGCTGAGTTCCAGGATCCCAATCTGCAGTGCTCAAGGGGACAAATGCACATCCATGTGCCACTCTATTCACCTCTCAGTAGCCTGACAAGTGGAATCAGACCACAGGGTGCTTACGTGGGGAAAGTCAGAAAACGATTTTTGAACTGAAAAGCCAGGGTGGCAGCCATTACTTAGGGGGATGCAGCGAGCAAGGGTGTGGACACATGGGGACAGACAGGGTCCACACCTCGCCCCGCACTAGCTGGACGAGCCCAGGAATGGTAATGACAGGACACTCATGGTACGTGCTCCCAGAAGCCATTTCTCCTTTCTGCTCTCATTTTGGAAGTAGAATCATCAACTTTTTCTTTCTTCCTACAGCACTGGGCCTAAATAAAGATTGTCCTTGCCCTGCAGTTTCTTGGCCTCCAGAAGCCACCGGTCACCTCTAGTCCTCCACCCCTTCTTTGGCAGACGGACCACAGCCAAAATCCTGGGTTAATGAGGGCAGCTTCTGTCCCCTGACTTGCTTCCAGGCCAAGGCACATCCAACCAGACCCTCAGCAGAGCCTGTTCACACACAGCCCTGACCTCAGAGCAGCTGTGCAGCCCCAGCTCAGGAACACGTAACTTTCCAAGAAAGAAGGAGGTTCCCGCCAAGGACAAGCATCCAGTTGTCCCCTCGGCTGACCTCCGTGAGCGCTGGCATGAGGAGCAGTCCTGAGGAGAGCTGGCCCAGCCAGAGGAAAATGCGTTTCCCCTGGTTCTCATGATCCTGCGAACCGTCTCTGGGGCTTTCGGCTGGGCCTTGGGAGCTTTCAAGGTCACTACACAATCCAGAGGCCACGTGGACAGGGCGTTGTCCCAGGCTCAGCAAAGCAACAGGAGCACATGCGTTCATAGGTAAAGGGTCTTGGTTGAGTCCCCAACACCCAGAGACCCCTAAGGGTCTCAAGCCAGGCCCTACCAGCGACTGGGTGATACACAACTCATCCCTGGGAAGTACCCCTTTGGGAAACACTTACCTAGAGCTGAGGCCGCCTTCTTACTCCTCACCCAAGGCCAAGATTTATTGGTACTTAAAAACTGGAGGGAAGCAACATTCATTAAGATTTAACCCCAGAGGTTAGGGTCAGGAATCGGATCAAAGTAGAATCCTTTGTCCTGTGATCTGCGAGAAATCCAGACAAGTAAATGGACAGTTACCTTAGAGTGTCCATGCTAGGAAGGACAGGATGCATAGGGACTCCTAAGAGGGACAGCTGGCATGGTTTTGAGAAGGTGGGGGGAGCAGTTCAGCTGAAACCTGTGGACAGGACCTAGCAACATCTAGAGGCCCTAAGCAACTGAGCGAGAACCTGTCTCAAAATAAAAAGTTTTTAAAAAGGGCTTGGGGGGGCGGTAGTTACAGTACCCAAGGGTTTGATCCCCTGTACCCCTTCAAAAGACAACATGCAACACAGCGGGAGGGAAAGGTCACAAGTGCTGCAGGGACCTTGGGTCTGGTGTCCTTGAGCTTTCACTCTATCCTGAACTGTCCACGCTTGGGCTTCTTGTGCAGGAAGGTGAAGCCCTGTCCTGCCGGGGCAGCTCCTAGCTGGCATTGCTGTTGCAAAACCACCTCAACCTCTAACCCCATGCCCCCAACAGATACATGAGTGCCGGGTTCAGGAGAGAAAGGAGAATCCTCCATGGGCTGAGTCCTGGTCCAGCGAAGAGCCTGGGCTACTCATCCACAGTGTTTGGATGGCAAGAGAGGATGAAAGGGTGGCTGTGGCTAGTGAGGGCAGCAAGGCTAGGCCCAAGGAAGGGCCCCATTTCCACACCTGGGATGACTGCGGGCACTCCACCCAGCCCCCAGCCTCAGACCTGCCTTCTCCGCCCAGGGAGGGAGAGCCCAGACCTAGACTGCACGCTTGTGTATTGTCACTTGGACCTTAACAGAAAGCCTGGGGACTTCAGGATAAAGTTGGATCCATGCTTTGTGAGTGGAGTTGGATGACTGTGGGAGGGAACGGGTCCAGGGCAAGGACCAGGGAAAGCATCTTTTCTTGAGAAGAAGGAGTCGGGAGGATCCTGTTGGAAGGATGTCCATCGGAAGGATGCTGTCTCCTCGGAAGTGCCTGCTATCTCCCTGACCTGAGGAAAGTGGAGATGGGAGCCAACACACAAAGACAGTGACTATCTGGGGCCCACAAACACACCAGGCCCTGGGCTGAGATATAGCTCAGTTGGTAGCGTGCTTGGCTTGCATGCCCAAGGCTCGGGGTTCAATCCCCAACACCAAAAAAAAAAAAAACCTACACACACCAGGCCCAGGGTCTCCTTCCACTGCCTCTGAAGTTCTGAGCCATCGCCTGGCTCCTTAGTCCCTCTCACTGTGAGCCTCAAAACCCCAGAATCATAACAAAAACCAAAAGGGAAGAAAAAATGAAGCCAACAAACCAAATGAAACCATAACCGCAGGTTTGTGGTAAGACCCAGAGAAGCTGAGGCCAGGATGAAGCCAAAAACCATTGGCACATCCTAAAATGCCACTTGTTCACATCTGTCCAAGACCCTTGACCAGCCACCAGGCTGGAGATCCAGGCTGTCCACAGAGAAAAACTCTGCAGGACTTGACTTGGCAGTCCTGAGTTGGGGCCAAAGGACGTCCACCTTCACCTTGCTGGGATCACGAGGTTGTCGGTACCCAGGAGGAAAGGCCCACAGTGGCAGCCAGATCCCAAGGGCCCTGGGGAAGAGAACTGAAGGAGACCATTGCTTCCCCACAGCAGCATCACTGAGAATGGCGCTGGGGAGCGGGGAGACAAGGAGCCTTCCCTCCTGGGAGCACTTCCCAAGGAGCTGGCAGCCCAGCCTACTGTTTTCCCAGTAAGTTTCACAGTCCTTTTATTTTATACCATAGGCTCTTAAGAAAACACACAGATGGAATATGCCCAGTTAGGTCTGAGTTAGACGTTATCCCACAGAACATTATACTAAAGGCTGGGATCATTTATTGGAAAAGGAAAACTTCACAAAGGTTACATTCACAGCGACAGGTACTCTCAGTCGTATATGATTGGCACATTGGTTTTTGAGAAAGGCATGAGACTCCAGCAACAAGGGACCTAGAACCATCCTTCAACCTCGGTGACACTGACATGTGTCACAGGGTGAGCTGGGCACCCTAGGGTATTGAGAGCACCCCTGACCTCTACCCACCAGATGTCAATGGCAGCCTCCCCAGAGCTGAGACAATGCTCCTAGACACTGTCAGCTGTCCCCTGGAGGGCAGACTTTGCCAGTGCAGGAGCATTGGTCTAGAAGCCAGTCTGACCTTGAGCAAACCCTTTCACCTCACAGCGCCTCACTCTCCCCATTTGGGAAAAAAAAAAAAAGCCCCAGAGCTGCCCTGCTGGCTCTGGACTTTGAAGAAGGTCAAACACGGTCATGAAGGGACATCTAAAGGGCCATGTCCACAGAGGCTATGGGAGTTCTACCACCCACTACCTGGAAAGTTTCTACTCTCTACAGTTATTCATCTATATCCTGGAAGGAAACATGAGTTTCAGTAGCAGAGCTCAACTTATTACTGCATCAGAACTGTGCTGGTTCCCTGTGCCCAGCACCCCACAGAGACCACATGAGAGCCAGATGTCACCCTGCATATATAGGGGTCTGCATAACAGGAGAGGAACCTGGGAGTTTCTATGTGAAGACTACACACTGAGCCTTGCCAGTGGAGACGGGCCTCTTGCTTCCTGGTCTCTTAAGATCCTTTGAAATCATAATCTTATTAAGCAAGTCTTTTAGGGAGAGGAAGAAGGGAGTCTCTTCCCCAGATGTGAGTGTTCCACTTACTTCCTGAGTGGCAGATGGGGGCTGTGAAGTTCGGCCATCACCCCATTCATCACTGTGAAGTTCGGCAGCCCTCTCCATACAGAAGCAAGTACCCACCTCTCACAGCACCTGAGCCAGAATCTGAACAGCCCCAGGGTCCTCCCCTCTCCCTCATCCCTCCAGCCAAATGGTCCCTTCCTGTCCATTCTACAGGAAAGCATGTTTCATGCCACCTGGTCTCACTTTGTCCTAAAAGGGGCCACCACCCTCTTCTCAGCAAACTGCTGCCTTCACAATCAGAGGGTCCGTCAACCCAGATATCAGTAATATTTGCATGACAGCCCTAACCAATCAGAAGTTCAACGTTGGTCAAATTGTACTAAATTCCAGTTAAACAGGAGGAATAAGTTAAAGAGAACTGAGCTGGGGTTGTGGCTCAGTGGTAGAGCACTCGCCTAGCACATGCAAGGCCCTGGGTTCCATCATCAGCACCACATAAAAAAATAAATAAATAAAATAAAGATTTCATGTTCAGTTACAACTAAAAAATAAATATTAAAAAAAAATTTAAAAGTTAAAGAGATCGATAGTTCAACGGGGTGACTCTATGTGATAATAGTATAAAATACACCTGAACATGTTAGGAGAATAGATCCTGAATACTCTCACCATAAAAAAGATCCTGAGTACAGGAGGTGATAAATATGCAAATTATGTTGATTTATTCATTGCACCATGTTTACATATATAAAACGTTACACTGTATACATAGTTTCTGTTTGTCAAGTAAACCTTAATAAAACTTAAAACAAATATACAAATGAAATATACAAAGAGCTCTTAAAAGTCAACAACAAGAAAACAATCTGATTTAAAAATGGGCTGAAGACTTTACAGATGCCTCTCTAAAGAAGACATACAGATGGCAAATAAGCCCATGAGTAGATGCTCCCCACCACGTGTAGTCAGGGAGAGGCAGGTTGAAACGACTACAACATGACACCCCACCCCTGTCAGCATGGCCAGTTCAGGACTGGTGAAACCACACGCCAGTGCAGATATGCAGCAACAGGACCTCTCCTTACCACTGGTGGGAAAGCAAAATGGCAAAGCTACCTTGGTAAGACAATTTGGCAACTTCTTACAAAATAACATACTGAATGCTCCAGCAGTCACAGACCTGGGTGTTCACCTATGAGTTGAAAACTTTTGGCCACACACAAAAAAAGCAGTTCTATTGCCCAAACTTGGACACAACCAAGATGCCCCTCAGTAGGATAAAAGTAACTGTGGTATATCCGGATAATGGAATATTATTCAATGCAAAAAAGAAATGTGCTGCCAAGCCATGAAAGGAAATGGAAGAAGCCAACGTGAAAGGCTGCGTATGGCACAACTCCAAGCTATGGCATTCTGGAAAGATCAGACCACGGAGATAGCAAAAGATGAGTGTGAGCCAGAGGTTAGGCAGGAGGTAGGATGACTAGATAGTGCACCAGGAGCTTAGGACAGTGGAAGTACTCTGTATGAATGACACCACAATGGTGGACGCATGTACTTGTGTCCAGACCCATGGGGTATATACCAAGAGCAACCCCAATGCAGATTATGGAAGTGGGGTGATGACGAGGTGCCCAGGGTCCTCAGTGGTAACACACATGCCACTTGGGCTGGAGGTTTTGCTAATGGGGACAGCTGTTCAGATGCAGGAACATGAGGGTATGAGAAGTACACTTTCTGCTCCATTTTGCTGTGAGTCAAAAACAGATCTAAAAAAAAATCAAGCCCATTTTTTAAAAAAACAATATCAGCTTATAAATGAACCAAAACCAAATATCCAGCCGGCAAACATCTATAACCATATGAGCATAAAGTCCTCAAAGTTGTTTGCCATTTCTGATCTCATCCAAGGACGTCAAATGCTGGGAATGTAAATTAAATGTGGATTGGAGTCAGAGAAGAGAATTCACTGGACTGAGGATGACAAACAGACAAAAACAACAGCAAGGATATAATCTGCCCTCGAGCTCGGCAACCAACCCAGACAGGGAAGGATTGAAGCTTCACAGTTCACTTACCTGCCCCAAAATTCAGCCCAGAGCTGAAGAGAAATAAAAAACTGGGATATTTACTCCTAAATGTTTTTTTAAAGGCCAGATTTTCATTCTATAAAATATGGCAAGAAAAGATAACAGGGTGATTTTCCACTCCGGTAACTGACATTGGGAGGAGAGAAACATTCATTTTTTTATTGGTTTCTCATTTGCTCCTGGTGGTGCTCTTGAACCTGATGGTGGGGGGCTTTTCGATACCCAGGCATGAGGCATAGATGTCCCCAGCTGCCATCCAACACCATGTGGAAGTTACAATTATTCCATTCTGCAGAATTGATATCACACCTTGTCTCTGGAGAGCTCTAGGCAGTATTCAAATTACATTTAAACCCCAAATTAAAATTTTAACTATAAAAAATAAGGAGATAAACAGGAGAGAATTATATTATAGTATTATATTAGTGACAATATGGCTGGGAGAAGGAAGTGGATTTTCCATATTGCCATTATGCTCAATGCAGTGCTGTTCCCATCAGCGCCTCAGGAAGCATATGGCCCATTTAGGGCCTCATCTCTCACTCACATTTATTATGGACTCACGGATACCAGCCGTTCTCCAAGCCAAGTCACTAGAGAGTGAATTCCTGTACGAGTTTTCCTAACAGTGACTAATGCAGACCTGCAATTTTCAACTTGCCAAAAGACATTTTTAATGAGAACAAAAAAGGGCACCTGGCCAAGCTGAGAAGAGGCCCACCATGAACTTTGTTCTTTGCTTTTCACCCAGATGTTCTGGTTCATGAGGCCAAAGCCTTGTTGGATAGTTGTGCCAAACAGGGGTTTCCTTTTCCCCTCCAGGACCCCGTCTCCCTCCCACAAGCAGGGGCCCTAGTACTGTTTCAAGCTACCGAGGTCTTTGGAGCAGCGTTGGAAAAGACTGAAGGACACATTTAAAGGAGAATTTGGTCTCAGGACTGATTTATGTAAAATAATAAATGGTGCCACTTGGCTGTTTATAGAGTTAGAGATAAAATTAGATTCTAGACAGTCCTTCCTTGTGTACATGGGGTAGCTCTGATGGATTACTGCCTCCATATGACTTAGGATAACAGCCGCTCATGGAAATTTACAAGGGGCTCCTTGAGAACACATTTTACAGCCACATCCAATAATTCAGAGGATATTTTGGATTCCCCAAATGACTCAAATTTAATTTGAGAATAATACTTGAAAAGAGTAAGCTGGTGAGAAGTACAGAGTGGCTGACAATTTCGAAGTAACTTCACTCTCTGTGGCTAAACAGAAATCATTTCTACCCAATTTCTACCCAGTCTTACCTAAACTTCATACAAGTTTAGCCTGACTGCACTTTTAAAAAGAAAAAAAAAAGTTTAAAGCCAGGTGCAGTGGCCCATGCCTATAATCCCAGCTTCTCTGGAGGCTGAGGCAGGAGGACAACAAGTTCAAAGTCAGCCTCAACAACTTAGCAAGGCCCTAAGCAACTTAGCAAAATCTTATCTCTAAATAAAATATTTTTAAAAGGGCTGGGGGTGTGGCTCAGTTGTTAAGGGCCCCCTGGGTTCAATCCCTGTACCAAAAAAAAAAAAAAAAAGGTTAAAAGGAAAGCAGCAGTGACCATGGACTTGAAGATGGGCATTTCATGAGCTGGCCAAGAAGTAAGGGGTTTGGGTTTTAAAAAGCTATTGCCCTTGACCTTAGGGGTTTTGCTTTTTCATAAGAAGTTAGAAGAAATCAGACAGACCTGAGCGTCAGTATCCACCTATCCTTTCACATCTTCTTCGTCCGATGGGAGCTGCCCTTTGACATCAGTGAGCTCCGTTGAGTCCATTATTTTATATAACAAATGCTTCTTGGACAACTATGAACTTGGCACTTTGGTAGTGCTGAAGATAGGGCATCAGGAGCCATCCATGCTCAAAGCTAATCCATAAAGGAGGGTACAAAGTGCTCTCATGGAGGAACACAGAGGGATGAGGACAGCCTCCCAGAGTGACAGGTGACTAAACTGAGGCCCGGAGGAAGAGTAAGCTTCCCAGGCAGAACTATTGGTGGAGGTGTGTACAGAGGTCATATTAGCAGAGGGTTAGGTTGATGAATTTCGGGCAGAAAAGCAAAAGACTCAGATGGCCAGATTGTAAAGTAGGAAGGGGAGAGGGGTAAGTAATGAGATTGAAGAATCAAGGAGAAGTCCGGAGATAAAAGTCCTGTCCCGCAGCCACCTGTGGACCTTATGGCAACACTGCCATGTGGCATCTGCCCAAGGAAGCTTGCAGGGGCATGCCCACCAGTGCCTGGTCAACACAAGCCAAGGTTATAATTTTAAATATGTTTTAAAAGTAAAAAATAAAATGCAAAATGGATTTTAATGATGTATTTTATTTAATCTGCTATATCCAAAATATTTTTGAATTATTGTGAAATTTTGTATTTGTGTATGTTTCAAAACATAAGCACATGTCAATTTAAACCAGCTAACATTCAGTATGCAGCAGCCGCCTGTGGCTAGGGGATGACCGGCTCCAGGCCATCAGGCCCATACCTTCACTGTAGTCCAGCTGGCCGGCAACAGTAGCCAACTGTCCATGGAGAACTGGTACCATGCTAGCCACCATGAGGAGCACCCTGTGCAATAGAGTACAATGGTAGTGCAAGTCCCCAGGTGGCAGCCTGGCTCCAGTGCTTACTAAATCAGACCAGTTACTTAACATCCCTGTGCCCCAAACTCTTGCTGTAAAATGGGAATGAGAATAATATCCATTGCTGGGATTGTTGGGAGAATTAAATATATAATTATACTCCAAGTGCCAAGAAGAAAGACTGCCTTGGTAAGTGCTGTATAAAATTTTGCTGTTATTCTTATCCCACATCACATAGCCTCTTAAGAGGTCAACGAGACAAAGGTTGAAAACTGTCCATTGGATTTCCAGTTAGGAGTTCTTGGTAACCATACAAGGACAGTTTGACATGACTGGCAATGAAAGTCAAAACCAGTAGACTAGGGAATGAAGAGGGAGATGAAGCAGGCAGTGGGGACATGCAGATCTCCAGATTCATTTAAAGTTCATAATCTCTTCAAACCCCAGATGAAAATCACCCTCTGCACTGCCTTATCTACACAACCACAAATTGAATATCTGCAACCGGCCTCAGCATCCTGAACACGATAGCATTCAATAACCAGGGTGAATGGGACCACAGAAGCCCTGCGCAGAATCAAGAGCACTAAAAAAGCATAGCAGAAAAGACAGGCACATATCCACGTCTGCACAATAGGAGAGGCGTAAACAGAGATGGGCGGATAAGGACATACTGCTCCGACTCGTAGGTCCTGGCTATCTGTGCCTGTGCCCTTTATTCTCAGTGCATCAAAGGAAACGTTTAGCAATGAAATGAAAACCTTTTATTAACTTTTTATTTGGAAAAAAATTTTTAAACTTATATAAAAGTAGGAAGAATAGTACAAAGAGTTCCCAATACCCTTTACCCAGATTCACTAATTGCTAACATTTTACTATAGTCATTTTGTCATCAATTCTCTGTCTGACCATTTGAGAATAAATTGCATACTTCATATCCCTTTATCCCTAACTACCTCAGTTCCTAAGAAAAAGGACAGTCTCTAATATAATGAAAATAACATTATCAAACTCAGAAAATTTCACATTGATAGAAACCTCTTATCTTCTGTTAGAACTAAGAGTAAAGAATGAAAGAATAAGGAAGGAGAAGCTTTGGGATTAATGCACGCAGCGCCAACTGACCCACAATGCCCCTTGGAGCAATTTCTTTTTGATCCAGTATCCAATCCAATACCATACCTTGCATTTATTGGCCCAGAAATAACTAACTTTTCCTTTATTAATCTGAATATTTGGGACCTCAGCACTAAATATGCTGCACCCATAGATTCAGGAATGTAATTTAAATTAAGGCAGCTTCCAGGGAAACCCAGATCCTAAAAAAGAGTTGAGAAGATAGAAAGAGCTCACAAAAGGTGTAACTGAGGACCTACTGTGTGCAAACCACGTGTGTGCAGGCATTGACACGGCCTGAGGCCTTAGATACACCAGCTGAGCACATGATGCCCCTTTGGTCCAGCATCACAGAAACATGGAAATAGGGCCAAAAAACAGACCCAGCCCTGAGGAGATGCGAGTCTAGAAAGGACAGCAAACAAGCGGACAGATGATTTCAATACGAGGTGGGAATGTCATAAACATCAGGAAGCAAGTGCTGTGGCCTCAGAGCGTGCTGCCTACGTGTTGTGCTCTGGACACTCGGGGCTTGCACCTCAAGGTGTCACAGAAGTGACACTGTTTTGCCCTCTAGAGGGCACTCTCCCTCTCATCTGCCCACTGTCCTTGTATGCAGCCCATGTTTCTTTAGGATTTGCTGCAATTTGAATGTGTCCCCTAAATTCCATGTGTTTGAAACTTAATCCCCAAAGTCATATGTCAGCGGGATTTGAGAGATGGGACTCTTGTGGGTGTTGGGTCATTAATCTACTCATGAACTGATGGATGGATGGGTTGTCACAGCAATGGGCTTTGCCATGAAAGCAAGCTCTCTCTGTCAACTTACTGCACTGCCTTACAATGTCCTCCTCTGCCTATGAGGCAGCATGAAGCCTTCCCCATAACCAGCAGATGCCAGTGCCACACTCTTGGACTTCCCAACCTCCAGAATTGAGAGTCAAATAAACTTCTTACATGCTGTCAGGCAGTTTATTATAGCAACAGAAGAGAAGCTGGGTGCTATAGCGCACACCTGTAATCCCAGCTATCTGGGAGGCTGAGGTGAGAGGATCTCGAGTGCAGGGCCAGCCTGAGCAATGTAGTGAGACCCTGTGAAAAAAAAAAAAAAGAAAGAAAGAAAACACACACACACCAGAAAATCAACTAAGACAGGCCTGTTCTGTGAAATCTCCACATATCAATCCCACAGCAGGCTCTTCAAGTTTCAAAAGCCTAGACCTACTCAACTGAGATCAAATAAAGGGTCCAAATAATGACTGAAGCACCCTCAGCAGGGCATACACAGCACAAGAGCATCTCCAAGACAGTTTCAGCAAGAAATTGAACAACTCCACAGGGGAAAAAAAAGAGCATGTCAGAGTTGAGGGCAGGTGTTCATAAGCACAGAAAGGGAATGGAAGCAAAGCACACTCTCGTGAAAATTTTAGTGTTTGTCTCTCAAAACCCCAGAAAATCATTGATCCTACTTTGTTTTGAGAGAAGAACATTGTTGAAAAGCATTTCACCCTATATCCAAATCATTTTAAATTGCACATGGGATACAGTGGATGGAATGCATTTCGAACTGGAATATATCCCTGAACTCTTCCTACCAGAGGGAGTTGTCATGGTGGATGGATGAAGGAGAGGAGCTGTGTTCTGACACTTCCTGCAGGCACCCTGAGTTACGCCCCTGAAAGTAGTATCCTCTTGCAGCTGGTCCCAAGAAAGCAGAGATTCCAAGTATAAATGCTGGTATTGGGCAAGTTGAGCAGTATAGCTGTAAGTTACCCTGCAGTGTGTCAATGATGGAGCAGGGCTTACCAGGTTCTACACACACAAAAAAAATTAAAATTTGAAGTGTTCATGACAAAGCTTAGCACTGAGCAGGGAGCAGCTTTTAAAAGCACAAGAGGAACTTGTGGTGAAGGAATTTACACACGGAGGTGGTGGCTGAACCACTGTACACATTTGCCGAAAGTCATGACACTGAGCACTTGGAGAGGGGACGTTTTGTTGTAACAAATTTTATCAATAAGCCTGCTTTTTTAACAGGGAAAAAAGTAATTGGGTCAAATGGATTCTGCTGTCGTGTATAACTAAAAAGAACCAATTTTTTAAAAGTAATTAGGATATTAACAAGAAAACCCCCAGAACAGGGCAAAGGTGATGTTTACAGATGGCATATCTGGTATGGCTCTAGTTCCAGAATGTACAGAGAACTCTTACTACTCAGCAACAAAAAAGAGAAGCAAGAGTGGGTGAGAGGTGGTTATTCCTCCACAAGTTCAATTAGAATCATCACGTAATGCTGCAATGCCTCCCAGGAGTAGAACAGGAGTTCGAATGAAAACTCACCTATGAACGTCCATGTTCGGCACTATTGGCAGAAGCCAAATGGTGCATGAAGATCCATCAGCCAAGGAACAGATGAACAAAGCATGGCATGTGTGTACCACAGAGTATTATTAAGCTCTACAAAGGAGCGAAGTGGGGCTGGGGATGTAGGTCAATGGTAGAGCACTGGAGCTCAGGGTTAATCCTCAGCATGGAAAAAAAAAAAATCAACAACCAAAAGGAACAAGTACTAACCCATGATTCATGAAAGGAAAACTCAAAATTTACGCTGAGTAGAAGAAGCCAGACACAAGTGTCGCATGTTTCTGTGAAATATCCAGGATAGGTAGATCCACAGAGACCCTGCAGACTGGTGGTCACCAGCCTGGAGGAAGGGAAGAGGGGGACTGACTGCCCGAGGCCGACTGAGCTTCCCTCACAGGTAACGAAAGAGCAGAGCCAGAGAGAGGAGGGATCGCGGGGCACGGTGATGACACCAAATGTCATTGTGCCGTTCCTTATAAAACGGCTAATTTTATGCTATGAGAATTTCACTTCAATAATAAAACTGTTTTTTAGGGGAAAAAATCTGTTATTGACAAAAATCTTTCTAAAATCATGTTGTTCTGACCTTTTGTGTGGAATACCTTAAGAGACAAGCACTGAGGGGTCTCTGTTGGGCCCATCCCAGGGACCAGGAGACACCAGAGCAGGTGGTCAAGAGCCGTGTTTGCAGAAGACACAGGAGGTCTCAGGATAAGTAGTGGGAGGAAACTTGATGACTTACTGACCCTTGGACCAGAGGCCCCAAATCCTCAGTATGTCTTAAAACTCAGCACAAGGCGCTGCCCTGGTCTGGGAACGCTCGACCATTCTCTGCACTGACCACGCTCTGGCTGTGACTTAAAATGCAATTGTCCTGGTCCTTAGAACTACCCTTCAAATGTCCTCCAGCTGACCTCTGGGAGTTTGGGGCCAGTAACTTGGTGGAAAGAAGTAAAGAACTTTGAAAGCACAAACTTCAGAGCTGGGGTTGTAGCTCCATGGTGGAGCACTTGCCTCGCATGTGTGAGGCACTGGGTTGGATCCTCAGCTCCATGCGTAAATAAATAAGATAAGGTCCATTGACAACTAAAAAAATATTTAAAAAAAAAAAACTTTGTCTACTGTCAGGCAGTCGACAAAGCTCTGTGAGCACAACAAAGCCAAACTGCCCAGAGAAAAAGGTCTTCAGTGCTCCAAAGAAAATCAATCCTCAGTGCAAGAGAAATGTGGGGACAGAGGCAGATGAGAGATGCACAGCACTGGTCCTCACACCCCTCTCTGGGGCTTGGTGAGGCCAGCAGGAGCAGTACCCCAGAATGAAGCCAACAAAGGCCTTATAAAGTGAGAGGAAGATGCCAGGGTCCACCAGAGACTATGGTCTGACTGGCATCCAACAGCAAAGCAAGAAGAGCTAGGAAGAGTGGACTCTAGGGCCGGGCCAGGTGAGGACCCCAAATGATTACCACTTCACCTATGACCTCGACTTACTTCCTGGGCTTGGGAAATTGGGATCACTGAAGACATGTTTCCCCCAAGAAGTGTGGATCAACAGATTTCCTTCAAACTGGAGAACGCTCTCGGCTGCTTGCGAGCCTGCATATCCCACTAGGGTGGAGACACCAAAGAAAGACTGTCCCAGGCTGGAAGGAAACACTCATCCTTTGACTGACAGAGCTTTTAAGACTTGGAGGCTGTCGTGAGCGAAAGATAGACTGAAATTACCAAGAAACTTAACAGGAGTGAACGTAGAGACATGGGTTTCTTTTCTCTCTTCCTTCCCTCCCTTCTTTCTTTTAAATAATATTAAAGGACAACGCCAGCGTGGCAGATGGTATGAAATGGCCACCAAGTGCCAGACACGTGACAGGCTTTCTCTCAACTCATCTTCATAATAATCCTGCAAAAGAAGCAATTACAAAAACTGAAGCCCAAGACCATGCAGCCATTGGCTCAAGGTTGCTTACTCTAAGTCGGAGATAAAGTCACTCCAGGTGCCCAGAACTGCAAAACACACTCTTGGGTTTCCATGGAGAGTCCCTTGTGGAATGAATCTTAACCCAAGATCAATTCCTGTGCAAAAGACCTGGGGCTACCCTTGGCTGTAGGTTATCCAAGGCTGAGTAAATAGAAGACGACATTAACTAAAATACAAGTTTCCAGATGTGGGGGACTTCAAGGAGTCCACTGTGCTTCAAGGAGCCAGTTGAAGACCCAGGTTTGAGAAGGAACGGAGAGCCCTCAAGCTCACCAGTCAGCTTAGGGTCTCTGGAAAGAGTTTGAGGAATCTTTACCAATCCAGGAGTCCTAATCAAGGAGAACAACCCCAGGGGAAATCTTAGAAACAAGGCGCCCCCTGGTGGTCCTCTTGACCAGGGACAATGGCCTGTTCCAGGGCATTCTAAGCCATTCATTTTATCTCCATTTTAAATTTGTTTTATCTTATTTTAACCTTTAAAATTGTTTTTATCTTATTTTAACCTTCCTAACCAATATCTTGTCTTGCAGGGTGTATATTTATTGACAGTTGTACCCCAAGTTTAGAAGTTGTGGAATTAAAATTTTAACTCTATAATGATGAGTGTGCCTTCCTACTGAAGGGTGGGTTGGGGGTGGGGAAGAAAGGAAAGGAAAGGAAAGAATATTCAGGCCCCACTCCCCCTTCTCCAACGTCAATGCTGTCACCATGCCTTCTTGATGGGGAACCCATGGGAAAGAGGTGAGCACATTCCAAGTGGGGCGAGTCATTTCTTACAAGTCACTAAAGTCGTCTTGGCAGCCCAAGGGCACTCTTCACCTTTGAATTAGTGTCTTATTATTTATATTATCTGTCCTATGTCCTATTTGTTCTCTGCCTCATTTATTTTTATGAAAATAACTTGCCGAGTCTTTAGTTCTGATGAATGACTTTGCTTATTTGTTTTTAAGCACTGATCAGTCACAAGTTCTAAAATAAACTTGTAATTTCTCTTGAGTCTAGAAAGGAGAAGTTAATTTGCCAATTCCCTCTAATCAGTGATTATTAAAAATACACATAAATTGTCACTATTCTGAATGAGTCTAGAATCCAGGAGTTGGCAAGGGCCAGAGAGGCACCAAGTGCTACTCTCCCCTGCTGGTCACAGGCAATAGGTTAACGAGAGACTGGCCGGTCCAATGCAGCTTCATTTACAAAACCTAGCTGTGGATGGTGGCTTGCTCATCCCTCATATTCTGAACGGTATTCTTCCATGGGTGCCTTTCATTCGGAGAACACTTCTGGAATGTACATGCCGAAACCGTCCAGTAGCAAAATGGAATTCACAATTTCATTCCTATCACACTGGAATTTAAGTGGCGCATTATTGACTATTTGGTGAAGAATATTTCTGAAGAATTGACTAAGTACTAAAATCATGGTTACATCTAAGTAAGTCATTTCAGTTGTCTACCTTGTCACGTGGAATATCAATCACTTTTGTAAATTAGCACATATTTACTGGCCTGATTGTTTTTTAGTTATCATGCAGTTAGCTTCCTAACACATATTGAAAAAAACAAAAAACAACCTTCTCTACTTGAAAGAACTCTTCCTCTCTCAGGCAAAAGTGTGGTTGTTCTTTCAAAGTTTTAGACAAGTGCATTTTTTAAATATTTTCATTCTAATATCCATCTTGTTCATATGAAACCTTCTAAAGAATGGCATGAATTTTATTAGAAGGCTTATGAGATTTCTGGTTGACATATGCTTGCCTTATTTGCATTTAATTTAATTGGAGTTTTGAAGGAAATGCTGTGAAATCAGATTTAGTGTCTTCGTGCCATTTGATATCTGTTTTCTATCCACTTGCGGCACCAGTAACCAAGGGGCTTATCTTTGAAAGCAGTTTATAAAACTGTATTTTGATGTTTAAAAATCATATAAAGGATAAGACCCCAAAATAAAAAATCATTATTTGTATCTTTGAGAATTTTCTTTTTAAACTTTCAGTTTAACACTATTTAGTGGAATCTTCATTTATATAGAAGATTTTGCTGAGACCCCATTTTCCCTTCATGATAAATTGGAATGTCTTGATTTTGAACTTGTGTCCTACCAAGTGACCCAATTTCTTTATGAATCTTATGGATGGAGCAGCGGGGTAATCTTGTGTGTCAAGCAGATTCGTTTTTTAAATGCAATTATGCATTTATTCTGCCTTAGGGAAGTTCCAGCCTGACTAGTCTTGGACCTGACAATGCAGGGTAGAGCCATGAGAGCCACTGGAAATATGGAGACAAATATGCACAGTGCTCTGTTCCTAGGGTTATCTTTTTCAACAACTCATGATATTTCACTGCAAGAAATGTCAAAATGAACTGCATAGAAAAAAAATGGCAGTGTGCTCCATCTGGAAATAAAAACTGATGTTTCGAGGGATGTCCATACTTTCTTTTGTGTGAAAATCTTGTTCTCAGCATATGCCTGCAACTTAGAAAGCTGGTTGTGCAGCCCATGCATGTCCTAGAAAAAGACAGGGGCTCTGGAACTATCTTTTCATCTTTACCTGGCAAGTGTCATTTGAGTTTCTAGTGAGACATGGAATGATCGATTAGTCAGCCCCATCTTCCAAGGGGAATCTGCAGGAAAGGTTAAAATCTAATAAAGAAGTTGCCATTTGTCTTCAGGTGATGTTTATGTCCCAGAGCCCAGAATCAATTTCATAACCAGCAAAAGCCACAGATGCTCCGAAGAGATGCAATAATGTCTCCCTCAGACACGATCAGATAAGACTGCCAGGCCCCTCACTCTGCTTCTCAGCAATTAGAGCAAAGACACTTCCACGTTCTTTGGAAACGCCTTACAAATACAAAGCAAGATGAAATAAGTTACTGCCTAAGAAGGAGTGTGTGCGCAAGCGCACACACACACACACACACACACACAAAATGACAAAGTACTGGAAGAAGGGTGACTGCCCCATTAGAAAAAGTACAGAACCCTGTTTGTGAGCACAGCTGCCATGCCAAGTTCCAGCCAGGCCGGGCGACTTCAGGCCACAGTCCCCACCAAGAGTAGCCCCAAATCCCTGCCAGGGCCCAGCCTCCTCTTGCCTCAGGGCTAGAGTTGCCTTTGGCTACGATGTAGCCCACCAAGACCATTTCCAGCATGGCAGGCAAAACAATTAACTGTATGTTTCTTAATTACATTTTGAATGATGGCAACTAGAACGTCTTCTCCCTGGTGAAGATGATTCGTTCTTCCCTCTCTGCATTCCACCTCCACGATCTTTGCCATGTCCCTGCGCCATCACCACCAGTCCTTATTTCTTTTTGCCCTTAATAAACTTACTTATGTTACCTAAAGGGATTTATTTTAAAATGGACCCTTCTGAAGTTACCATGAATCGGGAAACTGGAACCACTATCCTGGGTCAGAAAGCCCTTTCCACTCCTCCTGCTCTCAGTGTCCTCAGCCCCTCTGCCAACCTTGTCCTGCTCTGAAATACTCTTCCCAGGATGCTCATTCCACCTCAGGACTTCCCTCCAAACTCACTCATGTCATCTGCCCCATGCCCATGAAAAGAGGACTCAGGCAGGATACTCCTGCTCAGTTCTCCATGTAGCTGAAGGTGCTTCAGGAAAAGCCCTCGATTCCTAAACACCAGGTGCTTCCAGGCCTTCCACCCAGCCTCCCCAAGCCTCTCTTTGGACATGTAGGAAGTCCCTCCCATGCTCCTTCTCCTGCCTCTCTGCCCTCCTCTCCCCCTGGATTTAGGAAGTCCCCAAGAACCTACACTAGGTCATTGCCATCCTAGCCCTCCTTGCCCTTGGCACAGAGTCACAGTCTCCAAGTTTCACTATGACCTCAGCCAAGTTATTTATTTCCCTTGGAACTCAGTTTTCTCTTCTGTGAGGGTAATAGTAGTGCCCAAAGCATTGGATGTGAATCGCCTAGGGCATGTAAAGGGCTCGGTGTTCTGCCCAGAACTTCCTAGATGCTCTGTTAGATGTGTGCCTGTATCCACCTGCCATGACGTCACACTGGAATCCACACGACTAACCCTTGACTCGGGGAGAGGATCCAGTGTGCATGTTCAACTTTGCTCAGATGTCTCCTCCCGGTGCCATGTTCAGTATGTGTATACCGAGCGCCTATGTGCCATCGCTGCGTCAGGCAGACAGTCCCTTTTGTGGCCTGAGATTGGGGCCAGTGCCCCTCAGTCCAGCAGACACTGATCGTGTGGCCTGGAATGTGGTAACTATTCCTTAAAGACCCGAATGAATGAACAAAACCCTCTGCTGACAGCTAGGAAAGGAGATGTGATGAAAATCAGTCACATCTGGACAAACAACCGCAGATGCAGACAGGACATGGAAAAGTTGAAGTGACTTACACAAAGTAGGAAAAGTGAAAATCTTTATTAAACATTCTACACAACCAGAAAAGCTGAAAATTTTGAACTGCCTAGAAAGAGCTCGTTCTTTCATAGAATAACTCAGTCTTAATTTTAGTAATGCAATTGGTACTTACTTGATTTCCCTGTCTTATACGTTTTCATTGCCATCAAGTTTCCTTAAAGCATGAAAATAACAGTATTTTCATTTGGGTAGCTTTCTTTTAACAATGAAAGATCTGAAGTAGTAGTAGGAAAATGGTAAATAAAATATCCTGTTTTATTTCATCCTGGTTAAATTGATCACATTTTTATATACTTGATGCACAAAAGAAGGAGCTTTTATTAATGATTCTAAGCAAATTGTATTTTATTAAAGGAGCGCTTAAGTGCACTGTGTGGGTTTCCTTCCTTCACATGATGTTTCCTATAAGTACATTTCTTTTGAGTGCTTTCAGAAGTCACGTAACTTAATTCTGTTACCATAATCGCCTCAATATTATCTCAACTAAGAGGTTTAAGTCTTAGAACAGAAGCGCAGTGGAGCCACTTTGGAGGGCTGACTTGTTTGTTCAGCATGATATATCCGGCTTTTCACTGTTATTGTGTTTCACGAGACATAATTGCCTGATAGTGCAGATGAGCTCATGGAAAAGCTATCCATGTTATTACTGGACTCTATGGAGGCACTTTGTGAATCAAGAGACATCATCCTGATTTTCATTCCTATTTTTATTATATTTTCTGTGCAATTTTTTTCTTAATACAAAGTATTACATACTCATTATGAGATATTTCTAAATACAGATAAGGAAGGAATTAAGTCGAACATAAGCTTACCATCTAATCCCCTTACCCAGGGATTATTATGATGGCTTTCTTTTCTTTTCTTTCTTTTCTTTCTTTCTTTCTTTACTAACTTATTTATTTACATTTATATTTGTATATCTGTGTAATTTTGCAGTGCCAGGGATCAAACCCAGGACTTCCTGCATGCTAGGCATGCACTCTACCAATGCCCAGCCAACAATCCAACGACTTAATAAATAAATAAATAAATAAATAAATAAATAAATAAATGAAAGTTTTTGTAACATGTTTCGTAAAGCCTTCTAGGATTTATTTTGTGTATGTGAATATACAATATATATACAATTGCATTTATATTATGTACATATAAATGCAATATATACATATATATCACATATGTAAGTACAATAATAAATTCCTATATTCACTGTTTGTTGTCTACTCTTACATTTTTTTCCCAATAAGTTTGTGGTGAGCATTTGCCCTCATCATGAAATTTTCTTCTCCACCATTGTTCTCTTATATTAAGGGAAAAGTTCACATAACATAAAATCAGCCATTTTGAAGAGAACAGCTCAGCATCACTAGCACATTCACAGTGCTGAAAACCATCACCTCATCTAGCTCCAAAACATTTTCCTCACCCAGAAAGAAAACCTCCCAGCCCTGGAAACCACTAGCTGACCTCCTGTCTCTAGGACCCCCAACTCTGGATGGCTAGCTGGCCCCTGTCTCCAGGCCCCTGACTCCGGATGTCTGGTATAGATGGAATCATGCACTGTGTGGCCTGTGGTGTCCATCTTCTTTGCTAGCTTGAGGCATCAAAAGTTGTCCCCACTGCAGCCGGGTCAGGCCCTCCCCTCCGTTGCTTGTGTGCACCACGAGGTGTGTGCCTCCATGCCGCTGCCCATGGACCTCGGAATCCTTCTACACTGTGGCTACTGGGAGTGGCTGCTGTGAACAGCCATGCACCGGGGTTCACTTGAGTCCCATTTTCCACCTTTGGGTATCAAGGTGGAGGTTAGGATCATTCTGTTTAATATTTGGAGAACTACCCAACAGTTTCCCACAGTAGCCAAGTCAGGTTACTTTCTCACCAGCAACATGTGAGAGTCACACGCTTTCCAATTTTTCACCAAAATTTACTTTTTTCTGACCTCCCTTCGTGCCTGCATAGCAGGCCAATGTGTGCAGACACGATTTATTGGCCTGGTGCTCTGTGGTGGCCCTTTAAACTAGCCAATCTCTGTTTTTATATGCAGTCCAAGGTGAACATCCTCTAACATAAATTATACACAAATTCATTATCTTGTCTCTAATCTACTGCCAGCCTTCTGTCCCCATGGATTCTGTATCCAAGGATTACACTCACCTCCGATCAAACATATTGGGGAAACAAATTGCATTTGTCCTCAACATGTGCACTCTTTTTTCTTGTCATTATTTCCTAAATAATACAGTATAACAACATTTACACAGCACTTGTCTTGTACAGGTATTATGAGCAAGCTGGAGAAGATTCAAAGTGTACGGGAGGATGAACGTAGGTCATATGCAAATGCTGCATTATTTTATATAAATAACTTGAGCACTGCAGATTTTTATACCCGCTGGAGGAGTCCTGGAAATAATCCCCTATGAACACTGAGGGATGACTATATATTTCCAAAAGGGGATTTGTTGAAGCAAAATAAACTAAGATTTTGTATGTACGGACAAATGGTCTTCAATAAACATTGATCCAATTTACATTTCCTATCATATTTGTCTTCATTTTTGTAAATTACTGATTCCTTCCAAAATACATAATAGGCTCTTTAAATAAATCTCACCCACATTAGCTCCTGCTGGTACTGAGCTTGTGCAAACCTTTGTCATTGAGTTATGTACATGAGTTTTCCCCATCTTTTAGCATATAACCAATATCGTGCTTTAAAATTATCTGAAGGGTGCAACACATTTGTATGAAAAGCCCTTTAAATCATGACAGCTCCATTTAGGAGCAGTCTAATATAACAGTTGGGTCACTTGGATTCCACCCTTTGGATGTGAGCAATCACTTACTGTTTGGATTAGACCCTCAAGCCAGGCAGCCCACCGTGTGGCCAGCACACCTTGCTGAGCAGTCTCAGCTGCACTTCAGACAGCATCCGCTCTTCTCTAGCCATGCGGCCTGGCCAGTGCTGGGTCTTCAACCTTCTGTTAAAAAGATGACAGTTACATGTTAAAAATCATTAAGGTAACAAGATCATCATCTTCAGTGATGATTCAGATTCCTCTTCACGGCCTCCAATTGTTTTTGCAGTTGCTGACTTTTGTCACTACTTACTGAAGAAGGCTCATTTAAAGCATCTTGAAAGTATTGCCTATGGTTACTAATTGAAGAAAAGATTCCTATGGGCAAGATGAATGGCAATTTAGCTGTTAAGTACTTTTTGTTGTTTCTAGGTATAATGCCTAAATTACAGAGCAGCAATTTGGTTGTGCCCACTTCCATAAAAGCAGAACTTAAAACTTATAATAATGGGTTTTTATTTTATTTTATTTTTTCACAGTATGACTTAGGTGGATACAGCACAAGTAATGCAAGGCCTTATTTTTAAAAGAAAGGTTTGTACTGGCTGAAGGAGTGTGCAGATACACCGTCATGGGGGCTAGTTAGGTGCATTAAAATAACTAACTCACGAAAACTGGGAGAAAGGAGAAGCTCTTAGGAGGTAAATTTTCAACCTGAATGCATAGTACAGACAATCATTATGATCATAATTTCAAATAATTTCTGCCCCAGAGAGAACACTTTTCATTTAGTGTAGGAAACAGGACGTTAGCGTGGGGGGTGGGGGTTGCTGGGGGAGAGCCACCTACCTGGCAGAGGCAGCCATCGCTATCTCAGAATCTGAATCCACAGAGGCCCTGCAGAGAACTGAGATTAGACAGTAGGCAGTGTGCAGTTCGTGGGTTTCAACCTCTGGGACCTAATTAATAACTCACTACTTAATAATTAATTTTCTGGTTTCTATTCCAAAACATTTGTGTTGAAATAAAGAACAATTTTCATCCTTTACATTTTGAGGTTTGGGGTTTTTGTTTTTGTTTTTGTTTTTAAGTTTCTCATGTTTATGTTGTCAATATGGAGTGGTCACATAAAATAATGATGTAAGCTGCTTCTACTTGAACAAATTATATAGATCTTTTTAGGTAAATTTATGTGGGGGGAAAAAAGGGGGGTTATTTGTGGAAAGAGTTTGCTCAACCTGCCTTTTGTAAAATCATGGTTAACAAAACAAAACTTCCCTCCCTATCCAAGAGGACATAGCTGTCCCTCCCTTTTCCCCATCCTCTCCTTCCCCCTCTCTGGCTCTCTCTCTCCATCCCAGGAATGCCCTCACCTCCCGGCTTGTGAGGGTGCAGATATGTGCTCCCCATTTCCTAGCAGCTGGGGTCTGTGCAGACACCTAGGCGAGGCCTGTTGTGTATTCCCGTTGGTGACCGTGAAAGTGTAGAGAGAGAGAGAGCCAAGAAACAGATGCACCTAAACCTCACTCAGTGTGACAACAGCAGAGTTAGGGCCACTGTAGGGCCACAAACAGGTGGGTGTGGCGGGAGATCCAGAAAGATGCCTGATGACCCCTTCCGCTCCCACAGCACCAGCCCACTGTCCTGAGCCTTTCCTTTGGCTGTTGGTATCCTTCCAATAAATCCCTATCATCTTAAATTAATCAGAGTCAATTTCTATTGTTAGTGATCAGAACCCTTGATTGACAGAGTCCGTATCTTAGCTTAAACTTGAAATACAAATTTTGAGTTTGTCACTGATTTTATCTATTAATAGAGAATAAATTTGAAATTCAAATTCATTAAATATTTGTGGAGGGACTATTGTTTAAGGTATTATTCTGAAGAATAAAGAAAGCCTAGAGATATCAATTTTTCCCCCATGGACTCAAAACCTCTTGAAGACAAATACACATATGACCTCACTGTAAGGCGGGTGACAGGGGCTTAAGAAATGTGGTCTCTGAGAGGGCGAACCTCTCTACAGACAAGAGGAGGCTTGAGCCTGCCGCACAGCACCAGGCTTGTCAGAAAATATTACATTTTCTTGTCTAGGACCATGACATGCTAGAACTCATGGAAGTGTTAAAAAAGTAATACTTTCTTGAGATGACAGAGTAATAAATCAGGGTTGGTCACAAAGGCACTTGCCTGTACTCTGAGCTACTGGGAGGCTGAGCCAGGAGGATCACAGGTTCAAGGCCAGCCCAAACAACAATGCAAGGCCCTGTCTCAAGATAAAAATGATAAAGGGCTGACAGTATAGCTCACCAGTTTCCTAGCATGCGCTGGGTAGAATCCCCAGAGCAGGAGGAGGAAATCAGAGAACCCATGAGCTGACCCCTCCAATCTCCCTTGGAAGTCCCTAGAAACAGGACCCCTGCCCCATCCTGTCTGCTTGCTCCTTCCCTAGCAGCACCCCTGGCTCAGGTTCTGGGTGGTTCCTGAGCTGAGGGTGGAGGCACCGAGCACCATGCCAGATGCCCAGGTGGTCCTGTGAAGAGTGGAGCCTCTTGTTTTCACAGGAAGATGATGTAGATCAATGAAAATATCAGTGGTTTCATTTAAAAATATTTAGCTAAAGGGCTGGGGTGCAGCTCAGTGGGAAGAAACGTGCTTGGCATGCACAAGACTCCGGGTCCCATTCTCAGCACCAAAAAAAAATAAAAATAAAAATATTAAGCTGACTAAAATGTAAAAGCTCTTTGGGCAGGATGGACTTAAAGCTGAGTGGCCCATTTATGTGCCATTAAGTGCATTTTTTTTTTCCTGGTAGCATTGATATCATTTCCAAAGTCCTCAGAATCCTTAAACTCTGAGCACTCTTCTGCCATGCTCTTCTGGCCACCCCAAAAAATTATAGACATAAAGGGAAGACTCAGAAAACCAGAGCATGAAGAGTTGGAATTTTCTGTGACTGTCCTGGGCCCGGGGCCCTGCCCTCTAATTCTGCCTAACCACTTCACAACAGAGCACGGTGAAAGTGAAACGAGGTCTCAGCACTGATTTCCTATGGAGAGGAGAGAAATATTTTTGGAATAATTGGCAAATTGTTTCCATATGTTACACGAACCAAGAGAAGGTATTGGATAGTCTATGTTTAAAATTTTGATATTCTCAGAAGACCCTAGATTTCTCTTGTGTACATTTTTTTCAAGTAAAATTTTAAATGTTTGCTTTAAAGAACTGTCCCCCTAATCAAGAGCTTTGTATAGTTGCTCAGGCTGCACAATGCACATCTAAGAGGGTGATATTTACATTCTGGACTGACTTAGTGTACGATATATAAGGACACAGAGATTCTGGGCCTCCCAGAAAAATCCTGGTACATCAAGGGAAAGATCCATCCGGGTAACCCACACCTGCACAGAGAGCTCTGCACAAACTCAGGAGCATACACATGGACACACTCTGAAGGAGCAGGTGACTGCTCCCACCCCCATTGCACTTGTGTCCCCACATCCTGCCTTTTGGGTAGGGGAAAGGGAACCAAACTAGAATGTATGGCACATGTGTCCCCCCTCTGCACACCACCCCTGCTCACAGTGCAGACCTCAGCAGCCTGTCCCCAGAACCCTCTCTAGCCTGTCCATCCTCAGGGAAGACCTCAGCCCTCAGGAGACTGAATGGTCTAAGTGGGGACACCTGTCCCTCTGCCTCCACCCCACCTGTCCCTGAGTCTCCACCATGCTCTCGTGCCTCATGAGCAACAACGTTGTGTGCTTGGGAAGAATCTGCCTTTCCCACTGGAGGGCAAAGTCTGAGACGCCGAGTGCTATTGCACTTTGGTCACTCTCTAGTTGGCACCTAGTAGGTGCTCAAGAAATGCTGGTGGAAAGTGGGGACAGTTATCTCAGAGCAGAAGAAAACCTTAAAAGAATCCACTGTAGGATCTTCTTTCTCCTTCCTTAGAACTTTGTGATCTCTCCACAGACAAAAAAATCTAATGGGTGCCCTCTTCATGTAGAAAAGGTGTTTCTGATGAACAGAGCTGAATGATGCAAGTATGGGCCTGGAATAAAAGCTAACCTGCTCACCTCCCTCACAGAGATCCATTAGTGTCGCTCTCTTTTGTAAAGGAAGACAGGATGCAAAGAGCACTCAGCCTGTTTCTGAAGGCTTTGCCTTTGAAGTCTTGCTGCTCAAGTAAAATGTCCATCTTCCACATCAGAATCGGCAACGGAAATGCAGAGGATCTGGTTTTTCAGAAAGGTGTTATAAATTAGTAAGTAGAACATTGTTGCAAGTTGGTAAGTGTGAATCAGTCTTCATTATTTAGTGCTCTATTTTTCTGTTCTAATACCCTCTCATTGAAAAGACACCAAAGTGAAAAATCCATTGTGTGATCTCTTCAGGCTCCATAGGTGCATAAGAAGATGAAACAAATAAAGCCATCGGGGCCTTTCATTCCCTGATGTTCACTGCTCTCACACTGCGTTTCTAAGAAATACAGTATTCTTAAACTATCCAAAATGTCTTGCATGTACTTAGAGAAGAAATGAAGCCATTTTCAAAATTACAGATGAATAAAGAGCCTACTTTTTCATTAGAGCTTGACAATGGAGGCTGCATTCAAAAGGATTTTAAAATGTATCCCAGAGCATTCTGTTCAAGTGTTGGAAGTAGGTCCTATGGCGTTTGCAGGAGGTAATTGAGTGCATTATCCTGTGATGGTATTGCTTGTTTAAATGACGGACAGCATGGTCATCAGTGATGTGTTATGGTCAAGATAACTCTGCAATACATACGTTGGGTCAATTTCTGTTATTATGGAAGTCTACTTGAAACTCCAGTGTCAGTTCCTATGAGTCAGCCAAGTTGGATACTTTGTTTCAACAAGTGCTATGAGTCATTTGAAATTATGTATCATTCATAAGCAGAAAACTTTTTAAATTCTGTTGTATCCCACCTACCTGTGACATTTTGATTCTCTATAGAGTGGGAAAAAAAACAGTATACATTGTAATTTGGTGTCTATTTTTCAGGTAATTGACTTAATAAGTTGAAATGAAATCGTGTGCCACCCAGTTTGCATAAGAGATGGAGAATTAAGCAGAAACTTTCTGGGAGCAGCGGCAAAGTTCAGCATGGTAATTCAGAAAGCTGTTTTTTCCCCTGGGTAGGGCAGGGCTGTTAGAATCCCAGGCAAGTTTTTCTCTCTCAAAAACACCACAGTTGCTCAAAATAAAGTATGTGCAATGCATTTATGCTGGGTTTTAAGCTTACTAGCGTACCCTTGGGGGACCGGTGTCTGATGAGGAGAGGCAGGTGGTGGGGTGCACTGTGACCTTCACCTGAAGGTACTGCAAATTTTACCCAATTTGTTGGTGTACTGCTTCACTAAAATTGGCTTGATTTTCATTATTTTAAAGAATTCATAGCTTCAAACAGTGACGCCAGAGTAAATACTAATCGATGCAAATAACTTCTCGGCAGAATGCAGGAGAAGAATCCCACCCTTTCATTAGAGTGTTTTTGAACTGAGCCTGGTTGCCCTGTCTCTATGACATGGAAGGGTGCATACATTCCTTTGATTTAAGCCGCATTACGCAGCCAGCGGCTCATTTGCATTCTGTGTCTGCATCTTTCACATCCTCATTACCCACCGGTGAGACCCCTCCCATTCTTCCTGTGGAAACGAACGATGTCAGTGAGGAGGCCCTCCCCTGGGCTTTCTGACAACCTGTGCTCAGTTCCTGACCTAAGAATTCTATTCCCTAAGCTCATCTTTCCCTGCCCTTACCTCTCCCACCCATCACCCCCAAAAGGGAGTTTATAAACCCCTCATAGCAATTCCATCTGCTCAGTAGATTTCTGTGACATGCAAGGCACACCTCATTTTTCTTAAGGTAGCATCACAGTGTGATCAGGTCTTATGTGACCAAACATTAAGAAAGCCCTAAATTAAGAGTGTCCTTGGAAGAAGCCACTAGGTAAAAGCAGAGGAAGCATCTTCTTCTCCATCCAGTCAGAAGACAGGAGGAAGCCTTGCTCTGTGGGACTGTGAGAGCCATGGCTGTGCATGGACAAGAGCAAAGGCCTCGCAATGCCAGGAGGAGGATGGAGTCTGGGGCCAGGGAACTTCCAGGCATTAGTTGTGTGACCTTTCAGGTCTCTGACCCTGAACTGTGGCTGCAGCTATGGCCATAACTGAAAGTTAGAACATGATCAATGACCAAATAGAGGTGGTGGCCATGAGGAGGGATAGTACCTGTGTTCAGCCACAACAGGTACCTTGGGGGAAAGTGTGTCATTTAGGAAGTAAGGAATGCAGAGGGTCAGAATCATATTGTAGATGCAACACAAACTGGCTGAAAAGAGTGGGGTATTTGCCCAGGCACAAAAGTTGAAGAGGTACCCAAAATTTCAGTAATTAAAGTAAATAATACTCTAATGTAGTAGATATTTTTAAGTAAAATTACTGCAAAAAAAATGCCAATGATGACATCACCACTTAATCAAAGACAAATATTATTGACTTTCTTTCTTCATGGCGCTGGACCAGGTATGTCTCTGCACCATGACATGGAGCTCCCAGGGTAAAGGCTAGACTCGCCAGTGGCCATTTTGCCGCAGTGCAGAGAGCTCACTCAGGTTAGGAAACCTCAGAGATGAGAGCAGAACCCAGAGGTCAAGAGAAAAAGTCATGAGGTCAGGTCTGTACCTCCGAGTCCAGCCTGGCCTGAGAGTAAGATCTGCTGGACTTTCTGTGAAGCAGCCACATCCTGCTCTCAACTTAGCCAGTTTCAGCTGGATTGGGGTCCTTCCGGTTGAAAGGACTGGAGGACTGGCTCCCATGTAGGCAGCCAGTCCCTCTGGGGCTCGCCATTACCCAACACACAGAACATGGCTCTTTAATTGCTTGGACCTTCCCAAGCAGTTCTCTTTCAGGATTTTAGGATTCAGTATGGTTTTTCTCCTTCATTCCCTCCTCTAGAAAAATCAAATGTGCTTCCCCTGCACTTGGCCTTAGAGATACCTTGGAATGGCCCTCCAAAATTGTTTGAGGACCATGATGTCATTAAATGTAGTTTGTTTGTAGTAATGGTGCTTCTTCTGCCTGCTTTGTAATCATAAATACGAGACCCCTCTGTGTTACACAATTCAACAAATTCTGTGGGGTAACTGTGGCATGGAGCTAATCATTGTGGATAGGATTTAAAAAAAAAAAAAAAAAAAAAACAATTCTGAAGGGCTAAGGGTGTGCCTCAGTGTTAGAGCAGTTACCTAGCATGTGCAAGGCCCTGGGTTCAATCTCTACCAATTGGGAGAAAAAAAAGGATTGAGTGTTCAAAATCTTGATTAAATAACCTTTGAAGACAAAGCCCATTTGTGTTTTAGAGACCAACCTAGACAAAAGCCGACCAACTAACCCACTAGGGAATAAAAGGTAACTTTAAAGTTGTGGGTTTCATTACCTGGTACTCAGCATCCCCCAGCCCACACAACCCATCTATTTTTATTTTCCAGGTTGCTCATAATTGTTAATTCAGTCACCCCACAGCATTGAACCCCAGCTCTGCATGGACAGACAGCTCCTGCTGCCTGGCGAGGAAATCGGCAGTCAGCATTCCCAGGACAGTTGGCTCGGCTGCCCGGCTGGGCCCTCACAAGACCCTTCCTCCACCCTCTCAGGGTGCAGCTGGGTCCAGGTTCACTTTCTCCCCTGTGACTTCTCAGAAGCTAAAAGGACTTTTATCTGCTCAGAGCATCAACTATACTAATAATCCCTCCCATCCATCTCGACTTTGACTATATGATTTTCTAATCTTCGCAAGCAGGCTAAAAATGAATTCCATAAATTCACTGGGGTCAAAGTTTATGTCCCAGTATATTTTTGTTCCCATAGCACCAGAATTAGAACTGAGTATCTTGAAGCTTCTCAGCAAATCTTTTGTTCGATTAGGAAGTGGAGCTCTTTTTTATTTATTTGTTTGTTTTGCTTTTGTTTTGTGGTTGTTGTTTTTGAAATAGATGTGTTCTAGAATAATACGTACAACCACTGAACATTCACAAACCTAATCATTTACCAAAAAAAAAAAAAGACTCCCACAGCTGTGTTACTAAAGTGAATCGTCACCTCCTTGTTTATCTTTTACGCACATCTAGCGTTTCATATGGTATTACATCAATAGCTTCCTCCTGTGATGGAATGACGTCTATAAGTGATTTAGGCATTTTCTAAAATAGCAAATAACTAATCATAAAGCACAGATTGGGAGAATGTGTTTATCCCAATGACAATTTGCTTTCATCAAATGTTTCAACTGAGTCCACTTTTGAAAGCACATTTGACTCCTTCACAGGTTGTTAAAGGGAGCCCAAACCTTCAGTTTCCTCATTTTATTATGTGGAATATTAAAATGAAAAAAGTAAAAGTTTCCCTAAATTCTGGAGTTGCACCAGGCAACTCCACTGGTACATGTTTTTGAAAATATTGGTGGAAAGAAAGTCACGTGCAACCACCCTTGTTTTATCTTTCAAAAGAAAGCCTCTCCTTAAAAATTAGAATTTTTGAATAGGAGGCTCTGAGCAGTGGGAGTTTAACTGACAGTTCTTGATTCATTTGTTATTGAGAAAAATAAGGAGCGCGTCACATGTGAGGAGTTCCGGGGTGCACAAAAAGAAGCAATCTCGTGGAGAGGACAAGGACAGGACACAGGTCACACAGGTGGCCCTTCCTCAGGTGGCAAAGGAAAAAAACAGAGGAGGCCTCTGTCACATTTGTCGAAATCAAACACTCTTAAGAACCCAGTGAACTGAAGGGGCATGAGTGAATAGTGTGTGTGTGTGTGTGTGTGTGTGCACGCACCTCATCAGTGTGTCAGGACTTCCAGAACAAAGTGCCTCCAATTGAGGGTTTAGATGGAAGTCTACTGCCTCACAGTTCTGCAGGCTATAAGTCCAAGGTCAAGGTGTCTGCAGGTGGCTCTCTTTGAGGCCACAAAAGCAGCTGCTCCAGCCTCTCTCCTGGCTCCCACTCCACAGCTGGAGTCCTTTACATTCTTCACTGTGTAGAAGCGTCACCCTGATCTCTGTTTGGTCTTCACATGTCATTCTCCGTGTGTGTGTGTGTGTGTGTGTGTGTGTGTGTGTGTGTGAGAGAGAGAGAGAGAGAGAGAGTCCAAATTTCCTATCTTTATGAGGGATATTTGGCTTAGGGCCCACCCTAATGACCTCACATTAACAAGATCATCTGAAAAAAATCCCTTTGTCCTAATAAGGTCACATCCACACTGACTGGAGCCCAGGACTTCAGCACCTTTTGCGAGGGACATGGTTTAATGTACAACAACAGCATTCTACTTCTGGAAAGGGCTAGATAGTAAGTGTGTGGGGCTGTGCAAGCCAAGGGCTCAAAGTGACTCCCCTCTCCTGCAGTAACACAAAAGCCAACATAGAAAGCATGTCTGAGGGTGTGTGGCTCTGTTCCAATTATTCATGGACAGTGCAATATGAATTTCATATAACCTCATGTGTCAAAAGCAATATACTCTCCTCTTGATTTATTTGGACCATTTAAAGATATCACAACCACTGTTAGCTGTACACATGGGCAGCTGGTTGGATTTGGTCCTTGGGCCATAATTTGTCCACCCTGCTCAAGAGCCTGGAGCACATTTCTCCCTGGCTTTCATATTTTCACTCTAAAATTCACTAGCAGGACACCAGGAAGCAACAATCTAATCCATGTCTACCATTGCCCACAAAACAAATTTCAGGGAGCCAGTACCCTAGGCTGCTACAGCCCTGAGAACCATCCTCCAAGAGGGAGAATCAGCCAAGAGAAGCCTCTGACTGCTCAGAAAATGGAAATAAACACCTTGCTCAAGTTGAAAGGGTATTTCACATCAGGTAGCTAGAGATGTTTGGGGGGGAAATGTGTGTTATCTCCCATTTGATGATTGTGACCAAACCATATGTAGCATCTGGGAAGAAGACGAAATTGAAGCAAGTAAAATGGACATCAGAAATCTTTGATGTGAAAAAAAATTATTTTGCAAGTTTGATATACTGTATTTGAGTCTCTACTAAGAACAATAACTGAAGTATTTTGTGGTGGGCAGGAGGACTTCTTCCTGTCTGGGTTTCAAGTCTGGCTGCCTTCGCAGCCCCCCTGGGCTGAGAGGGAATGAGATGGAGCCACCTCCCAGCTGATGCCCAAGGCCCAGCGCTTGGCCCCCCCCAATACCAGAATGACTAAACAACCACTGACGTGTACTGGGATCTGAACAAACCAATGTGAATTGATCCATCTGGAATAGTTCGATGGATATTTAACTCTAGTCAATATTTGGCATCATGTGAAACCAGAAATCAATTGCCAAATTTTGAGACAACAATATTTCAGCAAAAAATATCTTGACTGTAATAGTCAAGATATATCAATTTTGACATTTTCAAGCATCGTTTTCCTGTTTTATTTGTGGCTGATGTCAGTAATAATTTAGAGAACCATCAGGATCTTGAAACTGCATCTCTAAGTAGCTAAAATCGATCACACTGAGCTCTTTTGCATTTTTTTAAAGTAAAAGACAGCGGTCATGCCCCTGTGGAACTGTTTAACATACAAATAAATATATCTCCTAAGATTCTTTTTCATTGAAATAAATAACTCCCAGTCAGTAGAGTGCCCAGATCAGAAGGATACCACTGCAAAAGCCCTTTAGCGAGCATTCTTGCCAAGGTCAGGAGCCAGATGTGGATGGACACCACCTCTACTCAGTGTGGTATCAGAAAACACAGCCAGTACGATAAGCTATCTGATTCATCCCAATTCATCCAAAAATATTCCATGTTTTCATCCATTTTTGTCCATCTTTGTCTATTTTCCTTAGCATGTTTACCATAGGGATCATATTCTGAAGTCCTTGTTTGCCAACTTTAATATCTAGATAATCTCTGCTTCTATTGACCCTCTGGTCTTTTTGATGATCAGTCATGTTCTTTTTTCTTTTGTCAAATAATTTTTTGTTTTAGGGCAGACATTGTGGATATTACATTTCAGAGTTTCTAGATTATATTATCTTCTTCTAAAACATGTTCCTAAAAGTATTTCTGAGACCAGGCTTGGTGGTGCACACCTGTAAACCCAGCAGCTCAGGAGGCTGAGGCAGGAGGATTGAGAGTTCAAAGCCAGCCTCAGCAATTTAGGGAGGCCCTAAACAACTTGGCAAGACCCTGTCTCAAAATAAAATATAAAAAGGGCTAAAGATGTGGCTCTGTGATTAGACCTCCTTCACTCAATCCCCAGTACACATCCTTCTCCCCCAAAAAAGTATTTCTGATAAACGGAGCAGGGTGGCTCAATAATCCCAGCAATTTGGAAGGCTAAGATGGGAAGATCTCAAGTTGGAGACCACCTGGGAAAATTAGCATGATCCTGTCTCAAAATAAAAATAAAAAAGGCTGAGGGTGTAGCTCAATGATTGAGCACCCCTAGCTTAAATACCCCCACGTACACACACACAAAGAATCTTATTAATATTTTGTAATCATGAAAGTAAAAAAATCTTGCTCTATCATACAGGCAAGATGATTTTATTTATTCTGAACCAAATGACATCTTTAGCCACATTAAAGACTGAAAATTTTCACCCAATTCTTAGATTCAATTGTTCAAAATGTTGCTCTTAAGGCCACCTCATTGTTAGATCATGCTCAAGTATTGCAATCCAAGGGCTCCATCCAGCAGCTGCCTGCCCATCACAACTGTGCTCTGAGCTTCTGAATACTCTGAGAAGAAAGGGCAATGCCCGTCTTTTACACCACGTGACTCAAGACCTGGCTAGCTCCTGAGAAATTATGACACTTCACCTGGAGACAGAATTGCCTTCTCTTCCCACTACTCCATCACAAATGAGCTTGGTGATAATTAGAGAACGGGAGTCGTCACCTCTATTCATGCAGTCAGATTCTTGCCTTTCTTGATAGCCTTATAATTTTCTTTAAAAATGTAATGCAACCTAAAGTATTTTATTTATCATATTCTTATCACTGAGAATTCCCAGCTCAGGTTTCCTTAATGTACCAGTGCTATTGTCCTGTAAATGGAGCTGGATTTTCCATACAACATTTGTTACTACGTTCTGTTGCTTCAAACCTTTAGAACTGAACCAAACAGGACACATTTACACCTGCAGCTGCCCCTCATTTATGACTCATTGAGGGTGGGGATTGAGGGTAGATAAAAGATAAAATAAAATATGCTTGCTTTCTACATCCCTTTGTTGCATGATATTTAATTCTACACTGATGCTTGTCACATGAATAAACTGTACATGAAATGAACCAGGAAAACCCAAGTGTGCCTCATTAAAACCACCATCTCCACCTTCACCTCACATTTTATGGCAACAGCTTGGTAGTATATAAAGACTAACAGCAGGACCTGAAAGTGAATTGTTTTTTATTATCAAGTTGCTCCAGGTTAGTTAAGGGGGGGGGGGGGGCAACAGAACCTCTAGCCTCTTGGATTTTTGATCTTCAAAAAAAAACTACAGCAAATTTTATTAAAAGACTAAAATGTATAACTATACTTTAAAGAACTACAGTATTTAATTATTGGCTTTGCACGATTTTTATAAGTAGAAGCTTTGTATTCAGTAGGTAAAGCTATATCTACACTTCTCACCTTTAGCCTGTGAATGACGAAAACAAGGCAGAAGCCCGATTTCCCTAGTGATTATTGTTTATGTCGCAGAATTGATTTTGCATTTTAAACTGCAGATGTGCTCTGACTAGTTATTTGGTATTTATTAAATGTCAGCTGTGTGTCCAGCTCTGGGATTGTTTGAATATTATTTTCGTGATTATATGTCTACATAGAATAATTGAATCAATAAAGAATTTAACCACGTCATGTATAGAATTCACCGACAAAGACTTTCTTGGGAAACAGGGGATATTGTGGAGCAGTTAACTAATATCTTTCTATTTTCTATCAAGAGAAGAAAACCAATTTGGTTAATTAAAGTGGGTACTGCTCAAGTCAGGCCAATCTGGCAGCTGGGCTCACATGATAAACAGCCTGGCCTTTCCAGTCTGGGCACGTTACATAATCACAATGCACTCTTGGGTCTGATTTTCTTTGGGGTTCGTGTTGCCAGCTTCAGCAATGAGGGCTCGGTGGTCCACATCCTTGGATGCACAATCCTAAATTATTTTCAGAAGGACATTTCAGAGAGCGCCTAGGCTGTGCTAAGGCAGAAGCTGGTCGGCCCACCTGCAGAGGCTGCTGCAGTAGGGAGGGAGTCCAGCGTCTCTGCTGTTCTCCCTTCTCTGCTACTGCTTTTTAGTCTTTGTGTAGAACATGGGAAGTCCACTCCAACTCTTTTGGTGAGTTTCTGAATACTTGGAGCACTTCTGAGTCTATTTTGATTTGTAACTTTTGCTCTCCTGGAGGTCGGGTATAAATTACTTGTTCTTTTACAAAGCAATATAACCTTCTGTCGTCGATTTAGTTTTCTCCCCATAGAATCACTTTGATTCATAGAGGAGGTTCACTATTTTTAAAGACCGACTTTGGGCTGACGTCATGATTCCTGACCTGCGTCTGTCTCCCATGGTGCCAGAGCCCTTGGCATCTGCACCCTCCTCCACACTCTCCCCTAAATCTTGGTGACTCATGGTGCCATTGTGTAGCAGTCATCCAACACCCACGCGGATGCGGGGCCTTGCTGGGTCCGGCATGAAGCTTCGTGCCTGTCTTCTGTCTCTGGAGAGGCTAGATCTGCTGAAGCAATTTAAGAGACCGTGGAGAGGAAGAAAGATAAGGCGGTCAAGCAACACTCCAGATAAATTACCAGCCAAAAAGAAAACACAGTGAAATTATACAAGGCATCAGTGTTTGTGGTTTGGGAGTTAGGGAGGCTGTGAGAGGAATACATAAATATGTATTTGCCTTTTGGAGGAAAGCAAAGCCAAGAATAAGGACAGAGACAAGGGCAGGGGACTGGAACCACAGCCCTCCTGGTCTGAGTGGCTCCTTGGACATTCCTCTTTCCTGGTCCCCAGTGGGTAGAGCAGCTGAGAGCCCAGCTCCCAGTGGGATTAATCCTGTTGCTTTATCTTGCTGGAAGGAAAACCAAGGCTGTGCACATAATTCTGGCAGTGTTGGATTCATAGCCATGCATATTAAATGCAATCATTCCAGAGTAATTTTCCTCCATTTGGGCCTTTCAGTAAGAACACTTTGTGTGCCTTGAAAAATCTGTGCACCTCTGAGCTCCACCTGAAAAGAGGCTCTCGGTTCTGACCTCTCACACCTTCTAGCATTCCACCTTCCCACTAACAACACAACGGCATCTCTTGAAATATAATACTGTCCGCTAATTTCATGTCCACCCTCACAACAGACATGGAGATGATTCTCCCCACTTATAATCAAGCACAGTTCGTGTTCTCTCCTGGCCCTGGGTCAGGCTGAGCACATGTACGCGTGTGTGAAAAAGCATTAAGTATGCACTGGGAGCACTTTATTTTGCCCCTAAGTTATGTTGCAACAAAAGAATTAAATAAAATCACCTGCTTTTTTTCCCCCTGCACAGCAGCCATTTTCTTTCTGGTTGTTATTTTGTTGCTAACACAATATTTTTAAATCATTAAAGGAATTTTAAAAATTCATCCAGGATCCTTCTACTGTAATAAAAATGTTGTTTTTCGCTATTCCCTCTGACTCCAAATGTGTAATTCTGAAGTATATACTGTTTTGTATTCTGCTTTTGTTCCCCACGTAATTGTATATCAAATATTTCTCTGTCTTTCATGGTTCTCATAATTTTCCATATTAATGGCTGCAAGCTCTTCTGCAGAATGATTACAATACCATTTGCTTCGACACTCCTCTTATACTGGGCATTTAGGTGACTTCAGATTGTTCATTAAAGCAAATTACCCTCCTGTAAACAGATTGTTCATTAAAGCAAGCGCTCAGCCATCCATCAAAGGAGGCGATGTTGATTTCATCCAGGGCTCTATAGAAAGGACATGAAAAGGATCACAAATGTGGGATCTCCTTTGAGGAGCACTAAGTGGGCTCTGGACAGTACAGCTAACACCATCTACTGTGGTGTCTGTTAAGGTATAGCAAGCCCATCCCTAGATTCCAGGATCCGGCAGCAAGGGAACGGCTGAGTGGGTTTGCCTTGATTTCTCTGAATGGCCAGCCCCCTCAGTCAGTGCCTGTAACTACCAAACCCAGAGGCTGAATGAATGAAGAAATGCATAAATGAGCACATTAGCTCATCTAACTATCCCAACAAACTTGTGAGATAAGTATCATTGTCCTATGTTACAGATAAGGAAACTGAGGCTCCTGGACAAAGGAACGAGGTGCCATAGAAATGTGGAGCTTCTCAGTTTGCATCCGTGACACTGCGCTTACCCCATGATAGGACCCCCTGAGGCCTACGTAGGATGAGCCCAACTTTGCAAATGAGAAAACCAGGCATCAGAGAGACATTGATGGAAGCGCATCCAGCTTCCAAGTATTAGAATCTGAATTCAAACCTGTAATTTCCAACTCAAAATTCCATGTTCCCTTCTGTGCACTCTGCTTTTTTCTCACATGTGGGATTATGGGGCAGAAAGGCATAAATGTCCTTATTATTCTGCTTTTATATTTGCCGACATGTATTCCATTTATTTACGTTGAAAAGAAAATTGCCTGTGCCCTGCACCTTCACTGGTGTCACCAACAGCCTGCCAGCAACAAGGATGTGTTGCGACAGTTCTAATGTGGACAGTTCTAACAGTGCCTCATCGTCCTCTTGCTTAGTATTCCTGTAATTAGCAACAAGCCCACACCTTCTCAGGTTGGCTCTGGCAGAAACCATCTGCTTGTGAACTGTGTCTCCATTCATCCAATTCTCTGTTACTCTAAAATTGAAGTGATTTCTCTAAATATTAACCCTTTGTCATATTGATTCCCACATTTTCTTCCAAATCATTTTCTCTTTTTGGCTTTTTTTCATTTTATAAAAATGGTATCCAGTCATAATCAAGTGACTGGTGTAGTTGGGTTTGCACAAGGGAACACTGTTTCCATCATAAAAAGAATGATGTCCTGCCTCTTGAGCCAGCATAGAGGGAAGTGGAGGTCATCATGTTAAGAGAAATAAGCCAGGCACAGAAAGACACATACTGACTGGGATGGTGGCCACGCATGCAATCCCAGCAGCTCAGGAGGCTGAGGCAGGAGGAATAACGAGTTCAAAGCCAGCCTCGACAATTTAGCAAGACCCTAAGTAACTTAGCAAGACCCTGTCTCAAAACAAAATATAAAAAGTGCTGGGGATGTGGCTCAGTGGTTAGGCAACCCTGGATTCAATCCTTGGAATAAAAAAAAGTGGGGGCTGGGATTGTGGCTCAGCGGTAGAGCGCTCGCCTAGCACAGGTGGGACCTGGGTTCAATCCTCAGCACCACATAAAAATAAAGGCATTGTGTTGTGTCCATCTACACCTAAAAAATAAATATTAAAAAAAGACACATACTGCATGATCTCTTTTACATGTGGCATCTAAAATGTTGATCATAGATGCTGAGAGTGAAACAGAGGTTACCAGAGGCTGAGGAGAGAAAAGGGAGGGAGTGGGGAGGAAATGTTGACTAGTAGGCACCAAGTTATGGTTGGGAGGAAGAAGTGGTGGTGAGGAGATTGCAAAGGTGTGCTATCTGCATGGCCAGTGACTGTGGCTGCCAGGAAGGAACTCAGATTGATTTAAACTGGTTTAAGCATTACATCACGTGTAGTGGAAACATGCCATGATCCCATTGCATTAACCAGATTTAAAATAAATTAAAAATTTTTGAAGTTTGGTTTCTTTGTTGCTTAAGTCCTTAGAAAGTCTGGGTACAGTCAGATTTCTTAGATTCAATGTACTAATGCAAGAGTTCAGTACAGGACAGGGCAAGGATCTAACACACATTCCCCAGTCCCCTGCCTCCCCGAAGGCTGGTAGTGCCCATGCCACACATGTGGGAGGACCAGCGCCCACTCTTTCCTCTTGGGGTGGGGCACCAATGCTGCACCTGCTCTTAATATTTTAAACATCACCTGGACTGTTCTCAATACTGTACACTAAATAACCCAGCCTCTCATCACATTTTTATGATATTCTCTCATAAATTTAAATTTCACATAATCTTTTATTTACTTCTGGCTTTTCTGTTCTACTGACATTTTTTCATATTCTATTGATTTATTTCTCTACTCCACTTGGGTCATCTTTTAATTATTACAGATTTATAATACAATTTTATATCTGGCAGGTAGATTCGAGTATTGTGACACCTGAAGTTTAGACAATCTGTCAGGGAGTCTCATAAAGAAGATATATTTAGTTTTGTAAAATTTAAAAAACTTTACCAGGAGAACTAAGTACCAGAGTGTCTCCCTCCCAGGCATGGCAGGGTCTGCCTGGGCTCCTGGTAAACCCACTGGGCTCCTCTGCACCTATTTAAATTGTTGACATTTTCATTTGGTCATTCTTTTCTAATGAAGTTTATAATTATTCACTTTAGAAATTTATGTTTGTTTTGCTTAACAGGGCAAATAGTCCTCCAGGGCTTGTCAGTGGACAAGGGGAGAATTACCATCTTCAGAAAACCTACTCCCTTCTAGAACACAGCACAGCCCACATTCCACCAAACCCTCCTACGAAATTCCAAGTGACCCTCTCATTGTTTTTCACATGTCTGTCCCTGTTAAGCTTATTTCTAGGGAGTCTGCACTCTTCGTCCTCATGATTAATGGGTCGTCAATGCTGGTACATAAGAGTCCTATTCATTTTAGAGATTTCTTCTATATCCAGCAACTTTTAGCATAGTTATTTATGTCTTAATTTGAGATTATATTTTATTAAACAGATATCCCAAAACAACATTGAATTAAGGCAGGCCCTTAACTTTATTCTGCTTTTAAAGACATCTCTAGGGCTCTTCCTTGACTATAGTATTTTTTTATACCTTTATTTCATTTATTTATTTTTATGTGGTGCTGAGGATCGAACCCAGAGCTTCACATATGCAAGGCAAGTGCTTTACCAATGAGCCACAACCCCAGCCCCGACTATAGTATTTTTTCATTAAAAAAAAAAACTTATTGGTATATTAACAAAATATATTTCTAGTCCCTTTTTTAAAAGTTCCATTGGCATGTGGGCTGAATTTTGTCATGTTACTTTTTGACAACTCTGGAAATGACAATTCTGGAAATGTAGATCTTCATTTAATTCATTGGTGCTTTGTGGTATGTTTTCGTAATTGAACCATCCCTGCATTTCAGGAATATGATTTCTTTTGTAATACAATGTCCATTTAATTCACTGGTGCCTTGTGGTATGTTTTCATAATTGAACCATCCCTGCATTTCAGGAATATGACTTCCTTTGTAATCCAATGTCCATTTAATTCATTGGTGCCTTGTGGTATGTTTTTGTAATTGAACCATCCCTGCATTTCAGGAATATGACTTCCTTTGTAAACCAATGTCCTTTGGTAGATTTTATGTAAGACCTCTCTATCTGCATTCCTGACATTGGCTGGTTGTTTGGGGTGCTTCTCCATGGCAGGTGTCTACTAAGTGTTTCTATCAGAAACACTCTTTGTAATATAGTATTATTTACTAAAAAATATTTATGAAAATTCACAGCAGATTCAAAAAAGATTTTTTGGAATCTTCACAGTTCTTTGATGACTTTCTGGATTTATTTTCTTTCTTATTAGTCTATAAAGATTCATCTTGCATCAACTTACAGAACTTTCATTTTGTATGATTATACTTAATAGTAGCATGCTTATAAATACCTGTTTCTTATAACTTTTATTTCTGTACAGTTTCAATCTCCTTTTAATTCCTATTTCCTTTTAATTTTATATGTTTTTGGTTTTTCTGGAGTAGGTTTGCCAGACTCCCACCTATTAGTAAATCTTCAGGGAATAAACTTTTGCTCTTTTTCACTGTTTATTTTCTTGCTTTCCAATCTATGACTTCATCTTTTTATTTCTTCCATTGTGTTCTTTTCTTCTCTAAGGTGTTATATTTAATAATTAACTTACTTTCTCTTTTTTATTTAACAGTAAAAACATTTAGCACTTTCATTGAATTTTTCTCTAAGCATTGATTCTGATTAATTTTTATCAGTATTACTATTACTATTTTCTAAGTTGTCTTTTCCTGTATTCTTGATTTTTTTATTCTCTCAGTTGTTTTTTAGAACAACATTTTAAAATATCATGGTTATTGGTAATTTTGCTTGCTTACTCTTCAGGCTTTTAATTTCTAACTTTCGTGGTATTTGGTTAGAATGTAAAACCTCTGGTGAAATTATTTATTGAATTTTAAGAAAAGATGTAAATGTTTGAGTAATTCTAAAGAAATATGTCTCATTGGTAAACTACAAAATTTTTTCTACTTTGCCCATTGTGGTCTTGATGATAAGTGGTAAACTACAAAATTTTTTCTACTTTGCCCATTGTGGTCTTGATGATAAGTACTTTCCTGCTACCCTCTAAACCTTTGTTTGCTTCTGCTTGAAGGTCTTACATTCTTCATTTTGTGTGTTATGCTGTTATGTTATTTGATGCATATAGATTCAGTTATTGTATCTTCAGTATATACTGCATCTATCACATAATATATTTTATCTTTATTTGTTTGATGTTCTTATTGCCACCTTTGCTTTCCTATACTTACCATCATTACTATATCTCTACTGAAACTTTTCATTTTACGTTGTTTGTGAGACTTTTGAAATGTATGCTATTCATGAAAAATATGATATTGAATTACATTTGGAAATATTTTGGAGAAGATTTGCCTTTTAAGGGATGGTCCACTTGGTGTTTTTCTTTTAATTTCTTTTTCCTTCCACAAAAAAAATTTTAAAATTTTGGTGAATTTGATTTGCCTAAATAATCATTTTCATAGCTGATACTTTCCTTTGTTTTAAGACACTGTGTAAGCATTTTAAAGGAATTGAAATGGGAAATCCTGGCACTTTTTAATACCATCCTTTCAAAAGAGCACTGCATTGTTTAATAAAATTTAGGCAATTCCAAGTTTCAGAACCTCCTCTAGCACAAATACAGCTCTCTTCCTGTTCAAGTGGTGCTCTCTAGTATTCTATAGTTTTTCCTTGCCTCCCCTGAAATGATGATTCTTATCACAGAGGTTTTAATTCTAAGACTCTTCTGGTACAATACTTTTATCTACTTTGAATTTTAAATGGAACAACCATGTTCCTTTTTTGCATCAAAAATACTATATACATACCTCATTTTATCTTCCCCCTCAGTTCCTCTACACAACTCCTGTTTTCCATGCTCTTTAAAGGTTTAATAAACCATAGCATTTTATTAAGTCTATTTCATGAAGAACTTTGAGAAAATAATGTTCCAAAAGCCAAGTCCATCTTTTTAATGAGCACTTTATGAAGTAGGCTTTCTTTAAAGGTCACAATTACTCTTGTTCCGATTATAATATTAGTGTCCACGTGAGCTATTGAAATATCACCTCCATTTTCTTCTAGTACTTTCTCACCTATTCTGAGGGGAAATTTGTCCTGAATAAATGATAAGCATAATTTAAAATTTCTTCGTGCAGCACCAATTTCTCAAAAATGTCACACCTTTAACAACCATCATCAATAATGATACTAAATTAACTCTTATGAAAACCCAGTTTTATACCTATTAGTATATATGGTCATGAAAAATGAAAAATGGTGGGGGAGTAGAGAGTACACAGGAAATCGATAGTAATCAGAAAGAAGGACCAAAAGATTAATAAATAAACACCATTCTTTATTAATATTGGAATTTTCAGCATCGGTGCACCCCCTACTGACTGAAGCCCAAATAAGGCTGTTTTAAAATAGCATTGAATGCATGTCATAAAAATAAATCAACAGAGCTACTTAGGAAGAGTATTTATTAATTTCCTTCCTAAGAAACTTTGTTGGATCTTCATTAGCTATAGAGTGCAACCTCAACTCAGTAACCCAGAACTCAAAGCTACTCAACATATGAAAGAAATGTGTTTATTATCTGCTAATCCATTCAGTACCTACCAGAAAGGGAGGCTGCAAGGATGGCCAACACTGAACCCCTGTGTCTTAAATTCTCATGGGGAGCCAGACAGTGGCAAGGAGGTCAGTATGCCTCCCTCCTCTCTTCCTCCTGGAGGCCCACATCACCGCACTAGAGCTTTGCTGCCACCCGCCCCCTGCCCAGGCTGCAGTCCCCTAGCATCCCTCCCTGTCCCCCATGCTCTTCTTTCTCCTTACAACTTGCTACTCCCTTTCCCTCCCCAAGTAATGCCACTTCTGTTCCTTGTGATCCAACCAGTAAATCATTATTTGAACACTGGGTTCTTCTAACTTTACATTACTACAAACAACTCTGTAATCTAGACTTTTCTCCAAATTTCTGAATATCTCCTTACAGTAGATTCCTGTACTGGGAATAACAAGGACAAGGAGGCATATTTAAAGATTCTTCATAGATATTACTAAACGGAAAGCTTGCTTTGGGAAGTGGTGTTGGCGGCTTCTTGTGTCTTCAAATGGCATTGAATATGTCTGAACAAGACTTACTTCTCCAGAAAGATGGTACCAATGTATACTTTCAACAGAAGTGCATGAAAGTACTGATTTCACTTTATATGTACTGACTTTGAATAAGAACTGTATTTTGATTTGCTAAGTTGATAGTCCAGTAAAATAGTATAGTGTTGTAATTTGCATTTAGTGGCTCACCAGTGTGATACAGTATTTTTTACATTTATTCACCATTTGCACTTTTTGTCTTTTCATAACATTTTCATTTTCCAAAGTATTGGTATGTTTTTAATGGTTTATACAAGTGTTTGGTTTTTTTTAAGAAAGAAAATTGACTCAATGCTTCATATTTGTGATAAATATTTTCATACTATATTTTCCTTGTCATGTTGTTTTTGATGTTTTCTATGCCGGTGAATTCATTTTATTGATATGGTTGAATCCATACGGATAATTAGACTTTGAGTATTTATCTCTTTGGTTAGGCAAGGATTGATCGAGATGCACAGCCTGAGATAATCTGACTTGCTACTCTCTCCAAATATTTCCTTGAAGGTCACAGCACTATTTGTGTACTAATATATCCTTTCCCAAAATGCATATTTTAAGGTCAAGTTTAGGGTAATACATCTCTTTCTGCCCAGTTTTGCTCAGGATTGCACTATTTTAGCCACTGTGGCTATGTCAGGTTTGGGAAAATCTTGTGTATAAGTTCTTCTATTTGCCTTTGCAGAACTTTCCTGGCGACCCTCACCTCTTCACCCTTCCAAAGGACCACTGCAATCACTCTGTCAGGTTCCCAAAGAGTCCCAGGGGGACTGTGATGGGAATTTCATTAAATCCACTTAGGAGGAATTGACAATATCAGAATGTCCAATCTTCCTGCCCCAGGGATCATGGAGAGCATTCTCGTTCCCCAGTTTCCTGTTCTGCTCTTCTGAAAAACTCTGAGTCTCCTTCCCTAGGTCCTATACATCTCTCATAAAGTTTTTCTCCCTAGATAATTCATGTTTTGTTTTGTCCTAATGTTTATAAGGGATTGTTGCTGTTATGAATTAAAGGCATTGATTTTGTATTTACAATTAATTTGGGGTAAAATGTAAAAGGTATTATATTAGCTTTTCAAATAAATTAGTTTTCCCAAGCATAATTTGAACAGATGTACAATCAATGCACTGTGCCAATTACATAAAAAAATGAAAATCCTGAATGCATTTGGGGCTAGGGCACCACTGGCTGAGGCAAATCACAGAAGTTATTTGAGGATCTCATCTTGTTCAGACATATCCAATGCCATTTGAAGACACAAGAAGCCGCCAACACCACTTCCCAAAGCAAGCTTTTCCTACTTCATTACTTGTATTGAATAGACAAGTCTGAAGAGATAAAGGACCAGAGACACAGATGGTGGTCTTGCTTTCCTGCGTTCCAAAGATCCTCAACATGGGGATTCTGCTGACTCTGTTTCCCCATCTGCTGGGGTCCAAAGCATTGGGAAGAAAGTTCTGGGTAAATTTAAGGTCCTATTATTATTATCAGCCAACAGGACTCTGGAGCCATTTCACCATTGTTATCACAGCACATGATCAGAAAAGGGGCATATTTTCCATTGGAGCTCATGTTTCAGTCCTGACTCTTGAGCAAAGTCCTTATTTTCCCTCTTCCCAAGTGGCTACAGCACATGCATTTGTCAAATATTTCTCTAATGAAAAATGGAAGTGGAAGGAGCTGGGTGGATTTTGGTACATTTTGACATTAAACAAACTTGCAGCACACAAGTAAAGCAGTACTCAGGGGCTGGCTGGTTATTTTCTAATCAATCATTCGGGCACTTTTTCTAATAGAGCCACGCACTGATTTACTAAGGACATATGGCTCAACATTTTTTTTTCTCGGCCTTAGGCCCAAGCAAACAGCTGGTCTCTCAAATGAAGGCAGTTTGGGCTGTGGGCACACACCTCCCTCCAGACCTGCCCTCTTCGCTCTGCTTGGTCTCCCTAGACATGGCCATAGGACCCACGGAGCTGGAGGGGCACTGCTCAGACTTGGGCACCTACTGTTCTCTGCCTATACCCTTGTGTTCATTCTGATCTAGGGACCTTCATATTGCACCTCTTGAGTTTCAAATTCTGGTAATTGTCCAGATTCATCAACTGTCCATGCTCCTATTGACTCTGATAAATAAGAACAGGTGTTACCAAATGCTAGAGCTTGGCTTCATTTATTCACTCAACAAAAGCTTACTGAACAGCGACTGTGTAACAGCCCTGTGATAGAGACTCAAAGGATGCATCTGTGAATGGAGTGGTCTACTAGTTTTTCTCTGTATGCTGTCTCTGGCCAGAACTGAGAAGGTCCAAGTCCTAGGTTCTTGAAGGCTTCTGGGTCCCTCCAATCCTAAATTGGTTTGCTCCCTAATCTCAAATATTATCAATTTACTTCATAATTTAAAAAAAACTCTTGGAAATTTTTTAACTGATGTTGGAGCATCTTAACGTGAATAAACTGTCCTTTCTTTCTGCAAGTGGAGAAGCACACAGAAGGCTAGAAGGGACACAGTTTTGATTGGTTTGGAAGGAGATACAGGGACACACAACTGGGATGGAAGTGTATATCCCTGGCTGGTCTCTTCCTATAGTTGTCCAACATGGCAGCTGGATGTTCAAAGGCTCAGCTTGAGCATTGCTGGACAATTTCTGGTTTCCATCTTGGACCTGCTAGGCCTACAGACACCTGTCTTCAGATGCAGACCAACCTCCTGAGCATTGGAAAGGAACCACTGGATATGGATATTACTCTTGGGACCTTACTCAAGAACCTTCTATCCACAGGTGTTAAGTGCCTCACTGTACTCCATAGTATCAGGCCTCCCTACTGGGGCTTCAGGATAAAAGAATGTGTTTGGGGTTTTTTTATATAAAGGGGCTCATCTGACCCTAACAGATGATTGATCCATGGCAGACAACTGACTTTCCTTCTACCCTTCTACTCCTTTGTGCTTCTTTTCAGTACAACTCTTAAAACATATAAAAAGCCACAGATTCTGCACTGTGGGTCTCTCAGGAAGACTATGACAAAGCAAACCACTGGATGCACCCCAAATTCTGTGAATAGAGTCCAGGAAGTACTCACTGCACTTCCACTAGAATATTAACATGCACCCACCAACTTACAGAATGAATAAGGGCCACCGTCAGGTCTCACTCAGATTTTGAAGAGCAAAGCTCTGTGGCTGCTGGCCTTGCCCTTGGGAACCTGAGAAACAAGAGGGGCATATCACACAGGGAACACAACTGGGATGGGTTGTTGTCCTGTTACCCTCATCTGCCTCCATGAGCTAGAGGATCAGATTTGGAACTGGATGGAAGAGACCTGACATCTCTTCACCTCTGTTTTCTAGCTGTAAGTCAGGAATAATGGGCCCTACTTCCCTTTTGTACAAGATGTCACTCTGGCAAACAAGAGAATAGACAGAGTGTACTCTGAGCTACTTTGGAGAAAGGCAAGATATTTATTAATCCCAGAATATGCTTCCCAGGCACTCATCATTGAATGAGCCGGGCCTGGGGTTTGGAAGAGGTGACAGTTTGATCTTTTGAAACTGTAGGCAGCTGAAGTGCTCTCAGGAAATGGATTGTGGCTATAATTGTTCTCTCCCTCCATGTTCACACCGTTAGTTTCTGAAATGTTATATCTGAAAAGTCCCCAAGATAAAGTCGAGCAAGGATAGGCCACACAAAAGGAGCCATCTGAATCACCCAGGCCAAAGCACAGCTGCACACGGAACTCTGGTTCCAAAGTCCCCTGTGGATGGGGGCACTTGGGAGTGGAACCCCCTATAAGGCCTAAGTCTGGTCCATTTGCCTCCAGCAAAGACAGAGAACTAATTTGCCTCCAGCCAGATGGAGAGACCTGCCAAGCTCCTCATCAAGAGCCAGGCTCCATCCCCTTCTGTAATCCTAATTATGCTTCTCACAAAGAAGATGAGTCCTTGGATGCACAGATTGTCCCCCTCCCTCTTGATGGCATGAAAGACATGCAGTCCACTGGCTATATGGGCCATGGTCACCAAACAGCAGGTCACTATCTGAGTGACTTCAAATAAGAGCATCCTTTATGAGAGAAAACAAAAAGAAAAACGCACCTCCCACATATGCTCTTTCAAAGGCTGCTTTTAGCCTTCTTAAGACTTCAGGTGCCTGGCAGTGGGCCACCGACCTCCTCCCACCCTTCCATCTCCTGATATTGCAGTAGGGACCAAACAATGTCAATTAAGTGAATATGAAACACAGGTTAGAAGAATTGCTCATACAGAGAATGTAAGATATGATGACATTTTTATTACCCCAGTAAGGCTTTCTGGCCAAATGTTATACCCTTGTGTGTATATATGACAGTCTTTTCGCAGTAAAAGCTTTTAGCACAGGAAAGGGGTAAAGCCAATTTTGATATAGACTACCTGGTTATGGAAGACTGCTAATAAAGCAAATTGATTTAGCTTTAAGAAATTACCCTTAATTTCTCAGGATGAGGAATTACTGGAAAAGCCAAGCCCTCTCAGGAGGAAAGATTCATTTCTTATGACAGGAATTTAGGAATAACTTGGTTAGGTATTTAGGTAAACAGATAACAGAGGAAAGACTCATATAGACCTGAAGTTCTAGACAGTTACCTGACTCTTCAATTGTTAATGGGAACAAAATTGAATTTGACTCTGGATTCTCATTAAATCAGAAGTGACATGCCATTCCCAATGGGGCAGTGCCCTCTGCAGAAACCAGCTGTGGGCTCCAAGCACAGCCAGAGGGCTCAGAGGCCTCCCAGCCCTCCAGCTTTCTGGTATCTTCTCCATGGCCAGTCTCCCTAGGCAGGAAAGACGAGGAACACTGTGGTCTCAGCCTGAGTTGTGTCGGTCACTTCTCTGAGTCATTCTATGGTCACACAGACTGGCTTTCCATTGCATAAGGGCCACTTGGATCACAAGGTGAAAATGTGTGAGAGCTCTGCAGGAAGGTTTCCTAAAGATGGCTAGAACCCACCCCCTTCACCTCTGTCCTTGCTTGTTCCCACCCTAAGTACTTACTGTGTCTTTCTGCTAATTGATCTTCCCATGTAGTCCTCGCTTTAGGAGTATAAGAAGGCACTCATTTTTAGTGTGAAATTGGTACCCCCCAAAAAAACACTGAAAGTGAATCCACTCAAAACCAAACACCAAAATTTCATAGTTAATAATAATGACAAAAAGTTGAGACTTTATCCTGAAGAATGAGATACAAAGTGATGATAATAAATTTATACACACATATACACATGTGCATAAATTATGATATATGTATATATATGTGTGTGTGTGTATATATATATATATATATATATACATACATACACACACACACACACACACGTACAACACCGATTAAATTGGTAACTCTATGCTAATTCTCACTACATAGAATGAATGAAGCACTAATTCTGGCATACTTTGCCCACAAACTGAGAAGTAACACTACATAATACGTTTGATTTTCACAGCCCAATTACAGTGGTGGCCATTTCTGCAGAAATATTCAAGGACTTGATTTGTTTTCTCTAGGGTCTCTTCCAAGCCCAGTTCTTCAAATCATTGCTGTCTGATCTGCTTTTTCTTTCGGGGTCATCCCTTGTTGATTTTCTTTCTCAAGTGCCAACTGCCTGAATTCTATTCAAAGTCTTCTCCTGCTAGTTTGGTGAACTCTGGAGAAGTTCTTGAACATCGCTCTCATCAATGTGATGAAATTCTGCATCTTTTCCAAGAGTTTTGGTTTTACAGATGAACATCTAGTCTCGGACAACCAGTGTGAGACACCAGCAAGCACCTGGGTTTGACAGATGAGGATCTGTGCTCTTACTTCCCTGGGGGCCACATAATGACAGCAAGGACTCAAAGTCTGAAGAACAGCAAAGGAGGACTCTTGACTCCCTAACAGTGTCCTTCCTTCTCACTTCAGACCACAGGTGCAGACATGGACTCACACCTGCGCTGGGTCATGGCATCATGAGGGCTGTTTAAAATGCAATGGTCTCATCGCAGCAGGACCATGCTTTGGGCAGAGCTCTGGAAAAGACATCCCACAGAGACACGGGAACTGGAGCATTTGTACAGAACCTTAAAATGTGAGTAAGGCTCTCCAGGGGAAATTCAGGGAAAGCACATTCTGGCATGGAAAATTCCATGTTCAAAGTTCAAGGATGTGGAAGTATGTATCGAAGACAGAAGATAATGATGTAGCTGTAGGGTTCAATGGATTTGGAAATAGAGGAGGAAACAGAAGCCAGACAGGTAGGCTGGAAGATTACTCTTAGCCATACTCTAGGGTTCCTACACCATGACACTATTGACTTTGAAAGCTATATTCTTCATTGCTGAGGGGTACTGTCGCTATCCTAGGCCTTGTAGGATGCCAAGCAGCCTTCCTGGCCTCTGTCCCCTAGACACCACAGCACCATCCTGACAAGGAGTGAAAATCTGTCGTGTCTCCAGGTGCTGCCCAGCACCCCCTGGGGAAATCCCCCAGACAAGGACAGCTGGTGCAGTCAGCTCTGTAACCACAGGCACAGCCTGGAGTGGATGACCAGTGGTTATCTGTGCAACAAATTAATGAAGGGAACAAAGGCCAAAAGTGAATTAAGAAGAGAAGCAGGACCAAGGGGAACACAGTCATTTCAAAGAGGGAGGGAGGGAAGTTGAAGGAGATCACAGGAATACAGAGATGAAGGTCATTGTGAGAGCCTCAGAGGAAAAGGTGGTTTGAAGTTTGAAGAGAATGGATAAAAGTCAAAAGAGCATTTCAGAAGTGTGCAAGTCAGCCCCAAAGTGAGACCCACCCCCTAATGAAGTACATGAAAATACACCCAGGAGCTCATAGGGTTTATACTTTTATTTTAAGAGTTATGTACTTCGCATATATCAGAGGGGAAACTGGTATTCTATTGACAGCACAGTAGTTACATAAAATTTCATTTACAGCAAATTCATGAAGCTATGACAAATCAATGTTTCCTCCTATGGATTCTCTCCACTGACACCAGGTGTGGGAGTGAGGGGGAGGAAATCCTGCAGAAGACCTTTCGGTGCTGACAGCCTACCTGGAGATGAGGTCAGATCCCCAAGGCTTCAGGCTCAATCTCTGGAAACTGCCCTCACTCCAGAGGCCAGCTCTAAACCGGGATTCCCACCAAACCCCCTTGGTTTTGGTGACTTGTTAGGACGCCTCACAGAAATCAGAGAAACATAAGTTTATCACAGAGGAAACCATACACCCAGAGGGAAAGATACATTGGACAGAGTCCAGAAGGGCCAAGAGCACAGGACCTCACCCTCCTGGCATGCAACTGTGTTCACCAACCCAGAAGCCTATCAAACTCCCGAGTTGAGAGCTTAATCTCCAGCTCTACACAGCCTGGCTTGGAAACAGATGAACAGGGTTAAAATTCCAACCCTCTAATTGCTTAGCTTTTCTGGTGTCTGACCCCCATCCTTAGGCTAGCTGGCCCTCCACTCCACTCAAGTCACCTCACTAGTATCAGTTTAGGAATTATCTAAAGGACTCATTGTAACAAAAGACATCTATATCAGGAAGTTTCTCAGGTTTTAGAAGCTCTGTGACAGGACCAAGGGCAAAGACCAAAACAGTTCTTTTTAGACTAGACTCCTCCTTATCCTCTGGGGATATGTTCTAAGAACCCCCAGTCAAGCCCTGAAACTATGGATAGTGCCCAACCCTCTATACTAGCACCAGCAATGGCTGACAGTTGATCTGATCTGATAACTGAAAAATTTATTTGTAATGGGTGGGTGGGCTATAAAGTATGGATACAATGGACAAAGGGATGATTTGTGTCCAGGGCAGAACAGAAGGTGGCATGAGATTTCATCACACTACTCAGAACAGCACACAATTTCAATCCTACAAATACCTCTGGAATTTTCAGTTTAATATTTTCAGATCACAGCTGACCATGTTTAACTGAAACTGTGGAAAGCACAATCGTGGATGAGGGTAGTTTTCTGTATATGACACTGATATGTAAAAAGTTCCAATAATGGAATGGGTGGCCTAAAGATAGTGCAAAAATCGTGAAAATGAAAAGTGAGTGAATGAACTTTGGAGATAAAAGGAGCTAGTTAGAACCATGACTGCCAGCTTCCCCACTAGGCCTGCCTCTGCTATCTGCTAACACGGGAGCCACTAACATTGGTGCTTCCATGTGAATCTTCTCTTACCACTTAATGATCCCAAACCCACAACCATCTCCTCCTCTGAGGTCCAGGAAAATGCCCCTCCTCCTCTTCTTTAAGGACTGAGGCTGCACAACACTGGATCTCTGCCCTCGGCACAGCCCTCCCTTCAGGTATCAATTACTTCTTGACTCATAGTTCAGCTTCTTAGTCAATTGTGAAGCTTCTTGCAGGTAGCAGTCACATCTGCATTCTTCCTCTCAGGATCACAACCGGAAGGGAGTGAGGATAGGTGTCATCCCTGGGACAGGGCCAAAAAACCAGTTATGCAGTTCCAAATCAGGTTAATGACCTGCTAATGACTTCTCTCTTTCTGTGAGAGGCATTGTCAGTAACATAGTGTTAAAGATCTAAAAACCATTCATGTGCTTCTTGTGTGTCTCTCAGGTGAGATAGTATCAATAAAATCTTGCTCTCCAATGTAAGAAATGGTGGTATCGTTTCCACCACAGAAAGAAAAGACATTTGGGTCCCAGACCTCCATCCTGCCATACCTTCATCCCCATCACTTCAGATGTAGTACGTAAAATCAATGGACTGATAAAATGTGTGTATGGGAGGGATAGAACAGGTGTCACTTAACTTTCATGACTCAAAAACAAATCTTGAAGGGGGGGTGCAGAATAACATTCTCTAAAATAAATAAAATTGGGATGCTGGATGGCAAACAGCCTCATGGAGCTCCAGGAATAGCAGGGACAGGCTGTTCTGTGCTGGTGGTTACTGAACCAGTGTTTTTAACTCCCAGTGACTTTAACTTCTCATCTTAATCAAGGCTAAGGCACTCTCCACAGTCCTTAACACATTACCTTCCCAAGAAAATCACTCTCAGTACTGTAGGGTTTGGGGCTTTTTTAATCCTAGGTACCACAAATTGAACTTAGCAACTACCCAACCATATTATTTCCTTCTTGTCTAATGTAACTTTTCTGTTGTTTTTTATATGTATTATATATGTTTCTGTTGTTTTATATATATATAATTTTTTTTAATTATCCACCTTCTTAAATTAACCTTTTGTTTTTAACAATCAAGCAAGCCAGGAACAAGAACATGGCAGTACTTTATAGCCCACCCACCCATTACAAATAAATTTTTCAGTTATCAGATCAGATCAACTGTCAGCCATTGCTGGTGCTAGTATAGAGGGTTGGGCACTATCCATAGTTTCAGGGCTTGACTGGGGGTTCTTAGAACATATCCCCAGAGGATAAGGAGGAGTCTAGTCTAAAAAGAACTGTTTTGGTCTTTGCCNCCCGGTTGCGCCGGCACGCAGCGCCCTCAGGGGGCGGAGCCCGGTTGCGCTGCGCGGCGCTGAGGCTTGGCCTGGCCGGGATAGGGCGCGGGGCCGCGCGTCGGGACGTCCTCGCGCCGGGCCCGACGGCGCCTGCGCGCTTTGCGGCCGCCGGGTGCGGGTGGGGCGGGGTAGTGTGGCCTCATTGTCCCCTAGAGTCTCCCGGACAGGACCCAGGCCACCGGCATCATGAAGATCTGGACCTCGGAGCACGTCTTCGAGTAAGTTCGGGCGGGCGCGGAGGCCCCTGGGGAGCGACGAGCCGTGCCCGCGGGCGGGCAAGGTCACGACCCCAGCCCCCAGGCCCCGCCCCGCCGCGCCGTCTCGGCCGTCTGGGGCTCGAGGGCCTGCGCCGTCGGTGCGCTGGCCACAGCGTGCCGTCGGGTGACCAGGCACCCTCGTGCCAGGCCCTGGGCGCACGGCCTAGCGCTCTGAGGCGGAAGTGGGAGATGTGGCACCTCTGTGGTCTGCCGGGCTGGCAATAGCCAGACCCCAAGCGCCTTCAGACCCGCTGTGCTTGTCCTGAACTTGCAGCAGCGGAGAGGCCTTACAGTAGCGCCAGATGAGACCTGCAGTCACCTCTGCACGCCCCACACCGAAGAACCACCGGCATAAGCAGCTGTGCGCTGTTTTCCTAAATAAGTGGTCAGGGCGTTATTCTAGGGCTCTGTTGACTGTTCTGCCCCTCGCGCTGGTGTGAAAAGCCACCTTGCCTTGGACATTGTGGTGATTTATAGACTGTCCGCTCTCCTCCGCTCATCTTGCTGCTATTGCCACACCGTTTTCATTATTGTAACTTTTTGGTGTTGTCTGATTTAGACATTCGAGTCTGTGAGTGTTTCTGAGGGCAATTTTAAAAGAAGTCAACACTTTTACACGGTGAATCAGGCCCATCGGAACGCCTGTTTATGCAGAAAGAACAGAATGTTAGAACCAGACGGAAGCTTTCTTTTCTCCCTGAAGTTTAGAACCCACTTGTGTGAGGAGGAAAGACAGACCACGGTTTTTATATTGTAGTCTTTATAGTATTCTTGAACCTGGCCATGTCCTCTAGTCCACTCAGCCTCAGGGTGCTTGCCCAAGTTGGAATGCTTCAGAAGTGCTTGGTACTGAGTCTGGCTTTCAGAACTCCCTTCTCCCTGGTCCTCCCTAAACTTCTCCTCTCCTTGTCCCAGTTCCTATCTCCACTCCTGTCCTCTTTCTCAACATCTTCCTCACATTTTCCCTATTCGTGTAAATGTTGAGTGAGATTCAATTGTTGGCCTGCCTGTCTTCCATTTCATTAGTAAGATTGTACTCTTTCTCTTTTTGTCGCAGACCTCTTAAAGATTCGATGAAAGTTCTTGGACCTACCTTCTAGAAGATAGGCATACTCAAATAAATGCTCTCCATGTTCCAGGAGGAGGAGCAGCAAGCAGCTCTGCTCTGCCTCTTCTCCAAATAGTCTGAGCTGCTCAGTCAAGGTGCCAGCTGATACACGTTCATGGCGACCAGATCTGTACCTTGATCTCCAGCCTTTCAGGAACTTCCCATTGTTATTTTCAGGTGTCTGCCATTGCCTACTGTCCAGCACCTCTTCAGACTCAACATTCCTGAAGTCCAAATCAAAATTTCCTCTCACAAATCTTACCATTTTCATGTGTCCCATCTTCAGGATGTTGCTGTCACACCCACACCCAGGTTCTCATTCTATGCCTTACCCATCCTTGATTTTCCAGCACTTCCTCTTGAGGTCTAGCTTATGGTTGATGTTCAGTTGATGACTTCAACATGGAAGAATGCCTAGTATGTGCTAGGCACTGCTCTTTGGACTGGTTACATTGTAAATAGATCAAGATACTGTTGCCCCAATGGAGTTAACAATGTCCCCACCTTTTTTTATTTTTTTATTTTATTTTATTTTTTTGGGGGGGGGGTATAGGGAATTGAACCCAGGGGTGCTTAACCAGTGATCCACATTCCCAACCTTTTCTATTTTTTTTTTGTTTGTTTCATATATCATATATATTTTTTCTATCTTATTTTCTAAATTGCTTAGGGCCACACTAAATTGCTAGGGCTGGCCTCAAACTGGTGTATTCCTTAGTCTCCTAATCACTAAGATTACAGGTGTGCTCTACCACACCCACCTCATTTTATAGGTGAAGAAATTGAATAGGACTCTAAGCCACCAGTAGGTTCCCTTGACTCCATTTTGGTGCTATATTTGAATGTCTTTTAGTATTAGATCTTTTTCACATAATTATGTTAATACAGTTAAAACAATTGTTGGAAGATTGTAATATGCAACCTTTATAAAGTTTGAGCAACTTTGTTTCATAAAGCAATCTTAGTTTGAGCTATGTCAACATCGATGTTTTCAAGTTGGCTAAGAGCACAGAGATGGGCAAAATTACAAATAATGCATTACCACCCTGAAGCCATGGAGTTATTAATTTTTTAGAGAGGGTGGGAGGAAGAGATAAGCACATGGAAGCCAGCTCACCATGGTATATGACTAGATGGACAGGGAAAGTGTTCATCTGATTTTCATTTTAGATAGTTGCCTTGGTGATAATCAGAGTGCTTGGCCTATATCACTTCCATTTCTGGGGCCTGTTTAGATTTATGAAGCTGTTCCACTTACATATCTGCATTGATTACTGAATAAGGCTTGAGATTAAAAACAGAATGAGCTTAATTTATGCAATATTATAGAGAAAATGAAAACATTAAAAAGCATGTCACTGATTGTCCAGGGTTCTGAGAAATCAATGGAGTTGAGGTTTCCTGTCTGTTAACAAGATGTAGTTTTCAGTCTTGAGGTCTCTGAAATGAATTTTTTACCTGTTTTACTTTTAGAAAAATAAGAGGTAATGCTGGGTGATTTATATCAGTCAAGTATGACTTGAAACATCATCTCCAGATCTTGTCTTTTTCCTTCAAACTAAGACTAAAGCACAGATAGATTGGGATTGGCATCGGTCAAGCAGGTGGTCCAGACTACCTTCAGTACTAATGGTAGTTGACACAGACTTTTTGTAAGAGGGACATCTAGAGTAGCTAATTCACAGAAGTTTGTAAAGAGCTAATATATATCACATTTTGAGTCACTGAAGCACCTGTGCCTTTTCAAGAAAATAAAGACTCTGCACGTTCTCAAATGACATGGTATTGTTAACTACTTCAGTCCTAAGTGATAAGAACTGCCTATTATGTTAAGAGAGATTATTAGAAAATAGCATATTGGGGGCCAGAAGAACATTTTATAGTATTGAGTGACCTTTTCAAAACAGAAATCAGAATCACTTCTTTGAGGAAAATAATGGATATTGACTGGAGGGGACACTGTTTTATATTAACGTAGAGAAATTTTTCATAATTAAATCAATAAAGTTTTGGATCTTCTGTAATTCCTATAAGAATTTACAGTGCCTAAGTTCTTTTACTCTTATAACTTCATGGAATTGTGGTCAAACAAAAGAATAAATGGTTTAATGACTAGTTTTAGCCATGCATGTTAGAAGTGCACACCTGTAATCCCCAGCTCCTCAGGAGGCTTAGGCAGCACGATTGCAAATTCAAAGCCAACCTGGGCCACTTTGCAAGACCCTGTTTCAAAATAAAAAATTATAAGGGCTGGGGATGGAGCTCAGTGGTAGAACACTCCTGGGTTCAATCCTCAGTACCACAAAAGGGTGGGAAGAGGCTGGTTTTGCTACTTGTTTGAGAACATAATTTTTAAATACATTTTTTATGAATTAGTGGTTCTTCCTAGAAACAATTTACATGTGAAAGTGGATAATTGTAAATAGAAAAGATAAGAAACTACACTTTAATTCTCTGTAGATAATTTGATATTTATAGACATCAATTATATTTATATAGCCTGTGTTCTAGAAAAATACCAAATTCTGTTCACATTAAAAATGTAGATCAAGCTCCCAAAATCATCATTCAGTCAGTGTTCAGAAAATAATTGTCCCTAGGTAAACTAATTAGATTTCCAATATAAAGAGTGATTTGATAAGTTATAAAAATTGTTTAATTATCATGCATATTTTTAAACGTTTGATTTTGGATTTGTGTTGGCAGCCACCCATGGGAAACTGTTACAACAGCTGCAATGCAGAAATACCCAAACCCTATGAACCCGAGTGTGGTTGGAGTTGATGTGCTGGACAGGCATATAGATCCCTCTGGAAAGCTGCACAGCCACAGACTTCTTAGCACAGAGTGGGGACTGCCTTCCATCGTGAAATCTGTAAGTGTGCCCGATCCCCGAGAAGTGTGCCTGCAGTGCAGAAGTTTCCTAAAACACATTATAATTTCAAATAGGTTGTGGGAGCAGATTCTGAATATCATTTTTGCATCAGTTCAAATTGTATTATAATAAACTTGAGTTATGAGTGTATAATGAATTGGAAATATTATTACAGTCTTCATGAAGGCGCCCGATAGAACCTTCTGAAGGGAACCAGCTGATGCTGTATAACCTAAAAGGAGTTTATTCTGTTCTTTCTGCTTTTGCCAGCAACTTGAGACCAATAAAATGTAGATATAATGGTCCAGTCATGACTGTTAGGTGACAGTTGCTGTGGTTAATAATAGGCTGTGCACATTAAGGAGAGTGTTCTAGGACTTAGCATTGCCATATTTGTGCCATAGCCTGGTACTCCTTCCTGTACAGTGGAAACAGTTCTAGTCAGTTACAAAAGAGTAGTTTTAGTGATGCACTTTAAGCAGCAAGAAATTAGAATGCCATTTTATCACAGTGTGAGAAAACTGATGTGGCAAATGGAGCCGGTTTTCTGTACAGGGTCTGTCTTCACAGAAGGCAGGTCTACTCAGAAATCTTAAGTATACATTTTTCATCAGGAATATACTCATCCCCTATATACAAACCACAGCATTAGGTGACAGGGACACAGAAGTGAACAAGAACAAGAAGCAGGCCTGGGGGGTCAAGCGCAGGAAGTAGCCCTGGTGCTGCTGGGATCTTCCACAGCAAGATGGTCATTTTGTATCTGGAGCATGAAGCTGTGGGACCTTTCCCATGGAACACTTAAGGAGATATTGACAGGTTCTGGGGCTCTCCCTCTTCTAGATGCCGTGTTGCCCCAAATCTTCTGATTTCTGTATTTTGTTTGCTCACCTTGGCGGTTTTGGTGGCATGCCTTAGATTGCATGCACTCTCTTAGGCTGGTTCCTGGCTGCCTTTAGGAAAGGTTTTGGGGTATAGCAGTCTTGTCTCATCTGTAATGTGTGAGTTATTGTTGCCCTCCAACAGTTCTTCTTTCTGACCTTTGTTACCTCCTGTTTTTTCAGAACAGATTTTGGGTTAAGCTATTGTAACACATTTATACAATCAAATAAAATATTGATACACTCAGTAAGAAATCCTTCCTCCTCTGATTACTAATTCTGAATGTTTTTCTTAGCTTATTGGTTCAGCAAGAACCAAAACATATGTGCAAGAACATTCTGTAGTTGATCCTGTAGAGAAAACAATGGAACTTAAATCGACTAATGTAAGTCTTGGCTCTCTTTTGTTTTAATTTTGAACTGTTTGGCTTAATTTTTTGTTGTATAGTTGATACCAGATGGATGTGTGCAGAAAGTCAGTACTTGGGAGCTGAGGTCAGCACTGCTCAGCTTTGCAGCCTTGTTGCTCTAAAGGTCCCACCTCTTTTTAGGAGCTACCATTAAATAAAGTGAATGCAGGATCATGTGCATATTATTATTATACTTTTCTTAATTTTAAAAAATAAAAAGTAGACAGCAAACAGTGAAATTTAAGTTGTATTCATAGAAAAATATCAAAGTTTATTTGTGTTTGGCTTTTTATTGTTTTGTATATTTAGCTAGTAAGATTTTGGTTTGTGTTTTGATTTGGGAAATATTTTTAATCTTTGTTTCCAAAATGATTTACTTTTTTATTAAATATTTTTTAAAATTGTTGATGAACCTTTATTTTACTTATTTATACGTGTTGCTGAGAACCAAGGCACTGGTGTCCCTCACATGCTAGGCAAGCGTTCTACCACTGAGCTACAACCCCAGCCCCATGATTTGCTTTTTATCCCCTTGTTCTATAGATTTCCTTTACAAATATGGTTTCAGTGGATGAGAGACTTATCTACAAACCACATCCTCAAGACCCAGAAAAGTAAGTAAAAATATTTTTGACCAACATACTTTACAAGGAGTTTGGGTTTGTTTGTTTGTTTGTTTTTTAATTTACTAAATCTTTTTAAAGAGGGCAAGTTGGGTCATCTCACACTGTGCATGTGTTTTGTGGCAGGACTATTTTGACTCAGGAAGCCATCATCTCTGTACAGGGAGTCAGCCTTAGCAGTTACCTGGAAGGACTGATGGCGACCACAATATCTTCTAATGCTAGTAAAGTAAGTAGACTGCTACTCAATGCTTGATGTCCCTGGGTTCATTTCTAGAAGACCTTAAGCTGAATTTATTTGTCCTTGTAAGCTGACTCTCAGCCACTTTGTAGTCAGAAGCCAGACAGTCAGGTTTCTGGAGTCTAGTGTGCCTGGGTTTACATGGCAGGTTCTATCCAACCTTTCAACCTTGAGCAATCAAGTGAACTTTTCTGTGCCTCAGTTTCCTATCTAGGAAGTGGAGATTGCCCATCTTACAGGGTTGGCATGTGGTAAATGAGATAACATATGGAGCGTGTGTGGCCTAAGGCCCAGCACATAGAAGTGCTTAATGACGTGTAGCTGTGTGCAGTTTAACTGCTGTCCCACAACTGTTCTTTATTATCATCGCCTTCATCAGTCTTTGATGTTTGCCTTCTAATCCATGAGATATAGTTAACACTACATACATATTATATGTGTTTTAGATATAAAAGAGTTCAGTTTTTTCCATCACCTTCAAGAACCAAGTTTTGCCCCATCAAGAATCGCTCTCATTCAGAGTGCATTGTTTAAAAAAAAGTAAATTTTGGGAAAGAGTTGATAATGCACTGTTCTTTAACATGTTTAATATAGTCATGCAGCAGTCAGAGGTACTCAGAGACTTTCTCTGTGCCAGGCGGAATACTAGGCTGGACTGGGGATAACAGCAGGGAGCAAAGCAAATGTGGTCCCTGCCCTCACTGAGTTAAGCAGAAGGCAGTGTGAATCTCACAACACACATTTAGGAAAGGGAGAATAAGGACAGGCAGGAGAGTGTGTAGTGATGGATATTTCTGCCAAGCGCTGAATGGAGGTGGATTGTGGGATAAGCCGGGAAGAGCACTGGGGTGGAGGAACTGTGTGTGCATAGGCCCTGACAAAGGAATCATGATATGTTCCTCCTTCCATTCTTTAAGGAATTTTGTAGAGCACCAGGCAGGAAGGGGTGAGGACGGAGTTAAGAACCAGATCCTTCAGGGTGTGGTACAAGACTTTAATCTAAAATTTAGATATGAAAAAGGGTTTGACCACTCTGACTATGAAATGCATAAAACATGCTGTCATTTAATTGTAGATTATTTTGAGAACATCTTTTGCATACAAAATAAAAATCAGTTTATGGGTCAAGCCAGTTGCTCAAGGCATTTGATATTTGGTAAATAATATTTGAAAAAAGAAAGCAAGAACAAAAACAATCTGTCCTTTTGGAGCTTAGTTATGCTCTTAACACTCCTTGTTACTTCCTGTTGTACATACCTTTGCTATCACTCAGTAACACTAAATGTGTTGGATTTTTTTTTTAAGGGCCGAGAAGCAATGGAATGGGTAATACATAAATTAAATGCTGAGATTGAAGAGTTGACGGCTTCAGCAAGAGGAAGCATAAGGACACCAATGGCGGCGGCGGCATTTGTAGAAAAATGATAAAGTCAGTATAGAATATCAAATCCCCAGGTCTCTCCAAGCAGACAGTGTATTTATTTGTTATTTAAAAGTACAACTGTATTTTAGGTAGAATTTTTTTCTAATAATCTGGAGTAAGGCTGTGTGACTTTTGATCAAAACAAAAAGATACAGGACTTTTAAAATCCAAGGGATCATCTGAGGTTATTGTGGCTTGAAATGACTAATTTCTAGGGTTCTAGTATTTATGTGAAATTTAACAATTTTTTTTTTAAAGTACTCCGGAGAAATAGGTATTGACATTGAGTCTCCTTAAAATAGAATTTTAACACTTTTCAGGCATTGGAACTGTACCTGACTTTGGACCAACCCCAGAGCCAAGCAAGCAGAGCCTCTCCTCATACACACACATTCACTTTGCTAAAACAGACTAGCACACCCTGCATGGGGGAACTGACTCATTAAAATAAGAATTTGTGTAGTTTTAAAAGACATTAAATTGTATAAAATAACTTGCTCTGCTAAAAACCAGTGTTTTGATTTGGTATTTAAATGATGTTTTTGGAGTAAAAATCATCACTAAGTCTAATATATGACTCCAACATAAATAATATTGTATTATAGAGTACTGTGTTGATTTGCCAAAGTTTTGTAACTTAGTAAAGGTATTACCTTCCTTGGACTTGTACTTTATGATTTAGCATGCTGTACCGTGGGCTGGTTATGTTAACTAAAAAAATAAAGTCATTACCTGAGTTTCGCAGCACTCTTAAACAGAACACTTAAACAGAACAGCTGTTCACATCTTTTAGCATTTCACATTTGCCTAACTTATAAATTGCCATGTGTCAAAATCATGGTTTTGTAATTGCTAAGGCATGATATGTCAGGTTATTTGAATATAATTACTTTTTGAGGTAATTGTGACCACAAAACATCTTTTTTACATGAAAAGCTGTACATCATTTGAAATTACTCAAATGATGTCCTGATGTGAGGCATAAATCCCAGGTACTTAATGTTTTTAATAATATGGTGCCACTGTGGGGGTGTGGGGGCGTTTGGGGAGAAAAAAGAATAATGAAAGGTGGGGACAGAGTGGCCCAAACTAACCACTGAGCCAATTACACTGCAGGTTTTATTAATGGGATGTCCTTATTTTTGATGCCAGAGGGTGGCTGAAAAAGTGAAAAACAATCCAATAAATGTATTTTGTTTAATATTTTGTAGCAAGCAGTTTGAATCACTAAATGATATCTTTGATACTTGCAGTTGTTGCATACAAAATATTTTGTTAAAAGGTGATGAGCTCTTGCCTTTATTTTACAGTGCTTAATGAGATCACCTTCTATAAAGAGACCAGTTAATATGTGTACATAAAACGACAGAAAGATACCAAACTTTTTAAAATTATGTTTTTCTATTGAAAATACTGTTTAGCTAAAGAATTCTTAGGATATTTGTAAAAGCAAGTTAAATCCGATAAGGTTTCTGATTATGTTTTTTTGTAACCGGAGATGGTTTTTACAACTGAAATAACATTTCAGCTAAAGAAAACATTGCTAAATATTAATGTTTCACAAAAAGTGACTTGTATAATTTCTGTTATACTTTTTCTGAAAAAAAAGATGTAATATCCTAATGGAAAACAAATTTTTAAAATCTTTATTTTATCCTTCGTTTGGTTTTTTTTATTTTGATCTAATGATAAAATCCTATTTTCATTTTCCAATACAGTTAGTTTCATCTTTTTAAATAGCTGATAATTTGTTGATTTTGTTAAAATATAATCACAGCCAGCAAATTCATTGAAGAGGACTGAATTAAATAAAGTATTGATGACTGCAACTCCTGAACTCTTGAGCATCTCATAAAAAAATGAAAGAAATTAAAAACTTTTTATTAATAAAAAAAAAAAAAGACAGAAAGTAACTGTCAGCCAAGATTGCTATATCCATCAAAGTTAACCTTTAGAATTGGAAAATAAATAAAAACCTTCCAAGATAAGTTGAAACTAAAATAATCCATGATGCTAAACTGGCATAAGAAAAATCTTAAATACTTCACACAGGAGAAATAAAAACAAAATAAAACAAAAACCAGAACTCACAAGTGGATAAATTTCATTTGAAAAATGAGAAACAGAAACCAAATTAAACATTAGAAATAAGCCACAATNGGGGGGGGGGGGTTTCAAGTGTGCAGCTGCCGCCCCGTGTGCAGTGGGAACCTGTGGTCCTAGTGACACACCTTGCGAGTTGGCTAGATTTGAGTAGTGGTAACTTCCCCAACTACTGAGTAGCCCGAGTTCCCTGACGTGCTAAGGTCAAGTAAAGTACGATGAACTTGAAAAACAATAACAAACCATTTATTAAACCACCTACTGTGTGATCCAAGGTTTTTCACACTTTGTACCACCCAGACCCTTTCAGGGCAGGTATTATTATTCTTTTATTCTATTGTTTTTACAGGTGAATAAACAAGATGACAAGGGCTGAGCAGCCTGCAAGTCACCCAGTTAGTAGGAGTAGAAGCAGGAATTGGAACTCTTTACCTCTGACTCCTAAAAACAAGTTCTAAGACATGAGCAGTAGCTACCACCATCCACTTCCTGTTTTCAAACAAAGTGTGAAAAGTGACCAGCATCTTTTGGGAAAATAAGATGTTGCTAGAAATCCAGCTACCAAACAGGGAGCAGATATTTAGATATTCTGCTAGAATTGATGGTGTTCTCTGAGGACTTTTCGTAATTTAGAAACCTTGATTAGGAGATATTTTCAATGACAGGCTTGTGAGAGACAGTCTAGTATTCTCAGGAAAGCCTTTAAATATTTATCAGAGAAAGAGCTGTTTGGGTTCAAGATAGTTTTTTTCTCTGTTAATTATAAATACCTTATCTTGTAAGAATAATACAGTTAAACAGGTTTTAAGTAAAATGGGAAAATCATTTGTGTTGTATCCTCCAAAAACATTTTGGTCTGATTTTTGGTTGTTTGTTTGCAAGTCAAACAGCCTACAAGTCACCCAGTTAGTAGAAGTAGAAGCAGGCATTGGAACTCTGACTCCTAAAAACAGGTTCTAAGACATGAGTGTCACCCCTTCCCCTGTGTTGTGGGATTTTTTTTTTTTTTTTTTAAATATTTATGCCCCTTTTACTGTAAGTTAAAATCATGGTCATTGAACCAAAAAAAATCAGTTGCTCTTTTGGCACATTTCTTTCTTTTTGTGTGTGTGTAGAGGTTTCCTTTGAAATTAGTTTTAAATCCAATTCTGCAATAATGTCCGACTAAACCAAAATTAAAAGTTTAGGAAAGAAACCAAAAACACAGTAACACAGCTGTCTGGCAGGATTATTGATAATTAACATATCTTCTCTCATTTTCTCCCAGCTACATCCGATACTCTCAGATCTGTGCAAAAGCAGTGAGGGATGCACTGAAGGCAGAATTCAAAGCAAATGCCGAGAAGACTTCTGGCAGCAGCATAAAAATTGTGAAAGTAAAAAAGGAATAATCAGTAAGTTATGGATTTATTTAGAAGAAGAGTTGCATCTTAAATTTTTAGAGCCACATAAAAATCAAACTAATTCTAGTTCGGGCTTCTGTTCATTTTTTTAGTCAGCGCATTTCAAAGTTAGTTATTGGAGTAATAATTTAAAATATATAGGGTGTAGAAGTACTGTGGCATGATAAAAGGATGTCCTTTTGGGCCCTGACAAGCAGAAGTAATTGGCATATTGATTTTCAGTTCATTTAGCAATGCTTAGGTAGAAAGCCATCTTATTTTAATTAAACCTGTTTCATTTGTCTGCACAAAATCAAATAATTTGGAGGATAAACTCCTCACTTTTCTAATTGCTATTGGAGTTATGTAACAGTTCAAGAGCATGAAAAATTACAGCTCTTTGCGTTTTTATTTCCCCCACATCTGCTAATGTCCTCACAAATCACCATTTCCTGAACATAAGGACTGCGAGTACAGCAAGGGTCCTGCTGTTTTACCGAGCAGTAAAATCTGCAAGACCCTGCAGTGAATACTGTTTTGCTGAATTTATTATGCTTTCAGACTGTTTGTTTCATTTTAGTTCTGCAAAGATGTTGGTGATGTAAAGTTTCATTCTTATGCAATAAAAAGACAGTTCTGTACAGTTGATAAGTTCAGGCGTTTGTACTCCAAACTATAAAAGTGATTTGATCTCTCAGCTACTTTCTTGACATTGTTATTTCAAAGATAAGGCAAATTATCAAAGCAGTGTTTTTCAGATTGAATTTTCTTGTTTTGCTTTTAAAAAGCTGCAGACACACTGTAGCATAGAAGTGTGGTAGACATTAACCCTTTGGCAACTCATGGATACAAGCAGTTTCACTTGATGGAGCTGTCTCCTCTAAGCACTTTTCATTCTCATTTTGAATTGGTAGATATTAAGAGTCTAGAAATGTGGTGTTTTGAATTGAGTCCTTTTTTAGGGGCTGTCTAATCTCCTAAGTTCATAGGAGACCTAAGAATATCACTTAGTCTATACAGTAGTGCCGTGCCAGACACTGCATCTGACTCCTGTGACTTTGCTGTGTCTTTGGGGTCAATAAGTTCTGTTCAGCTCAGCAGTGAGGACCCTCTCCATCAGCACCAGGGATATTGATGTCTTTAAAAGGCAAAGTAGTTCCTTTCTTCCTAGGCAAGTGTTAGATTTATTTATTGGGGAGTGCCAGTTGGGTGAGGCCCTGCACTCTTAAAAGTTATCCAGGGATTGCACCTGCAAAGGGATTTGCAGCCACAGTTAAACATTGACGGTTCACTATGTGAAGGTCCTTTCTTATATTTGTGTTGGATGTTTAAGAAAAGATACAGAACTGGATGGCAACTGTTGCATTTTCTTTTTTCCTCCTAGACCCTGACTAAAGCTTGAAATGCTACATTTTCAAGGTGAAGAAGTATGGGCACATATTATGGCAAATTAAAATCATCTCACTTCATGAAAAAAAAAAACTGTCTTGTTCATAAATTGACAATGCCAATAAATTGATGTATGGCTCACTCTTATTGTTGGCTTTTGGTTTCTGTCAAACTTTTGTTTATAGAAACTGTCTGCACAAATACATGATAAGGGGAAAGGGCATATGTGATATTTAGTGACCAAAGAGATACAGAAAACACTTTTTAAATGTTGCAAAATAAAAGTTCTGTTTTTCATGACATTAATTGGTGATTGAAATTAGACATTGCCATTATAGCTCTGTTGTCCCTAATCTTTGAATTGCATAGTCACATCAGAATAATGGCTCCGTTGTCAAGCAGGGTCTTCATCCTTTTGTCTAGACAGAAGTATCTCTAAGTGCCGCTTAGCCAGTAATGGAAATGAAAGTAATTACTGAAAGCATACATTAAAAGAACAAACACTAAATTGTAGCACTCATTTATTTATTGTGCACTTAAAACCTATACAGAACTGTTAATGTTACAATTTAATCACAAAATGCACTTCATATTGTTTTATAAATGAGTCTATATTTTAGTAGCATTTCTCATAGGAAATGAGGCAAAGCTGTTCAATACCTGCTTATTGAGATCCAATGGCCAGGCTAAAATTAAAATCTTGAGATTCTTGACTACAGGTCTGAGGTATGATGCTGCAGCAGTTTTGTGGTGTTCATTCATTCATTCATTAAATATTTAGTGAGAAAGAATTGTTGCAAATTTGGTTTTTATCTTTCTACGAATCTTGGAACACTTGCCTAACTTCACACCATTGCAAAATTAACTGTAAATTTTTACTTTTTGGAGAATGGAGAAGTAAAATGGAACAGGAAATTTTGGAACACTTCTAGGACCAATTCTCACCATGGCACTGAAGCTGGTGATAATTTATCAGGGCCGAGGACAAGATGATGAAAACATCTTTGTTCTCAGCTTCTGGGAATGACCTTCGACACTTGACCTATAGTTTTATTGAATTCTCACTACAGCATGCAAAAAGGAGCAGTGGATTGAGTGGAAGGGGGTATGCAGCAGGGGAGAGGCCCCAGAGTCTGCCAAGGGCCTGTCTTCCTGCTGTTAGGAAGTTAAAGCATCTCTCTTCAGTGCCAAGGTCCCCAGGGTTAAGGTAGCAGGAAGCATCTTCCATTACAGAGGATAGGAATAAATGAATCACAGGCTGTCGGGCCTTTTTAATACCAGACAGATAAAGTAATAGGCAAAGGAGTAAATTATTTCAAATCTAGTGATTAGAGACCAGTTATTTACTGGGGAGGCAGAGGGGATGGTTTAGAAGTAAGACTGAGGGACAGAGCTTGTAATATGGAGAGAATGTAAAGAACTGAATAAAAGACAAAATCTGTCCAGCAAAAAATTTTTTGATGCGCTTTCTGATTTAAAAAAAAAAAAAAAATTGAACATCAAGTATTATAATGAAATGAACTCCCCAAACCCAAGATTGCAAGGAAACTGGCAGGACGACTATACCAAATGATGTAGGGACCCCAATCAGACTGAGTTGTGGGTAGTTCACAGACCAGTTGGGTGATGTTAGAGGGAGTCCAGTCATAAACTCTTGTAGTGGCCTGGGGTGTAAAGTGAAGGAATTGGACAAGCTCTAAAATTTTATAATTCTGCTAGTTCAGTCTCTTGAGAAACCAATGTCGCCGTAGCAACCATAACCACTAAAGGAATGAGTTCTTCAAAATCAGGAGGGATAAATTTCTCTCATTTCTAGTTTGTTGTTGTTTTAATCTATTTGTATCATACAGAGGAGTGGGATGGTGAGATGCATTTTGAAATATTTTTAACTACTCAAATTAATCAGTCTGGATGGTTAGGCTCTAAGAAAAGGAATTTATTTAGTTTGAAATAAAGCAATTTAGCCATTTAAAATTGAATTTTTTTGTACTTTAATGATTACTATTGAACAAACAAAAAGTCTTTACAATAATATAAATCAACAGAACTTTTTTAAAAAGATCTTAAGTCCATATCTTCTCTTGCATCTATTTAATTGCCTTTTTAGATTTGAGAAAGAAAGTGCCAGAGGAAGTGTGTGTGTAAATCTGCCATAATCACATGCTCCAAGTCTTTTCAGCATCTGGGAAGGTTATTAACTTAAAAGAGTGCATATATGTAGTTTCTTACTAAATCTAGTGCTTCGAAAACCACACACAAGTAAAATGTTTTAAACCATTGTTTTGTGCTTTTTTAATTTTGTAAATAGAAGGCTGTGAGAGATGCCAGTGGCAAGGCCTAATTTTCTCTTGGTATGTATTTTAGTTATTTCCTCAAGATGCACACAGAAAAGAGTGACATTTCCCAGAATGAGCAACTCGTCCATCCACCTGCTCCATTATTATTGCCAATAACAAAAGCACATCAGGAGATGGGAACCCAGTTGCCGGCAAGTAAATATTTCCTAAAGTCAGTGTCAGAGTATTTTCCCATCACCAGTTATGCATGGTCCCATAACAGAGCTCAGTGGTGATGCTAGAAAGCCATTAAGACCTTCACAGTATGCAAGGAACCACAGTGCGGTGTGTCAGAAATAGGTAAACTGTAATTAAGAAGTTATGGATGATTTGATTACGCTCTTGTGTATTTGGTTCTGTTGTAATGTGAGCAGATTAAAATCTTGTGATGGTTAAAGCTGTGTCCTTATGCAAACATTTATGGCAACTTCTGCAAATTAATTTGAACTGTAAAAGTTCCCTAATGTGACAATGTCCTCCGTAACCAAGAAGCCATTTCTGCTTAATTCCTACATTTGAGTGGTTGCCGAGTATGCAGCGTGCCCTTTCTCAGAGAGCACAGAAGCCACACAGCGTTTTAGGGGCTGTGGGAGAAGGGCAACTACTGAATAAAACTGGAAAGCATGTTTCCAAATTGCCTATAAAAGGAAAGCCAAAGATAATTATTAGTGAATTCCTGAAATCTAATACTGATTAGAAAGTTAAAATGGATGTGTGTGTGTGTTTTGAAAGCTAATTATTCAGAAATCAGAATCAGAGGATCCGTGTGCTTTAGTTGTGTTTTTCACTCTCTTGTTTTTCTGTTTTCCCTTTCCAGTTCATGTGTTGAGGTATATATACACTCTATGCAGTATACTAGTGGATATTGGCACTTTCCTGAGCCTATAAATCACCATATGCTAGTGGTCACCTGCCTCTTTTGGAGGCCAGCAACAAGGAAGGCAGGATTCCAGATAGTGTTAGTGAGGAAGACAGAGACCAAGGTGAGTCTTGGCTGCCCTAGGATGCCAGGACCTGACAGTGCTGCTGAAGAGTTAAGAGTGAACTGCACAGGCCTCCTGCAAACCTACACGTGCAGTCTGGTTGCCTGGCTAGGGCTAGGCCTGAAGTCAAGACTCAATACACTTTAAAATAAAGGAGGCACGCTATGGTGTTTTCACTTCACTGTTAAAAAAAGAAAGAAAGAAAGAAAGAAAAGTAAAAGAGAAAGATAATAGAGTGTGCATTGACTATCAAACCACTCACAGTGCATAACTGGGCAGAGACCCTAGTGCCTATTAGCCTCCTCCCGCCAAAGCCCCCTCTGTAGCTGGGCTACAGTGTAAGGCAGCCATGGAGTGCTGCAGAAGAGAAACAAATCTTTGGAGAAACTTCTGTGAGTGACTCTCCTGCAGCATCTGTCCCTGCTAAGGGTCCTTCTCCTCTGCTTCCGTTTCCACCTGCTCCATCACCTCTTCACTTTCTTCCAGATTGGCTTTGGCATCTTGAAATTGTTGGTACTCGGACACCAAATCATGGACGTTGCTTTCGGCTTCCCCAAACTCGTTGATGTCCATCCCTTCACTAGTGTACCAATGCACAAAAGCTCTCCTTTTGAACATGGCTGAGAAATGCTCAGAAGCCCTGCTGAAGAGCTCTTGAATGGCTGTATTGTTGCCTATGAAGGTGGCCGCCATGTTCAGCCCCCGGGGAGGGATGTCACAGACAGCCACCTTGACGTTGTTGGGAATCCACTCCACAAAACAGCTGCTGTTCCTCGTCTGCACGGAGAGCAGCTGCTGGTCCACTTCCTTTGTGGACATCTTACCCCGGAAGATGCAGGCCACTGTCAGGTAGCGGCCGCGGCGTGGGTCACAGGCAGCCATGGTGTTGCGGGCATCAAACATCTGCTGGGTGAGCTCCGCCACGGAGAGGGCCCGGTACTGCAGGCTGCCCTGGGCGGTGAGCGGGGCAAAGCCCGGCATGAAGAAGTGCAGGCGAGGGAAGGGCACCATGTTCACAGCCAGCTTGCGCAGGTCTGCATTGAGCTGGCCCGGGAAGCGCAGGGAGGTGGTGATGCCGCTCATGGTCAAAGATACCAGGTGGTTGAGGTCCCCGTAGGTGGGCGTGGTCAGCTTCAGCGTGCGGAAGCAGATGTCGTAGAGTGCCTCGTTGTCGATGCAGAAGCAGGCATCGGCGTGCTCAATCAGCTGGTGGATGGACAGCACGGCGTTGTAGGGCTCCACCACCGTGTCCGACACTTTGGGGGATGGCATGACGCTGAAGGCATTTAAGATCCGGTCTGGGTATTCCTCTCGGATCTTGTTCATGAGCAGAGTGCCCATGCCGGAGCCTGTGCCCCCACCCAGGGAGTGGACGACCTGGAAGCCCTGCAGGCAGTCACAGCTCTCGCTCTCGTTCCTCACTACATCCATGACGTTCTCGATCAGCTCGGCTCCCTCGGTATAATGGCCCTTTGCCCAGTTGTTGCCAGCCCCAGAGTTACCTGGAAAGAAGAGGAAGGGGGCGTGATGTGTGGAAAGGGCACCTGTAGGAGGCATCCTCATCTCTGCCCGGTGGAATCTTCTAGAAAAACCTACCATGCACAAAGCTGTCTGGTTGAAAGAGGGCTCCTAATCTGCTGGATCGGATGCTATCCATCGTCCCAGGTTCCAGGTCCACCAGGACTGCTCGAGGCACATACTTCTTACCTATGTAAAGCAGCAGGAAGATGTCAGCAAACTGATGTTTTTCTAGAAATTAATATTTCATCAAGATGAAACCTTGTAATCCTGGTCCAAAAAACAAGGGTGTTCTAGAAAGGGGTCTTTGATAGTTCAGGATTTGAGTACCTCCTGTAGTATCTTTCACCCCAAAAACATTTCACACATATCTGTAAAATACCCGCCCCCCC
>NW_026000026.1:13993206-14006858 GCF_001458135.2 Marmota marmota marmota | reverse complement strand
CCCACACACACACACAAACAAGGAAAAAAAAAAAAAAACATTTCTCATCTTTGTTTGTTGTATTGCTCCTTCCAATCTGGATGATTCTATCGTTTACCAACATTTTTGTAAATTTTTGTTTGTAAATTTCCCTTTTTTGGAAAGGAGCTACTTAATCTGCTTGTGGTCTGGGTGAGTTCCTCTCCAGTCCTGCCTCTTGAACAGGGGTGGGGACCCCACTCTGGAGATTCAGCTGCCTGCCTGTCTGCCTGCTCCAGGTGGGACAACACTCATTTGATGCTTGGATTCCCAAAGCCTTTGCTCCTCTTCTGTCTGCTTCCTGGTTGTTGGGCCACCACCAACTGCAGCCCACCAGCCCTACCGTAGGCTTCGTTGTAGTACACGCTGATTCTTTCCAGCTGCAAAGCAGATGCCCCAAGGTCACTCCCAGCACAGTCGATCCCATGTTCCTCACCAATCACCTCCCAGAACTGAAAGTAGGAGCAGGGTTAAGTCAGTATAGACAAGGATCTGTGAAGGCCAAGAGGGCATCAGAAAGAAATGGAGCTCTTGGGCTTGTTTCCCTTGGTCAACCTAACCCTTTTCATAAATGACCAATTCATAAATGACCAGGGAATTTCTTGGTTTTTGCCTGTACTAAGTATAAATATGAATATTTTTGAATTTTATGCCATCTTGAACTCCTGCAGTAAAATATCAAACACATAAAATACTAAATTGGATTGTTCTATTAAATTCAGGCTATTGCTAGTCGTGGTGGCCACACCTGAAATTGCAGAGGCTGAGGCAGGAGAACAATATGTTCAAAGCCCACCTCGCAACTTAGCAAGACCCTGTCTCAAAAATAAATAAATAAAAAGGAAAGGGGATGAGGCTGGGGTTGTGGCTCAGCAGTAGAGCACTTGCCTCACACCTGTGAGGCACTGGGTTCAATCCTCAGCACCACATAAAAATAAATAAACAAAATAAAGTTATCCAACTACAATTTAAAAAATTATATTAAAAAACAAAAAGGATGGGCTGGGGATGTGGCTCAAGCGGTAGCTCGCTCGCCTGGCATGCGTGCGGCCCAGGCTCGATCCTCAGCACCACATACAGACAAAGATGTTGTGCCTGCTGAAAACTAAAAAAAAATAAATATTAAAACTATCTCTCTCTCTCTCTCTCTCTCTCTCTCTCTCTTTAAAAACAAATCTCTTTAAAAAAAAAAAAAAAGGACTGGGGATGTGGCTCAACGGTTAAGCATCGCTGGGTTCAATCCCTGGTACCATAAATAAATAAATAAATAAATCCAGGCTGTTGGACACATTGCTTCATAATTTCACATCAGACAACATGTCTCTACTTTCACCTTGTAGTGCTCTGAGTTACTCAAGTGTGGATTCCATTAAGTGAAAATGAACTGAATTCTTATCAAATTTCACAATAATATCTCATTTCACTTTGGAGATTTCTTTCATGAAGTTTTCCCAAAAGTGCATAACCAGGACCTTGTGCACAATTTTAAGTAATATGCATTTTTGATGATCAGGCATGCATGTGATTCAAAATTATGCATTAGCTGTTGTCTTGCAGCTATGGATCATTCTGCCCTTCCAATCACATGTATAGTATTTGTCGATGTAGCTACATACCCTGTTCTCAATATGGAAGCCATTACTAGGTGGCCCCTTTGATGACCTGGAAAAGCATGTGTTAAAGTGCAATCAAAACATACTCATTTGTCAAGACCTCCTCAAGGGTGTTTTCCCAACTAAGTTTGTAAATGACACCTTGACTCCAGTCATGGTCTTAAAATAGGCTATAAATAAAAATTAAATAGGCTCTATTTTATAGTAAATTATGTCATGGTCCTGGGAGTGAAAGAGTGAATACACTGAAGTTCTGAGACACCACAATTGAATGTGTCTTAAAGTCTTTACAGCCCCAAGTAAGAAGTCACTGTTGGATTCTAACCACTGGGCAGCACCACCCAGGCCAAGAGCTTACCCTATCTCCACCATGCACTTCCTCTCCAGGGCCTCTCTCCATGTTATCTTGCAATGTCAGAGCAGGGGGCTCCCCATTTCTGTGTTAGCTATGAATGTCTTGTCACTGTGGCATGGAAGGACCATAACTAGTATTCCAGCTGTAAAATTCCCTGCCCTCAGTTTAAAAGACCTGCACTTACAGACCTGAATTCATAGCAACCTTTCTCAAAATAGCTAAGAGGTGGGACAACCCGAGGGTCAGCCCATGCAGAGATGATGATCAAAACTGGTAAAGATTGAGGATGTTGATGCTGCGTGAAATAAGCCAGTCACGAAAGGACGAATACTAGATGGTTCCATCTAAATAAGAGTGGTCAGATTCACAGAGGCAGAAAGTAGAACATTGGCTCCCGGAGCCTGGAGGGAAATGGGTTTAATAGGAACAGAGTTAGTGTTTAATAGGGACAGAGTTTCAGTTCTATAAAATGAAAAACATTTTGGAGTTTGGATACACAATAATATGAAGATACTTAATACTACAGAACTGTACCAGGAATTGTTTTCTTAACTGTTCACTTTGTGGGATGTGTATTTTACCTAAAAGCTTTTAACCCTCTTACTTTTTGAGACTGCATAATATTCCATGATATGGATAGACTACATTTCATCTATACATTCATCCATCAGTGAACATTTGGATTATTTCTGCCTTTTGGCTATTGTGAGAAATGCTGCTCTGTAAAAAGTAAGACCTCCTAATGGAAGTGTTTTAAAATCTTACTTTTAATGCAATTCATTGTAGTAAAAGTAATTTTCTTTTTGGACTACTAGGGATTGAACATAGGGCCTCACATATGCTAGACTACCCCTCTACCACTGAGCTATACCCCAGTCCTTTGGGGCTTTCTTTTGAGACAGGGTCTTACTAAGCTACCAAGGGTGTCCTCAAACTTTCAATCCTACTTCAGCCTCCTAAAATGCTGGGATTATAGGTGTGCACCTGGTAGAAGTGATTTCAAAATAGCAAAGAGAACAAGTTATCTGGGTGTTGCAGAGTCCAGTTGTTTATACTACAATGAGGATTGGAGATCTTGAGCTGAAACACCTGTCTTTTTGGTTTTAGCCAAATGAATCAGGTATTTTGTAGAGAAATTTAAGCAGAAGGAGCAGAGGAGAAATAATCCAAGTGTTCACTAATGGATGAATATATAGACAAAATGTGGTCTATCTATATCATGGAATATTATGCAATCTCAAAAAGGAAGAGGGTTAAAAAGCTTTTAGGTATGATAAAATATCTCATACCTCAAAGAAAGTATTTTAATTATTTCTTCCACTATACACAAAAACTTTATTTTGGGTTTACCTCTTTAATTTCCTGTTGCATACTAAATAAAACAATTTTTTCTAATAGCATGAACATGGGAGGGGAGGGAAAAGACACTGTAACAATAAGGTCTAAAAAACTTCCCAACAAATTTCAAAATCCTCATTTGAGACAAATTACTGTTGTTAGAAATAATAAGATGATAAAAGTAAAATGGTGGTGGTCATACCTATAATCCTTACAACTCAGGAGGCTGAGGCAAGAGGATTCCAAGTTTTAAGGGTCTCAGCAACTTAGCAAGGCACTCAGTAACTTGGTAAGACCCTGTCTCAAACAAAAAGATAGGGGGCTGGGATGTAGCTCAGTGTGTCTAGTCCCCAGTACCAAAAGAAAAAAATATATAAATGAAATGACTGACGGGAATTACATACATGAAATTGTGGACCAAATTAGCATTAGTTAAACTAATCCTCTCAGCCTTTAATAGTTTCTGTGTCTCTGTAACTAAAGATCTGTTTAATAAACCAAATCCTCAGCAAGTGCCTGCATCTGCAAGGACACTGTCTCCCTGCCAGCTGGGGTATTTATGGGTCTGGGGGACCTGGTCAGCAGTCAGCCTTTACCTACCTTGGCTCCAATCTGGTTGCCACACTGGCCGATTTGAATGTGCACGATTTCCCGCATCCTTGCTTTGAACCCAAGGATCAGCTCTTCTTGGGATGCTCAGACTCCAGGAGACCCACTGTTCACCAGCGAGAGCCGGCTGTGACTTTGGTCATTGCAGGGATGAGACCAGCTTTCAGACCACCCTTGCAGTTGGCCCAGGGGTGTGTCCAGTCCACAGCCCAGCCCTAACCCTCTCAGCTCTTTGCCTATCAACCTTCCAGATGGGTTGTCCTTCCTTTCCTGACAGAATATTGCCCAGTCATTTCCCAGAGCAGGAGTGCAAGATGGGGGGCCACCTCTGTGTGGTGCCTGAACTGCACCTCACAGGCCTTGCCCTGGTGGCGCCTGGGCACTGGTGCCAGCTCTGATGCCTGAGCATGATGATAGCCAAGGCTCCCAGCTTGCTGCGGTGGCTGGGACCACCTGCACAGGGTCTTGCCTGTGCAAGTTATCAGTTGTCTGAACTCAACACTTGACCTCGTCTTTGGCTGAATTTCCCAGGGAGTGATTTGAAAACCACTTGTGGTATGTGGTAATATCCGAGGGAATGTGGGGGGATGGTTTTTATTATTTAAGTTTTGAATTTTATTGTTAATGGAAAAAATAATTAGTACTTATGTAGTAAAATGATGATGAACTTGACCACCATTGGAAGGTGACACGTGGGTCTTAGAAGCTCAAGAAAACTCCATTGAGAGAGAAAGTTCAGAGCCACTGCTTGGCCTCAAGGCCTTTCCCAATCTGACCCCAGCTGTCCTCCCAGCCCCTTTCCAGTCCTTGGTCCTTACAACCCCGTGCTATGACAGGACCTGGGAAAACATCCCACAGGACAATGTGACATTGGATTCAAAGTAAGAAGTCCATGAGGCTGTCCCTCCATGTCCCAACCAGATCAGTGACCTTACCAGAGCCCAAACCTGGAGTACTTGCTCTCAGGGGCCCATACAGGAGCTGTGCATCCTTTGCCCTGTGTCTAGCCTGAGCCCTGTACTCTGTGTATGTCCCATAGGCCTCGTGGGCCTCAAGGTGCAGGTAGGAGCCCACACAGGGAGGTGACCAATAAGGGAGTCTAAGAGCAGTAGCCTCTCACTCTCAAAGGAGGTTAATCCAGGCATAGAAGGATCTGGGCTCCGAACCTGAGGAGCAGCCCAGACCTGCAGCAGGGGATTTGATCTGAGCATGCCAGGTCCAGCATGTGGTCCTCCAGATTGATTTAGAGTGTCCATTAAGAGCACCATGGGTCCTGGCTTCATCCCACAGAAGGGCAAAGGCCACTCTGAGGACTCTTGTCAAAATTCAGACACAGACTTGACTACTGGATGATATTGCGCCCACCTTCTGTCCTGTGACTCTGACCGCAGCACAGTGGGTGTGTGTGTGGGAGTCCTCCTTTCCAGGAGGGACCACAGTGCGGACCACTTGAAGGTCAGGTCGTGACACTGCCAGCAACTCACTCTAACACAGACCCAGTAATAAAGCCCTCAACCTGGAGATCACAGGAAAGCAAGGGCGGCAAGGTGAATTTCTTCAAGGTATAAAGTTTGCACTTTTGCAACATGACTGTATGGTTCAGATTTCTTTCTACTCAAATCTGAATCACCACATGATTCTTGGATGCTTCTGGTCCAGACACCCACCACCCAGAGGTAAAGAGAAGAACGTGTAAACTCAGGAGGAAGAAACCCATCTGTGTTCCTCTGTATTCCTGACAAATTAAGAAATACACACAGAGGCACAGTTCAGTACCCTCAGAAGCTAGCCTGTCCTCCATGCCAAGCCTCCCTAGTGGTAGGCTACTCCACTCGTCCCTCTCAGGGGGCTCCCCTGCCTGCCAGACCCTCCAAAGCCCAAAAACAGCTCCATGAGGGTCTCATGGCTGCTCCTTCTCCAGAGACCCCTCTGTGTGCCCAGGACCAGAGCACTGAATGACCAGTGGATGACCATGGGCTCTCCTGTTTGCTAACTGCTTAGACACGTGCCTTATCTCCCTACCAGCCGGGGAGCTGCCGGTGTCATGTCACCTTTGAGTCCCCAAAGTGCCTGATACATAACAGGGCCTCAGTAAATGTTTGTTGAGTGCACACTGGCAGCTGGGTGAGTTTGAGCAGTGATGTTCAGAATGGCAACTTTTCTTAGAGCCAATAATGTATTTACACAAGAGTATGGCCTTCTGATGGCCGGTGGGGACACAGCGCCCAAGGACTTTTCGCGCCATTCCCTAAGAGATGATCTAGGCTGGAAGTATAAACTGATCCAAGAAACCTGGCCATCAGGAGTAGATCAGAAGGGAATGCCCTCAATGAGCTATTATGGGAAGACATGGGCACGGCCTCTGAGGCAGAGCTGCTGAAAGGGGCTGTGTGGCCGCATACCGCCTCGCTGCAGGGACCACTGGGCTGGGCCGGAGGGCAGTTTTGATCTCCCTGTGTTCACTCTTGGCTGTATGCGCAGGGCCCAGTGTGCTGCCCACCCCTCCCCACGGCGCATTCCTCTCCGTCTCTTGGTCTCTCCGTTTGCTTAGGGAGGGAAAGGCCAGGTTTCCAGATGGGAGCTTAAAAAGCTTTTCTGTTAATGGGGCAGTTGGCAAAAGGGAGAAAAGAGAGGAGCCCTGTTTGCTTTGATTCCTGTATTGCGGGCAGTGTTTGTTCAGTCTCGGCTGGTGCTGAGCTTTGGACACTGGGCTGCAGAGAGGATGGGGCGGGGAAGTTGGCAGGTCCCCCGGCTGAAGCCCAGTTCCGCCACTGAAGGGGCCCATCTCCTCCCTTATCCTGGGTTTTTCCATCTGTAAACTAGATAAGGGTCCCCGAGTCACAGTCAGCTGTGAGGACCGGGCATGCTAGCTGACCCCGCACACCTGGCAGCTGCCAGACTTCAAGCCAGCCTCGGCTTCACTTGAAGACAGGCCTGTTCATCCCACACCTGTGGCAGGACTGCCTCCTGGCTAGGCTCCTGCATTCAGGGTGACAAAGCCTGAGCACAGCTGAGGTAGGGAAAGCAGCCACCTGTGAGGCAGTCATCCTGCCTCTGCCCTTCTTGTGAAGGTACCTGTTCTCCTGAGGAAGGAGCCCTCCTGTGACTGCCAGTCTGCTGCAAGCCAGCGAAGTGGTGACTACCTAGTGCCTTACCCCAGCCCCAGAGGAGTAGTCCTTTCCAGGACACATCCCCCCGAGGCCTGCTCCCCTGCCAGGCTGAAGGCACCTGACACCCAGCCCTGAATTATGTCAAATAATGAGAACAGGCCATCTCTGATGAATGACACCACTGTTTTCTGCCCCCAGATGTTTTCTGGCCACAACCAAGACAGGGTAGCACTGACTGCTCAAGAGCAGAGCTTCCCCAGGCATTGCCCACAAGGCAGAGGGCCGGGGCAGAGCTCCACACACACATGCCGGGCACCATGCACACCTGGGTTGCTGAATTACAGTGTTTGCACGTGACTCAGAAGCAGAAGCCAAGAAACCTGCAAGCCAGGGCCAGCCGCACATGCCCTGGACACGTCTCCTCCCGCGGGCTACTGCAATCGGCCTCCACAAGAAGATTGGCCTCTTCCTAGATGACACTTGGTTCTATTATGGGAATAGAACTATGAAGATAAGAAAAACCAAGTGTCACCCAGAAACCCCCATCAGCCCCTTCCAGACTTCCCCTAGAAGATGTCCCCAGGGGTCAGATGGTGCATCCTCTACTTGGCAAAGGAAATATAATTAGGAGAAAAACAGAGTACTCAGAGAATTCATTGAGTTCACCCACCCTGATCTTCTACTTCTGAGTGCATTGAAGTTCCTTGAATAACTCAGAGAAGACTGTTGAATTATAGTGTTTGCTTGTGATTCAGAAGCAGAAATTTTTCCAAATGTCTTAGCAAGAAAATGACATCTGAGGGGCCATTATGAGTGACTCAGCGGGTGTGGGCAGCCCCCTAGATGAGCTGAGCTCTACTTTGTTGCACTCTGCCTCCATGTGTGTTCTCTTCCTGAAAAAAGAAAGTTCTAGGAGGATGAATAAGTAACTTCAAGAGGACAGGGGCTAAGCCAGGCTACTCAGCTCCATGGAGAAGTCCTCCACCTCTTTGTCCAGCTGAAATGTCTATGGTGTCCACACCACACAGGGCTCACTGGGCCACTCATCTTCCCAGCCCATCCTGCAGCCCCAGACTGTGGAAATGCTTGGCTGTCTCTTAGGCAGCTTGAAAACCAGCCTCCTGAGCTGTGCAACTCTGACTTACAGGAGAAGACATGACCCACCACACACACAATGCACCACTTCCTTTGAACTGCTGTACCCCAAAGATGACAAAAATATGGACCCTCTCAATTATCTCTTTCCCATCTCCCAAGATGTGCAACTACTGATAAGCAATGTTCTGTGGTGTCAACAGAGATCAGTATAATACCTGTGAGCACCTGGAGTCAAAATCAAACAAAAATATATAATTCTGCAAGCTCCATGGGTCCAAGAAGTCTATTGTGTGAGTCTCAGAAATTCATTCATTTGTCAAGCAAATATTAGCAGAGTGCTGTTTGGGAGACTTGATGTTCCTTAGAAAAACACAAAGTGTGGGCCTGGCCCTCCAGGGGTTTGGAGGGTGACAAGAGCACTTGCTTTCCATCCTGCTGGACTTCATGCACTTCTCTGCCACCATCTGTCTCATGTTTGGCCTGCACACCACCACCACTATTATCACCACTACCACCACATCACATCATCATCACTATCACTACCACCACCATCACCACCACCACCATCACCACCACCACCCCATCATCACCATTATCACTACCACCACAGAGATAGAGACAGAGACAGAGACCCAGGAAGGGAACTGACTTGCCAAAACCTCAGGCTAATGTGGCAGAGCCAACCACAGATGACAAGTCTTCAGACCTCTTTATCCAGGGGGACAAATCTGAGGTGTCAATTTGAGGCATCAGGAGGCAGTCTGGCCAGATGGCCTCCAGTCAGGCAGCCATGCAGCCTCGATGCTCCTGGCAGGCCTCACCTCACCTCTGGGCTGCATCCTGCCCTTGCTCTCACCTCTTCAGCAATACTATGGCTTCATGGACATTGGCTGTCCCCTCTATAGCCACACTAATTAGCCTCCTTCCAAGCTGTCCTTCCCACAGCCACCAGAGCCCAACAAGCCCCCCTGAAACTAGTGACAACCCAAACCTTGTATATGGCGATGTGTTCCTTCACATGAGACAGAGATTTGAAAACATCTGAGCCAGGAGACGGACGAGGAACAGGCGAGAAACGGACGAGGGAGCAAGAGAGAGGGGTGAAGGCCCAGCCAGGTAATAGAGGTCTGGCACCCATGCACCAGGGGCAGCAGCTGCCATCCCTGCAGCCTGCTGTCTGACAACCCTCCTGAGACTCCCCATGAGCTGACTCTGGGTCATCACATCTGCCAGACATGTTCACATGTCAAGGTCTGCTTATGTACTCTTCCCTCTACATAAGAAGTATCCTTCCAGCTCATTCCATGGCTGTGGCCTCATGATTCAATCCCAACTCATAGGATACCTAGAGAACAATCCCAGAGCAAACTCCCCAGAGGCCCCAGTCACTAGGATTCTCCGTTTTCTCAACTTCCAAGTACTTTCTACTCTTCAAGCTCCTCTGCCTGCTCCCTCTGCAGAATGCAAGCTGCTCACAGGCAGAGACCTGTTCACTGCTGCATCCCACAGCTGAAAACAGAAGTCTGGCACATGCTAGATGCTCAACAAATTCATGCCGACAGCCCAACTTTAGAGGGCAAACAAATTCTACCGGGTGAATTACAGTTCACAGGTAAGTGGGCCACACACATCCATGCCAGGCTGCAGGTGCTGATGACAAGGCCCACCTCATGAATGGGACCCTAAGGAGCTACCCCCACTCCAGGCACATGTGTGCGTGTAGCAGGTCACTGTGCAACCAGGCCAGGGCATGATGCACCATGTGCCCAGGGATGGTGGCAGGATCCAGAAGGTTCACAAGAAGGCCTTCACCTCCTAGGAGTCTAGGAGCTGGCCTGAGGCTCTGGCCAGGGACCGAGGAGTGAAGAGGCTCTGGTGAGGAAGCCATCATGCCCTGCAAAACCAGCTGGCCACCAAACATTGTCAGCAGCCATCAAAACAAATGCCGTATCCAGGATGTGGCTCTACTCAGGAATGTGGAATAATAGGAAATGTCTGCAGCCTGCTGGTGGGAGCCAGACAACAGAGCGCAAAGGAAGAGGGGAGGAAAGATGTTGAGGCCTCTCCACAGTGAACTAAGACTCATCTGTATCCTCCTCCTTAGGCTTGAAGGTGGGCTAGATCTGGCCTACGTATGAAATGCATGTGTTGTTCTTTTTGAGGATGAGGGGTAAATCAACTTTATTTTTAGAAATGAATAGACTTTTGTGTCTGGCCTTGCTGATCATGTTTGCCAGAAAACTTGATGGGATATTTAAAAAAAAAGTCTACATTCAAATCTGTACCTAAGACCTCATGCTAAATGTAGGCCTTTGACCTCGTTAAAGGCTCAGTCTTCCCACCTGTGAAATGGAGCAATAGCATCTTACTGCCCCCACTCCCTGTGGCCACCACACACACACACACACACAGGGTTGTACCAAAGCCTAAAGATGATTGCAGAGTCCTCCAGAATATCTGAATTGGCCCCGCCCTCTACTCTTAAGCTCCGCTGGGAGCAAGAATGACTCAGGTACCTCTGAAAAGAAAAATCCAGGGCAGGTGGCCAGTTTCTCAGGCAAAGAACTTTATAGTGGTTTCTGGGAGACACCTAGCTCCTGAGTGTCTGTTGGCAGAGGCTAAGCTGCAGGCAGAGTGCACAACAGCCTCGTCTGAACGGCTGCTGGAAGTAATGCTTAGGCAAGCCAGGCCTCCTGGGTACAGAGTGACAGCCCTGCCCTGGGCCTCCTCACTTCCAACCCAAATGAGATGAGTCACAATCCACAAAGCAACCTCAGTGGCACCTGAGTGGTGTCAGGTGAGAACACACCTTTCAGATTTCCAGGAGTCCCCAGGCTGCCAGGCAGGTGAGTCTGCCCTAAAGGGAGAGAGAGCCCTAGACATCAACTCAACCTCCAGGAAGGATAAATGCAGCCACAGGCCCTGTCCAGCAGGTTCTCTAAGTATGGCCCTCCTCCACCTTGGTCCCAATGACCTTCTCACTTCATCCGTGTGTCCTCCGGAGAACTGAGACCCTTCACTAATAGCTACACCAAAATTTGAGTCGATGGGTTGGTGGCTGCCCCACAACAGAGCAGTCTTGGGAACCTCGCTGAAAGGACCACCCAAGGCCCAGTGGTCAATCAGCTGCTCAGAGCAGGAAGGTGGACATGCATTTACCAGTCAGAGCTGAGCTTGGAGGGGAAGAGTCTTGATGTTCTGGGCTTTGCTGTGACTGGCCTGTCACAAGGGGCTGACAAAGCAGACATTGAGGGAGTCACAGCAAGTCTCACTTCCTTCCTCTTGGCCTGAAGAATCACAGATTCAGTGTGGGGACTCCCTGCCCTACTCTCCTGAGCTGCCCTCCTATCACTGAGTTCTCTATTTGGGAAACTCCACCAGGTCACAACTTGTCAGTGTTGAATGTCCTGTTCCTTACAGCCTGAAAATGTCCTTCCCTTACCAGCACTGAGATTCCTCAGATAAATGATGCCTTGTGACTTAGCCTTAGGGTGCAGGAGGGAGAACACAGAGGCCAGACCCCACCGCAGGGTAGGCAGGCAGGTAACACTGCTATCACAGGCTGCTGCATTGTTTACCAGGCCCAGAGAAAAGTGAACCTAGTTTGGTGGTTCCCTCACCCCATTGCACCTGATGTGGGGCCCTTCTGAGCTGGGGGCTCTGTGCGACTGCTGGGGTCACATGTCCATGTTGTAGGCCCTGACAGTCCTTGGAGCATCCCGGACTTCTCAATGCCATACAAATGGAAAGGCTTGTAACTTGAATGTGTTTCCAAGCAGTGTTAGGGGTGAGGGCTCTTGGTGTCACAGCCCAGGTGGCAGAGGCTAAGTCCGGAGTAAGTGTTTTCACCAGGAGCCTCCTGTTTTCTGTGTTGTAGAATGTGTGGACTCTAGCATTTGATCCTACAGTCTAGGTCTGGATGGGTCCCCACCACCCCTGTTACCCTAGTAACAGTGAGTTTTTAAGCTCTTCTTTCTTTTCTTTCCTCTTCTCTCCTTCCCTCTTCCTTTTCCCTAACTTTCCCTCCCTTCCCTCTTTCCTTTGTGTGTGTGTGTGTGTGTGTGTTGCATGTTGTGTTGCTAGCGATTGAACTCGGGGCCTCAAGAATGTCGAGTTCAGGTTCTACATTCCCAGCCTCAAGCTCTTTCTCTAGAGGAAACAAAGAGCCCACCACTCCAGCAGACCCCTCCTGGAGGACACTGCAGGACCAACAGAGCCCAGCCCTCTTCCTCCTGTGAATCACCCAGTTCTCTTCAGTCATCAAGGCAAGAGAAGCACACTCCCTTCCCCCTCCTCATATACCCAGAGGGCATAGAGGCCAAACCCAGTGCTCCTGCTGGGGAGAACTGACCTGGGGAGGCAGAAAGTAAGTTCACCTACTCTCCAGTTCAAACTGGAGAGTTTCTCCTGGGACCTTGAAAGAGCCTCACCCACCCACCGCTTCACAACTGGCTCATTACTGTGACTTCTCAAGTAGACAAGACCTAACAGAGCCCCATGTCCACACTCTTTCTCAGTGACCACTTTTCAGGAACTAGGCCAGAAATTGAGGGCTTTTAAGTTCTGCCTGGCCCTTGTCTCTGACAGGAGGTGGCCAGCAGGCTTTCCAGTCCTGTTGGTGTTTCCAGGTGAGGTCCTGAAAGCAGCCAGCAGGCCAGGAGGCAGCCATGACCATTCTTGATTCCCACTAGACATAGGCAGAGGAGGGCTGGCGTGTCAGGAGTGTGGGAAAGGTTGAAGAGCTCTTCTGAGGACCCTGTACCAGGAACCTCATATCAAGGCCTGGAACAAAATGCCTGGGCCCTTCTCCTACCAAATGGAGAAGGCCATTTTGTGACTTGCTGAGGGTGATCACCGCCCACGGGGAGTAGGCGGGAGGGAAAAACTCTTCAATTAAGAAAGGAGTCCTGTGCGTCCCACTTCTGCTTTCTGTTCCTCATTGGTCTGTGGAGGACTTGGTTAGCAGGAAACCTTTCCAAGCATCCTTGGAAGCCGGAATGCAGAACTCGTGATTTATGTGCCTAGTGAAATTTTCCTTTAGGGGCATGCTCTAGAAGGCTCTGGCCTTTCCTTCTCTGTGAGAGATAATCATCTCCCCAGAAAGGCAGTGGATCTCTGGGAAAGGGAGTTCAGAAAGCCAGATCAGGACATGATTGTGTAGGAAAGGCGGCCTCTTCCCAGGACCTGGGGACATCCCTATGGAGCGATGGCCTAATTGGGATGCTGGGGGCATCTATCCAGATCCCTGGTCCCAGGAATCCTGGACTCGGCTGACCATCAAAGTTGCAGTCCCCACCCCAAGGTACCAGGACCCCAGAAGTGAGTTGTTTGACAATAGCGCGCTCAGTTGAAGCCACTTGACTACGCTGTCGTAGGTGGCTAGGTCAGGTCTGAGGTCTGGCTCCGTGACCTGGTACATGACCCCCGAGTTCAGGTGACCGGGGCCAGGAAGGGAGGCTCTGCCCGCGGCTCCGCGGTGGGGCGGGGCGGGACAGCAGCGGCGGGACAGCC
>NW_026000026.1:13973117-13992790 GCF_001458135.2 Marmota marmota marmota | reverse complement strand
CAGCCACTGCTGGTGCTCGTGCTGCTGGCCGGCGCGGTGCGGGCCAGCCTCTACTTCCGCCCAGGCCAGACCTGCTACCGGCCACTGCGGGGAGACCAGCTGTCGCAGCTGGGACGCAGGTGGGCTCGAGGCCGTGCCTGGGGGAGGGGATGCCCATTGGCGCGCTCCCCAGTGGGGGGCCTGCTTCCCTGGGGTTCTAGGAACCAAGGTGCCCTGCCTGCTTAGGCTTTGGGAGATCACATCTGCCCTTTTGGGGGATCACACACAGCTGGAGCCCCTCCTGGCCTTTGTGTCTTGCCCCAGCACTTGGTGTTTCTTGGGGAGCCCTCCCCTTCCCTTAGTTTTGAGGGTAGCCTGCTGCCCTCACATTCCAAGGGTGCTGGGGCCTGCTGGCATATGATGGGCTTCCCTGGTGATCAGGCCCTCCACTCTCACTCCCACATTTTGGGAAAGGGGAGAGGGCCCCAGGAGGACGGCCAGTATGGCCCCTGGTGGGCTCCCAGCTACCCCAGGAGCCCTGGTACTCACTTGCTCTCTTCCCAGGACATACCCCCGGCCGCATGAGTACCTGTCTCCATCTGATCTCCCCAAGAACTGGGACTGGCGCAATGTGAATGGTGTCAACTATGCCAGTGTCACCAGGAACCAGCACATCCCCCAGTACTGTGGCTCCTGCTGGGCCCATGGCAGCACCAGTGCCATGGCAGGTAGGTGGTCTGGGGCCTAGGGTTCCATGATGGTCCTGGCAGAGGGTAGCTGCCACTTGATTAAGGGCCAGGAGCACCTATCCAGGCTGCCTCCTAGTCGGCACAGGCAGCCACAGCCCAAGGTTCCAGAGGCCTATGATTCAGAGCCAGGAATGAGTCTGGACCTTTGCCCTCTACCAAAGTGACACAAGCTGGGTCATTCTGTGGGAATCCACCATGGGCCCACTTGAGGCCTCTAGGTACAGGCAGGAGTGGGACCGAAGCTCAGTGACAAATGGCTCAGCCATTGAGAAGGAACCAGAAATGCGACATCACCAAGCTCCCAGCCTGGCCTTGGGGACATGGAAGTGAAACTGTGCTCAGAAGCAGTTAATATTTGAGATGAAAAATGTCCTGTGGTTGAAATATTGAGTATGGCTACAGCCCCTGCCCTGATCTGGTCACTGCTTCCAGCCAGCCTTCTGGCTACTGGGTGGACAAGGAAGGTCCAGGGCAAGGAGGGAGATGGAATCTTGGTGTCCACCATCCTGAGGGCCGCTGCACCCTGGCCTGGGAGAGGGGGCAAAAGCTGGGAAGCCCAGGTGTGCCTGGGGCATTTGGGAGGGGCCTTGCCCTGCGGCCTGAGTTCCAGGAACCTGGATTCCACTGGGGCAGGCCCTCACCCTGGCTGGGAGTTGACAGCAATGGCTAGGTGCTGTCTCCTCCCTGTTTGCTATCTCTTTGGCCAGGCCTGTTGTAGGTGTGGCTTGTGTTGAAAGGGTTAGCGACATTGTGGCCACTGCTGCTTAGGAAGCTGGGGTCAGGCCTCATGTGGAGCATCTTCTTTAAGCCTCCTAGCAGCCATGATGGCTCTGTTTGACAAGGAGGAAGCTGCAGAAGATGTCCATAGTGACAGCTGGGATTTGACCTAGAAACTCGTCTGGGGGTAAGGTCTGGACTCCAGAGCCCACTGGCTATAGCTGTGGCATCTAGCAGAGACTCCCTTGGTGGTCCAGCCCTGTTTCTGTTTGGGAACTGGTAAGGAGCCCTCTGGAGGCTGGAACATATTTCTGAACCTTCAAGGAAGAGGAGGAAGGGAGCAGGTGGGCCAAGGTCCCTCCCTCTGACTTAGGTAGAGCCAAGGCCTTAAACCCTGAAGGATCTGAGAGGCGTGGGCCAGGCTGGTTGGTTTTAGCAAATCTGGAGGCAGAGGATCCGGATAAAGTCCAGGAGAGCACCCAGTAATGGCAGCCAGCTTTGGGGAAGTGAAAGGGACTTCTCTGCAGAGCACAGGGTGGAGTCAGGGGAGAAAGAACTAGAAAGGTTGCCAGTGAGAGGTCATGTGACAGGATACACATTTGTAGGACATTGCAGGGCAAGGAGGAGATGGGATGGCTAGAGGCAGTTTGTCCCCTCTGAGATGGCACCTATCCCTGGCCAAGGCATCAGCCCTACATTTCCGCAGTGGAATCTTTGTGCAGATTGCTGATTCACTCTTCTCCTTAAACTTTTAACATCAAGGCCATCAAGGCCATGGCCCTTCTTTCACTGAGAAAATAGAAGCTACCAGAGACTTCTTTCCATGGGGTCAAGTGTCCAAGCCTCTCACTGAGAATACCTGTCCCTCTCCAGGAGGTCATCCTTCATCCCCTTGAGGAAGTTCTTCTATCTCAAACAAATGAGTGAAAAACCCCTTGACCCTGCTCCACCTCCCACCACCCTACTCCTTGGGCTCTATAAATATCTGCACCCCTCCACTTCCTCTTCTCATCCTGAGCCACCCTGGCCCTGCTACCGTCTCTACCACTCCCCATTCATGCCATGGTTGTGAGCTGCCATGAACAGAGTGTAGTCCCCAGGCCACTGCCTTCCTAGAACACAGGCCGCCCCACCCCCATGGCTGGCTCTGCCTTCCCACTGAGCCTTCCCTTCTCATTCCCCAAATTCTGAGCATCAGTTCCCAGGTCCAGCCCTTCTCCCGGACTCCTTCACTTTCAACTGCCCAACACCCTCTTGCTCGGATTCCTGCCACCTCCAACCAGAGGCAGTCAATGGCTCGGAGCATCTCACTCTGCCCACCACTCCCACCCACAGTGCCATCCTCCTGCAGCCCTCTCCACCATTGCAGGGGATACTTATGCCAAAGCCTAGAGGCCACACACCACCATGGCCCCTCCGCCCTTGCTGTGGGCTCAGCTGCTACAGCTGCCTGCTCGACCCAGTGGATCATGTTCTTCAGCTTGAAACCCTCTCATGATTTTACTCAGGTAAAAGATGAAATCCTTCTGTGAACTACCAGAGCCTACAGCCCAGCTCTCTAGGCCACCCTGCTCAGGTCGAGGGGGAGCCTGGCGCCTCTCCTCCCTGTTTCCTTATCACTCCTGCCCTCTCTCCTTGGCCGGCTGTCCCCTGGCCCGCCCTACATACATGCTATCATGCTTCTGGACCCTCCCCCACACTGTACACTTTGCTCAAGTTTATCTGTTGGCTTCTGGCCTCCTTGTGTGCTGTGAGCCCTGGGAGATGAAGCTTCAGTCTTTTCGCTCCTCTGTGCCCCCAGCACAGGGTGTGGGCACAGTGCTTTGCACACAGCAGGTGTGAGAGCCCTCACTGATGGCCCAAGATGGGGAGGAAGTCCAAAGATGAGGCACAGGCCAAAGGGAGGCAGCAGCCAGTGTGGGGCACCTGCTTCTACCCCAAAGGATGGGGGCACCCCTGGTGGACAAAGGAGGGTCTGAGTGTGTGCAGACCCATCGCTGAAGGGTAGCTGCTATAGGCAGAAGAGGGAGTTTGGAAGAGTCCTGTTCTGGGGAAGGAGGCAGGGAACCTGGGCCCATGGGCTTTGGGAAGCTGGGAATCTACTCGCCAGTGGCCCAGGAGGTACATTTGTGGGCACAGAGACTTGGGCTAGGTGGTGGCAGGATGAACTTGCCTTTTGAGTTTTTCAGCCTGGTGGATTATGGGTGGGGGGATCCTAAAAGGCCCAGGCCTGGTCAAATGAGTAGACCTATGGAGCCAGGACCAGTGTGAGCAGGAGTCTAGAAGGTGACATGAGGAGGTGGCACCCCAGGGGAGCTGCACGAGGAAGAAAGAGAGATTTGGGCCAGGCGGAGGCTGCTCTTGAGCCCGTGGTAGCTAGGAGAAGGGCAGGTGAGGCTGCAGGAGAGGAGGGTGGGCCATAAGGAGTATTGTGGTAACCTAGTCCTGCAGAATGGAGAGCAAGATGATCCTGATTGGGTAGCCTGGGTCCTCTTCTGGGAAGGGGAGCAAGTTTTTCAGCCCCAGTTGTGCCCTCAGTGTGTGAGCCCAGGCTTGTGGCAGCCAGGGCTGCTCAGGCCCCTTGACTCACCATGTGCTTGGGTCTGGATCCCCCCTGGCCTTCCCCTGGACTACATCAGCCCCTCCCTGGGGCTACATCAGCCCCTCCCTGGGGCTCGTTCAGTCCCTGGGCTGCACCTGCTCATGGAGGTGCCCACCTTGGTCCCTCTCCACAGGGCTTTCTGACTCTCAGCCTGCCTCATGTGGCAGCCGAGGCATCCCTTCAGTCCTTCAGCAGGTGTTTCTTGAGGATATACTGGGCTGACCTGTGTGGACAGGACAGATCTGGCCTTACCTGGTGGCACTTGCAGCCAGGCGGTGCAGGCAGACACCATAGTGCTCCAGAAGGCCAGGGCAGACCTCTGGAGAGCCGCAGCTGAGCTGCGGCCTCCACAAGGAGGTGGGCATGGGAGCGAGCCTTCCAGAGACATGCAGCCTGAGCCCTGAGCATGGGCTTGGAGGCAGGATGGTGGGCAGCACCCTGTGGCCTGACCTAGGCCTCCAGTGCCAACTGGGGAAGTGAGGAGGGTGCTGCTGAGGGCAGGTGCTGAGTAGACCCTGACCTTCCAGATCGCATCAACATCAAGAGGAAGGGGGCGTGGCCCTCCACCCTGCTATCTGTGCAGAACGTCATTGACTGCGGCAATGCTGGCTCCTGCGAAGGGGGCAACGACCTGCCAGTGTGGGAGTATGCCCACTTGCACGGCATCCCTGATGAAACCTGCAACAACTACCAGGCCAAGGACCAGGGTAGGCCCTGCCCACTCCCCCGCTGCCCTGTCCCTCTTCCCTGGGAGAGTGTACTGTAAGCCCAGGCCAGTCCCACCCTTGTGATGCTGTGGCTGGAGTGGTGGGGAGGGGAGGGTCAGCACCCCCGGTCTTTGGGGAGGACTTGTTCCCAGAACCTGTGCCAACCTCATCCAGTGCTGCCTTGAACCTAGTAGAGCTATGGAACTCATCATTTTTGTGGAGACCCTCCCTTGGCATGGGGAGAGGTCAAAGGACACCCTCCCAATTCCCGGGCCTCCAGCCTTAGACCATGTTTCTGCTGCGGTGAGGCCCTGATGTGATGTATGGGTTCTGACCTGTGACATTTGGGTAGTTTATAATAGGCCTTGCATGGAGCAGGGCAAGTGCTCCTGCTCCACCCTGTGCGGGGTGGAGCCTACTCTCCAGGAGCTGGGCACAGAGAGCTGGTAGGGAAGCTGGCACCCAGAGCTGGAGGCAGGAGGTCTAGCAGTGGGTCTGTCAACCTGGTCCCTGCCCAGTACTCCGGGCCATGTGTACCCAGATGTGCCTGCAGCCAATGGGCACTTTGTGGGTGAGCAGAGCAGGCTGGCCCAGAATCCCCAGAGTCGACACATTCCTTTTAGGCTGCTCCTTTCAGAAACCAAAGGACCCAAATGCATAATTGGCAGGTTTAAGCCACCTGACCCCAGATCTCCCTCACAGCCAGAGCAGAAAGCTTTGGAAAACTCAGAAGACATTTGAGACAGGTGCAGGAGGAAGGAAGGGGAAGGAGCCCAATGCTGTCCCCCAACCCTGTGAACGCTGGCTCTAGTGTCCTGTACCCACTGAAGTGGCAGGAATACTCAGCCCCACCCAGGCCAGCGGGATTCTGTCTCCTTGCTTCCTGGGCCAAACTGCCCAAAGAATTTTCTGTCCTGGTTTAGTAAACCCAGCAGGGTCAGAGACCCCAGGGGGGACTTCCCTGTGGAATCAGATAGTCCTGGGGCCCTTCCCACCCCACTGACATCCCCAAGCCGGTGTTGTCCAGCCGAGGCCAAGTCGCTCTGATCCCACCTCTCCTGACAGGTGGCTGGAGCACATCAGAGACCTGAGTGTTTGCCATAAACAGTCTTGTCTTTGTATTGGTAAATGTGGCTGCAGATCCACCATTTTCCGGTTGTGCCAGGCCCTGGGCATTTGGTGTTGGACAAATTAAACCAACAATTTAATCCTCAAAGAGTTTACTGTCCCCGGAGAAGATCTGGACAGATGTGTAACCACAACAGAAATAGGCAACAACAAAGTGGTAGCCAGGCAGGCTGAAGACCGGGCAGGGTGGATGGGTGAAAGTACAAATGCCCAGAGTTAGGGAACATGGCCATCATGCCTATGAGGTGGAACATGGGCACACCTTCTTATTCTTCTTTTCTAACCTAATTGTGGATATCTCTCAAACCAAAATAACAAGAAAGGGGTTTTGTTTTGTTTTTTTTAACCATATGTAATGGCATATTTATTCACTAGCCAGCAATAGAATCATCTTGTTGAGTTTTAGTATTTTGATTGCACTCGATTTCAGCTCTGAAGTATTGTGGAAAGGTCCTCTCCTGGTCTTTACAGAGAGGAAAAAGCCCACCCAGAGTTCCTGCTCTATAGTCAAAAGTTGACCTCTCTTCTCTTCCCTCCTTCCACCCTTCGAGGAGGGTGGAGCCCTCCTTGAAGCTCTTCCATAGCAGAAAGAGGAGATGATCGGTTCCTAGTAATGAGCAGGGCACTGGGCCTCCTGGTTAGCTGGGCAGTGAGGAGAGCCCCAGGTTGACTGCTTGCTCTCACCCAGAGTGTGACAAGTTCAACCAGTGTGGGACCTGCACGGAGTTCAAAGAGTGCCACACCATCCAGAACTATACCCTCTGGAGAGTGGGCGACTATGGCTCCCTCTCAGGGAGGGAGAAGATGATGGCAGAGATCTACACGAATGGTCCCATCAGGTGAGTACAGGCCACCAGGTGAGGCTGCGCCAGGTGTACCAGCAGGATTGTGTACCTGTGTGTCGATCATGCTTCCCGCCCCACCACCAGTTTTACTCCCTAGTGTGAGCTACAGCCACCACTTTCACCTTTGAGAACTTCTGTTTTCTCAGAAGTAAACCCCAACCAGTGACTGATCTGCCCCTCATGGGATTATTGTGGGACACGTGGGGGTGAGAGGCCCAGCTGTGGTGACAGCTGTGGTGTTCTGGGGCTGGAGGACGCAGCGACAGCAACTCAAGTCTGTCCAGAACCACCGTGTGGGGCGGGCTGGATTCACCCCTGGGGCAGCAGGCTACCTGCAGCCTCTTTCTGGGTGAGGTGATAACTCACTGCTTGCTCTCAGCTGCGGCATAATGGCAACAGAAGGGATGGCCAACTACACTGGCGGCATCTATGCCGAGTACCATGACAAGGCCTATGTGAACCACATTATCTCAGTGGCCGGATGGGGTGTCAGCAGTGACGGGACCGAGTACTGGATTGTCCGGAATTCCTGGGGCGAACCTTGGGTGAGATGTTTTCACTTTATGGTTGTACCTAGAAAATGAGGCCACACTTCTCACCCATGGCTGTTGACCTCTGACTGAGCACTGTGGCCTGCAGCCAGCTAAACCTCTTGCTCCAGCCATCTGTCAGCCACAGCTCTGGGCAGATGCTTCTTGTGTAGGGCCATTCCTGTTCTATGCATTGTCCGATGTTTAGCAGCACCCTGGGGCCCCTACCCACTAGATGCCAGTTCCTCTTCTGCCCCCCAGTATGAGACACCAGAACTGGCACCAAAGTGAAGTGGCCTGGCTGGGACACCCCTGCCAAGGATGCAGTTGGCCACCTTCCTCCTTCACAACCAGGTCATTTTTTCTCCTGCCAGTTTCAGACTCTCCTTAGGAGTACTCTGTAGGTTTTTCATGAATACTTTTAGGTTGGGTCAAAGATCCAGGGGGTGATAACTGCCAGAGTTTTTATTTTTAAAACTAATATTAGCCATTAATAGCTTGATACAGAAATTCATTATTATGAAATGGAGGAAAATGGTAAATACAGAAGTGATGAAATCAGTTTTGTTTTTTTTTTTATTAAATAACTACAAGTGGGGATATTAGTAGGTGGATAAGTCATCTGGTCTAAACAGTCAACATGTTTTGTTACATTAATTAGCTACTGGCAGGGGGCCCTTGTGTTAAGTATTAACCAAGTGAATATCTCATACAAGGCATTTTTGACAAGGGTCATGGGAAAGGGTGCTGGGTGGCCAGGCAGGCTGTCTGGGTATTTTTGTTCTGTGGGGCTGGGCTGCGGGGTGGAGGCCAAGGGCCTGGTCTGAGTCTGGAGCAGAAGGGTGGAGCCGGAGACCATGTGCTGAAGGGCTGACGTGGGGGCCTTGGCATCTCGCAGGGTGAGAGAGGCTGGATGAAGATAGTGACCAGCACCTACAAGGATGGGAGAGGCGCCAGCTACAACCTGGCCATCGAGGAGTACTGCACATTTGGGGACCCCATCGTCTAGGGAGGATGCCTCTGGAAGAGCAGTTCACGGGAGTTGGGATCCTGTGCGCAAGTTCGGTTAGCAGGGCTGGGTGATTGTCAATCTTGGACACTGGTCACCAAACTGAACATCTAGAAGGGTACCTGTCGACCTGAGAACCATGTGGTACTGGCTAAGTGCACCTTGAGGAGGGCTGACCGCTGATGACTTAAGTACCTGCACAAGGTGGTTCCAGGCTCCATCTGCCAAGGCACAGGGCCTGTTTTCTTCAGCAGGGCGCTTGGTATTTTGTGTTTAGCAAGTGTGGTCGCTAATATCACATTTAAGAGGTAAAATGGTTCAGACTTATTACCAGTTCTTAAATCATCTTGGATTCAGTGTAGGGAGGGAGGTGGTAATTTCAAATTGTCCAAGTGATGAATAAACCATCTGGTTCCACCCAAGGCCCAGCATGCCTTATTTATACAAGAACCCAACATGGGACCTGCACCTTATAATTCAGCACAAAAGCTTTTTAAAAATTTATTATTCTTAGCAAATTTAAACAATTACAACAAAACATCAACTAACCAATTGGGTTCTTGTGAGAAAACTTAGTCAGCCTTGAAAAGTTGTTCACCAGAGTCTCAACTTCACAACTCCCACCACCCCCAGGGCCAGCAGCAGGTTCATGCGGAGGCAATGTGGAGGGAATTGAGCACTGGACTGACCATACGGGGAGGAGATGTCACTAGCAGGCTCTCACACTGCTAACACTTTGCTTCTAAGGAAGTCATCCACCCCTCAGCAGATTCCACATCCAAGGTGCTGGCTGAGCTGCAAATGGCAGCTTCTTGAGAGGGCTCTCCTCAGTGGAGCCTGGAAAACCTGCTTCAGCTCTGCAGATGCTTGACTTAGTTCACCATGATGAAGTTAGACTTGCAGTGAGCTGAAACCAGACGCACACAGTCACTGGGTTAGAAACAGAAGGTGCAAACTGACACATACCGATGTAGCCAGAGCAGATCTACTGAGACCTTACCGATAAATTCTGTCACGGGGTCATGTTCGCCTTCTGTTTTGATGGTGCCCGCAATGCTGCCATTTTCCAAGATGGGGAGGAAGAGCTGCACAAAGTCAGAGGTGTATGGAGGAGCGATAACATCCAGTACCTACGAGGGAAAACAGGGCTACTCTGCCTGCCTGGCCAACAAGGGCATCGCACCAACACAGGTGAAATGGCACTCTTGAAACTATCCCTGCCTCCCCCTTTGGCTTCCCTGGTGACACCATTTTCCAACACTAAGGCAGCAGGGTGGTAACATAGGGGAAACATGTAACACAGTTCCTGCAGGTAGGAGGGCTCACAAAATTGCTATCTGTCATTGTCATCACTATGATTATCAGAAAGTACACTTCTCAGAGATAGGTACAAAATGAACTAAATTAAGCCATAAAGGACACTGCTAGTGTAAAGAACATGAAACACGAAACCAACGGTGCACTGCTGACCTCAGTGACAAAATAGCGAATGAGTGAAATGTCAGTGTCCAGCTTCTCCAGACACTTTCGGATGTAACTGACAACAGGAAGTACATAACCTCGACTCAGCAGGTGAACCATCCTGTCCAGCAGTGTCTTCTTCAGCTCAAGCTGCAGAGAAGCAGGCCAAAAGAGTAGGTCAGCATGGGGTGCACCCCCAGTCCCCACGTGCCCCGGTGCCACTCACCTGCTCCATCACATCCAGTTGGGAGTGCTCAGTCTCGAAGAGCTTAACAAGCAATTGCAGGACCTGGGGGTGCAGGAGCTGGTGGCAGGTGCTGATCTACAAACAGGTCATGGGGAGCCTTGCTGAGCAGTGTGGTCAGGTCGCAGGGCTCCCTCACCATGCAGAGAACCACTCACTGTCACTGTCAGCACAGGTAGCTCATGGCTGCTGCTGCTAGTCCTGTGCTGGACCCAGGGCCAGCAAACTCCTCAGCCCTGCCTCATCCTTCCCATGACACTTGACAAAACTGAGACATCTATGCAGTCAATGAAACTAGGTCCTTAAAAGGAAAATCCTTGTTTAGGATAGAAATAGCTAATTTTGAAGAGTATGTACTAAACACACCAAAAAGATGCATATGACAACACACATGCAAGACAGAGACATTGCATACCCAGGCAGCCCTCTGCCTCTCACCTCATCTAGCAATGCCAGGTGCACGGGAGTATGGTCAGTCTGCAGTTGGAAGTACCTTGGTTCTGACACGGTCCAATCCACCCATTTCAGCACACCCATTGCTACCACTGGAAACCTACAGGTAAACACAGCAGAATGCCTCCTTTAAACCAAAGGTGGGAAAAATACCAATATGCAACAAGAGCATTAAAGGGGAGGAAGCCTGAGAACAAACACAGACCGCCCCTTCATCTGTGCTGCCAGGAGCTGCTTATTAAAGGGGTGGCCTCTCGAAGGTGCAAGGTGAGAAGCGGTCTCTATCCTCAGCCCATTCAACCCCTTTGCTAATGGAGAAGAGATGGTGGGTGATGCAGAGACCGCTGTGTCTGGTACATGGGCTCAAGTTTACCTTAGTTAGCAAACCCCTTTCTTGGTTCCCATACAGATAAACAGAAAGATTCAAATGCCTAAGAAGATGCATGATTTCCAGGGCAAATCTATTTACATAAGTGCAGAGTCACAGGTCATTCGTTTCTATCTGAGCAATACTACGTTAGTCTTAGACTTCTGCTATAGATGAGCCCCTTTTTTTTTTTTTTTTGTGGTCCTGAGGATTGAATCCAGAGCCTCATGAATGTTAGGCAAGGGCTCTATTGAGCTACATCCCCAACCATTTTTTGGTTTTTTGGAGCCAGGATCTAAGTTGCCCAGGCTAGGCTTAAACTTGTGATTCTCCTGCCCCAGTCTCCCAAGTAGCTGGGATTACAAGTGTGCACCACTGCACCTGGCAAAAATGAACTTTTCCAATTCCATTCTTGTAATTCCAGGTGGTCTTCCTTTCACTTAGTTTAATTTGTGAAATTACTTCTATTAAACAACTGAAAATGACCCATACTGTCTATACATGTTATTCATGCTCTCTGTATCTGTTTACAAAATAAAATAAAACACACAAGTATCTCTGCAGCTTTTGTTAGTGAGCTTTCAATATGACAACAAAAGCCACCTCCCCCAGTGATTTAGTTTGGCAATCAGTTTCACTGCTCACCTAATACACTGATAAAGTGTACTCAGTTCTGCCACGAGTTCAGAGGCCCCTTTGTTCTCATTGCAACACAAATTGTGAACAGTTTCCACAGCCTTCGACGTTGACTTCAGCTCATCTTTATTGATGCTCACTCGCTTATTCTGAAAACACACACAGGTTGGTGGATTCTGACAGCACCACAGCCTTGTCTCCACATCCCCTGCCCTATCTGTGAAGTCAGAAGTCAATTTAATTGTCAAACTTCATGGTTGTGCAGAGTACAGAAACTGTAAACCAGTGAGAGTCGTGTTTGTCTCTGGCTTAGGGACCTGTTTCACTTTTTTTAGTCATACTTCACATGACAGTCTAAAGAAGTATTAAGAGGAGCATTTTCTTGAGATGTTTAGCACTTTCACCATCAGTAAAACACAAGAAAAGACATGTTCTCTGTTAGGCAGGTTCAAAATTTCTTGCAGCCCAAATTACCCAATAATACCCAAGCAAAGGAGGACCCTTATCTTCTGAAAGGCTGACAGTACCTTCTTCCAGGTCTCAACCACACTTGCTGCATAGGCCAAGATGTGGATGTACTTGTGTTTGTGATCCTGGTTGATTCTGGCCCCCGGTTTAAAGAGTGACTGCATGAACAGGTCCAGGAAGGCTGGCACCCGGATCTGGGGAGAAGCACACACCAAGCACAGTCTGGCAGGAGAGGGTATGCGCACTTGCAGCCACCTGCAGAGTTCCAGGCAGCACGTCTAATGGGCATGAAGGCTGGGAGTGGGACGGGGAAGGACAGAAATGACAGCAACGTTTCAAAAGGCATTTGCACTCACTGCCTTAAGAGAATCAGGGAAACTTAAGAGACTTTCCAAAACAACCCTGCCCTGGCACAGAGGGGACCCCACCTTGCTATAATGAGAGGTAACTTACCAGTTCAACAGGAGGTGGGTCCATGCTTGTGAACATCTTAAACAGAACAGTGATGTCTGCAGGGTTCAGGGCTCCTTTAGACAGCATGGCCCCAAGGGCCTGGCAGGCCCGGGGATAGGAAGCAGCTGTGCCCAAAGCCAGTGTGATCTGACTGGCATCATGGCCTCTTGACAGAAAAACCACATAGCCTGTCACTAACAATGTTAGGCGGATTTTTCTTTCTCGTTCTTTTCTTACATTTAATGTTCTAAACCATTAGGATCCATTTTGGTTTTTTTGTTATTCACTTGTTTATTAACTGACCCACCCATGGAAACAATGTTTAGAGCAAACTGGAAAAGAATGATTCTAATGCACCTTACAGACTTGATAAAGAGATTCATACTTTTTAAATACCTTGCTAAGACTCTAAAAATAAAGCTAGGAAGATATAACTTTGGTCTGTAAGATACAGACTACAATATAATAATCACCGAATAACTATTTTAGGACTACTGTTATTTGCTATCTGTGAATCCCAGCATATAAAAGCAGAGTCAATTAGAAGTACACTCAAGTACCTCACAAAACAGTCTTCAAAGCAACACTTTGGAAGGCAAGCTCCCCACGTAGGTTAAAACTACCCTGACCACCAGCTCTAGACAGCAGGACAGAAGTGGCAGGAAGCATGGCTGTGGACAAGGGCCGCGGGGCTCTATGGAAGCAACAGAGAGGGGTGGGGAAAGCAGAAACCTCACTTCTCCTGAGCGAAGCGCTGCACCTCCTGTGCCACCCTGCGCACCGCAGAGCCGCCCTGCTCCTCTTGGGCCAGCACGGACATCATGGCCTGCGCAAACAGGTACGTGTGCTCCCCGTGACACACCATCTTCTAGAATACAGGAGGCAGGATGGGGGTCTCAAGACCACAGCACTGGCAAGTGCAGACCAAAGTTCTCGGGCAGGGAACCTGCTCTCTGGCAGGTGACTTTGGACCTGGAGATTCTCCACAGGGAAGGGGATTTTCATGTTTGGGAACCCAAACCTCCCAACCAGCTGCTTCAAATCCAAGATTCACAATGTAGAGAACTTACAGCAAACTCAGGGAGATTTTTTTCAAGGTTTTCTTCCCCTCCATCCAAGATGGTGGCTAGAGAGGTACGGAGCACTCTGGAGAACACTTCCAACTGCTGGCAGGCAGTGGACACACTGGTGATCTCCCCTTGGTACCCCGCATCAGAAATCAGCTGCCACACAAAAACAAAAGTAGGTGTCAGCACCTGGTGACCCACCTTTCAGCACTGGGCTGCTGGGCAGCATGTGCAGCAGGTAGAACAAGCAGGCACTGGTCTCAGGTCCCAACCTTAACTCTGGTCTCTGCTTTGCCACAATCTGGGCTGTGACCTGGACTTCCCAGCCCTCCCAGGCCTTGATGCATAAAAAGGAGTGATTGGCCAGGTGTGCTTAAAGGCTCCTCAGAACACACACACTATAAAATGTCCCTGCTAAATCCTAAAACACAGTCAATGTTGATCTAAAACCACAGGCAGAAATTTTATGCTCCCTTCTTCAGGGTAAGGCATGCTGAAGTGCAACGATGGAGACCTTTGTCAAAAACGGTCTTCACAGACAACCGACCAAACAGACATCAAAAACCACCCTCAATCCTACATACTTTCCCCTGATTCTAAGACTCTTCCTACCTTAACAGTAAAGTTAAGCATCAAACAGTCTGGATGGGCTTCAGCCAGTTTGTAGAACAGATCTCTCCATGTGGTATGTGCAATCATTTGTTCAAGCCAAGCTGGGGTCTGCCGACAAACAGACAGCAAGGTAAGACATCTGGCATTAGCCCAAGAGAAGTCTGTTGCATAAACAACCCCAGGACATTCCAACTGGAAGAGCCGCCATTGGCGTCCAGCTGTAGAGGAAGCAGACTCAGGGCTGGTTGTGGCCGCAGAGCTGTGAGGCAGGACAGCCCCTGCACACCCACTCTGCTTTCACAAGTTCCCACTCAACATTAGCACAAGTGGAAGAGAGCTTCCTGGGAGACATCCGAGAGTCCTGTGGCAGCAAGTGCACAGAGGAGCTGCATCGCATGCATGACTGACTCACGCTCAACCAGCTGCATGCCCATGGCAGGACAGAAGACACAATTTAAATAGCACAGGAGGTTCTGTCCAACACCACAAGTAGTGGCCACAAAAATATCTCTTGGCTCCTACTGTGTGACGGATGGGGACGCTGTTCTCTGAACCCACCATCCTGTCTGTGTCAAGGCCAGGCTCTCCATGACTGTTCCCAGCCACCACTTGAGCACAGAGGGCTTCACAGGCAGGTCTGTCATAAAAGACACAGGCTTGTGTATCCAGCAACTAAAACTCTAGAGACATCTCGCCGGCCCTGCTGGGACTTCCTAAAAGCTGCACTGCAGCCTGAGATTCTTCCTTCCAACCTCCTTCATGCCTTTTGCCTTCAGGGTCAGTCCTGCATCCCAGCTCCCCCAGCCTCCTCCAGCATTCATCTACTTTTCTACCTGGGGTATCTCCTCCATGATCTCCTTGCATGTCTCATCCAGTCTCAGCACATGCTTCTTGGAGGACCCACAGGAATTTGCCCCCTCCCAGAGCTGTGCCTGGAGTCAGCGAGGATTGGGAGGTGAGAACTGGCTGCACCTCCTCTTGGCCTTGGCACCAAAACCTCCCACATGAAGCACCTCAATGTGCTGAGCACAGCAGAAAGAGTAGTTCAGACCACACTACCCAACTCGTGTACTTACGTGATACGCCACACACCACTCCATACACAGAGCTAGGAAAAGGCCCTGGGATGCACCACCAGACAAAGAACAACATTCCTCACCTCTCCTTCTTCAGTAAAAATAGAATCTGCTTTGCGGGGATCAAAATGTTTGATCAATAAACTCTTCAGGTGGTTTTCCACAGTTTCCTGGACCTGCACGGGCTCAACACCTGAAAGAAAACATAAGACAACAGCACTCGCTAAAGCCACTGCACTCTTGCAGAAAGGGCCAACAGCCACATCTCTCTGAACCAAACAACACAGAATTGCTTGTGCCACTTTTAAAGGCAAGACTTTGGACTCATTAAAAAGTTATTAATTCTACTTGCTAGTAAGACCCAAGAAGGAACAGAGCAGCATGCACCACATGGTCTACCTCTGCCTAATGGAAAGGAGAATAGCACCTTCAAACCCTCACAAAGTCCAAACAGACAGGGACGGCAACAGGAAATGCTGTCCCATGAAGGAGAGCAGATGTGGCCAAGAGGCTCGCTTGAAGGAATCACGACAGTAACACATCCATTTCTCTCCAGACACTGCTTACTCAAGTGACCATCTAGACGCAGCCCAGTGGATCTACAGTAAGACTCCACTGTGATCCTATGAGCCAGAAGCCACAACCACAGCCAACTCCAAAATGACCTATCACTCACTGCTTGCTGTAACAGGCCTCCTGAAAATGATACACCAAATGTACAGCATGTCATCCCTTAACTCTACAGCAGGGCAGAGAAAGCTGCTCAACGGGAACTCCTGCAAACCTCAACTGCTGGATTAAACATAAGAGTCAAACAGGTGAAAATGGCTAAAAAGTTCAACTCCTACTTACACAAACATTAAAAATCAGGAATTCAAACAAGGCACTGCTGATTCACTAGCATAATACTGATGCGAAAGCCCATTAGAGAGGTGGGGTTGGGTGAGAGCAAGGACAGCACCTGTCTGAATGAGCCACTCAGCTAGCAGGTTCACAGTCTGGGCCACAGCAGTGTAGTTCTCAGATAAGAGCTGGATGACATTCTCTGGAGAGCCTCCTGCCTGAAAATACCTGAGAAAAGCAAAAGAGCCACCACCTCATTAGAGCAGACACATGTGAGAGGGGATGAACAGGTAGGTAAGGAGGAAGATAATTACATTTAAACATTTTTTAAATGGCAAAGGGGACCCTAGAAACATTCTAATCCAAGACCACATTCTTCTCATTTTACTTGTCATCATCTGGTTCTTTTAGAAAATTCTTTGAACAAGCCCCTCCTCCCCAATGCAAACACTGTCGTCGCATACCTCTTCAGAGTGTTGAAGATAGAGGGCTCCATGATATAGTCCCGGGTAGAAAACTTATGAAGGCATTCCTGCTGCACCTCTGCATCATCCTCTCCTTCTCCAGAATCATCCTCCTGTTGCTGAGAAAGGCCAGGAACAGGGTATATTTAATATTAATATCCTGAAATCTCACTTGTGCATTATGAAAGTATCCCACACACAATTTCATGAGTCTCATAATGTAGCCAGGACAAGTGGTAAGTAGCCATGAAAATGGGATCCAGAATCACCCCAAGTGGGACATATGACCACCCCGCTAGCAGACTGTGTGCCAGTCATCAAGTCACTAAGCCTCTCTGAATAGCAACTCCCTTTGCTAAACAAAGACATCTCGGGTGCTCCTTCCTGGTTGCTGATTTTTGGAAGCATCAAGCCTAACACCTGACATTTAGTAAAAGTTCACTAGACATTTGCTATTATTATTGTTTTCACCATTATTTCACATATGCCATTTAATCTTTACCAACAAAGACTAACAAGATTCTCGAGAGCACGATCCATCAATTTGTGGTTAGAAAAAAATCTCTGACTTCCCTCCTATCAGCAGCAGGCCTGGCCCTGGACTCTAGTCCCACTTCCAGGTAGGAGCACAGAGGCAGGATGCTGAACCCAAGGGCAAACCAGACTGCTTCACCTGCTGATACACGTGATGATGGGGACTACTGACCCCAAGTCTGTCCAGTTTTAATACTGTCACCCTAACTAACAAGCAGGAAGCAGGCAATTTCTGAACATTTATCCTGCACTAAAAATGTGCTCATCATCCCTGGGACCTTAGAAAATCAGACAAGATGTAGTTTTTTTTCCATGGAAGGAGTTCACAAACTAAGACAGCTAACCAATTCAAACATAATGGGATAAGAACCGGGCCAGGGATCAGTGAACTATGACCAAATGTTGCCTGCTTCCAGTTTTTACATAAAGACTTACTGAAACACATTCACACCTATTCTATCACATTTTGTCTATGACTGCTTTCCCTTTACAGCCATAGAGTTGAGTAGTTGTGACAGAGCCCCACACAGCCTCAGATATGGATTGTCTGGCTTTTTACAGAAAAGTTTGCCCACCACTGTTTGGATTAACATCCTGGGAACAGTGCTCTGATGCAGACACAGCCTGCTGGCTACACTGGAAAAACTGGGGAGTCTTCTCTCAGACAGCATTGGTGAGGGGACCTGTGAGGAAGGCTGGACTTCCCTGAGACTCATCTTCAGATGTCTGCATTCTTGGGCTTCTACCCTGGCCTCCCACTTCCTCATATCTCTTGCACCCTGCGTGTCTACATTGTGGCCTGCATCTCTCTCTTGGGCTCCACAGTCAAGTGTATTGCAGTGTCATATAATTCCCATTCCATGCCCATTAGGACTCCAAAGTCTAAAACTGACCTTGTCTTACTCCCAAAACAAATCTTCCCACAATCCACCAGAAACCTGGGAGTCTTCCTCAATTTCTCCTCCTTCACCCCAGCCCACCCCACATCCTCTCACAAAGACCCATCAACTCTATCTCCCATATATTGACCAAATTTGGCTCTTCTTTCCATATTTATTTTCCACTTATTTTTTGTCTGCTTACAGTAGTAATCTCCCTATGCCTTTCCACTTATTTTTTGTATGCTTACAGTAGTAACCTCCCTATGCCTTGTCCTTCCCCACAATCCACTTTCACACTGAAACCATAGTGACATCCATAAGCCACAAATGTGACGTCTCTCAGTTGCTTAAAGTTTCCTATCTCTCTCTGGGGGAAAAAAAAAAGAAAGAAAGAAATCCAGGCCCTAGAATGACTTTGGCCTTCCCGCTGTTCACTTGTCCAGTCTCACCTCTTGCCAACCCCCATGTGCAACCTGTAGCCAGACTCATCTATTTGTCAGTAGCTCTTAGCTCCTACCAGAGAAGCCTCCTTACACACAGTCCTGCCTCTCCAAACCACATCTGGCATCAAGTGAACAGAATTTGGGTCACCATCTTTCCCAACTTTAGTATAGTCACAGCTGTAATGAACATGAAAAAACATCATCAATGAAATTAGGGTAATGATTATAGCTGGCCAAACATGGGACTACCAAACCCTCATCAGTGGGGTCTAGGCCTGGCTCAAAACTCCCAAGTGCATAAGCTAGAGCAAGTAGCTCACATGTTCTATTTACAAAATGATGGAGGACACAGGCCTAGATGGCCCTAAAGTATGCCCCAGTTGCAACACCTCCCTATGCCTAAGTCTCAGTCCTTATGATTCAAATGCTCAATGAGAACAAGATGTACCAAACACCAACCCACTACCAAGCTAATTAATTCAGACCTTATATTTCTCTCATCTGGCCTTCTTCAGTGGTTAGCATACTGATGAAGTGGAAAAGAAACAAAGGGCTTGGATCCCCATTCCTTTATGTTTTGGGAACTTGAGGAAGTTAAATCTTTTGGTCTCTCTTTCTTCACTTAGGAGATAAACAAAGTAATAGCCAACTCATAATCTTGAGTGTGGAACGCAATATTGCATAAAAGCTCCTAGCTCAGGCTCCTAATAGCTATACGTGACTGCTCCACTAAGTTCCCAATGTTGTGGGATGATCCAACATGTGGGCTCTACTCACTTTACACCCGGACTAAACTCTTGAACAAGCTTTACCGTTGAACATCTCTCCAAGGCCCTCTGGAACCTGCTCCCTACCAACTTCATGCCCCTGTTCCACAGGGTAATTAACCACAGAGGACTTTCTTCAGCTCCAGAAACACACAGCTCTCTGCATGTCCAGTGCCCTGCTGAACCACTTAGTAAACCTCACTTCATGGTTTATTCCTTCAAAACTAATCTTTATTCCGGTTTAAAAGGCAAATTCCCAGGCCTCACAGTACAGTCTAGAGAGCCATGACCAGAGTAACCTGGGAAGCTTTATGTCAATCATGGGCCTGGGGTGGACCTCCTGGGACTTCCCAAGTCCCGGGCTCCCACCCCACCCCTGGACCGTCCAGGCTGCAAGGTTCGGCCTGTCATCTGGTCCAAGGAAAAGTGAAATCTGCCCAAGCGCTTAAAGGCGCGGTCGCCCAGCGGCGAGACAGTGTGAAGGCGCCCAAAGTTCTGCTTTCTCCCCAGGACTCGGGTTTAAGTTCGACTTCGAAGACAGCAGTGCGGCTCCCGCTTCCCGCCTGAAGACCGCGCCCCAGCTGCATGGGGTGGGCAGTCCTCGCGCCTGGCCTCGCCTGGCCACGTGGCCGCCCCGG
>NW_026000026.1:13926540-13973062 GCF_001458135.2 Marmota marmota marmota | reverse complement strand
GGAGGGGCGGGGCCGAGGCGCAGCTGGGGGAACGCCCCCCGGGTCCTGGAGCGCCCGCCAGCCTTCTTGCTGGACTCCTTGCCTAGCCCTACCGGCTATGGCTTTTGGTTCAGAGAGCACCAGTTTCCTCTTCGGACAACTGGGCACGAATCCATCAGGGACAGTGTCTGACCCGCCAAACTAATTTCTTTTATTATTGGCAAAATGTACGAAATGCAGTGTAAAATAGAAATTTTAATATATTTTGAGTGGATGAGGGACTTTCTAAGGCAAAAGTGCCAGGACGCTTCAAAAGTCAAGATTTGGCCTTTGAAAAATGGCACGACTCCTTGTCGTTGCTAAGGGTAACCAAGACAGTGCTTTTATCGGGCCTCAAGCTCGGCTCCTAGCAGGTGGTAGGGGATCCAAAATGAGGAACAGATGATAAGCAGAGAAAGTTTTGAGCTGGAGATCAACACCTTCAGCTCTGGGTGCTTTGAAAGGTAGTACCAGTGCAGGGAGGAAAGAGCGCTAGAGAAAAGAGCCCCAGAGCCTTGACAGGTGGCCTGACTACAGAGCGTGGGAGGGTCAGGAAAGTGCGCTCATTCTTCTTTTATCCACTCTGTGAAGGTTTGCTAAGTGTCCCCCAAGGGCCAGGCACTCTGCCACCCTCTGGAGCCCCATGGTCCTTGCCCTGGGTGAACTTACATTCTATTGAGTTAGCTGAACAGGAAACAAAAGAAATAAGGACAGGAGGTGATGGGTGATAGTACTCTGTGATGCTAGAAGACACTTTCTTGGGCTGGTCTAGAGGCCAGAGTAAGTCACATTCGACCTGGGAGTCCTGTGCTGAAACAGTTGGGCAAGGTGAGACCCGGGAAGCACTTTCAGAGTGTGGAATTGTCATGGTTAAATCTCGGCATGTATGCTTACAACAGAAAGGCCACTAAGACTGGCACCTTGACAAGGTGAGCAAGGCAGGCAGAGCCAATTTCCAGGGCTGTAGGTCTTTATTTACCAGAGTACTTGCAAGGACTTAGTACAATAACTTACTTACTGCTAAAGCACTGAGCACATAACTAGCACACAGTAGTTGTTTAATAAGTGTTAGTTACGATGACAATGAAACGTTTGGATATTTTGGTTTCCTTTTTTATTTTTATTTATTTATTTATTATTTTTGCAGTGGGATCAAACCCAAGACATTGCACATGCAAGGCAAGCACTCTGCTATTGAGAACCCCCAGCCTGAAGGTGTATTTGTTTTGAGGGGCTGACAGTACAGACATAGCTGGGTTTTCTAAGCTGTTTCTCATAAGCAAAGAAGATCTACAGAAGGGAGCAAGGAACTAAATTAAGAGCCTTGATGAGAGATAATGACTGAAAAGGGGCCAGGGCTGCTGCTGTGAGTAAGGCAAAGACCAGAGGCTGTGGGGAGGGGAGAGGAGCTGAGGCTGGGGAGGTGCTGCTGAGACTCCCAGCCTGTGTGCCCAGGGATGGCCCACTGGTGACAATGTACTCAACAGAAGGGCAGGTTTCTGCAAGGGACAATCATGAGTTCAGATTGGGATGTGTTGAATTGGAGGTATCAACAGAACACCCATGGGAAGATGTCTTGCAGGTTGTTGGAGGTGGAAGTCTGCAGCTCCAATTCAGTGAATCCGGCTCCAGCTTCAATTCACAAGATTAAAGTGTATGAAGTTAATGAGTGCCCCTGCTGTTGGCTTGTTTCAGGGTTCATTTTCATTTGCTTTCTGAAAATGTTGGAAAGAATAGAGGGCTGTTGAACTCCCACTACTTCTCCTTTTAGATTTTGTTTTAAATGGTACCTGAATTGAAAGCAGACAAATTAATATATGTATAACTAATTGTACCTACAGAATCAGGGATTATTTAACCACCTCTCTCTCAACCAAAAGGTTACTTATTATTAAACGGATTAACAAACAACCCGTAATGAAGGCATTACATTCAGTCTAGAAGTCACAATGATTTGGAATAATTGGATCTATAGATCTCACCTCCTGAGATACTGTTGACCTGTTGTTTTTGAAAAGCCTTGTCTAGAATGTCTAAATTAGCTTGCATTACTTAAAATAAATACTCTAAAGCTATTTAAAATATTTTCCTGTTTAAGAAAAAATCAAGTGGAGAATTTCCATGGAAATGAAACATTGGTTTCATTTAATTTATTCAAGAAAGATTTACTGAGCACCTTCTAGGTATCATATGCTGGGGCATAGCTGAACCTGGACAGAGCCTGTGTGATGCCAATGGCAGGAAAAAAAAAAAAAAAAAAGAAGCGAATTCATCTTTGATGATAGAAGTGCAGAGTCTTCAATGGGAGATCAACAAGAGACTTTCCAGGGAATGATGTTTACATCAAGACTTTTAAGACTTGAATCTGGAGGACACACAGAATATAAGGTACAGTGGAGACATTACAAGGTGACCCTAAAAGAAGATGATGGTAATGCAGACATCAGAAGGGGGAAGGGGGAGGGAGGGAGGCAGGATCCATGCAACCCAGAGATGTGCAAGAGTTATAGACTTGGTCCAGGGAAATAAGTGGACAGGAAGACTTTTATTTATTTATTTTTAATATCTTTGTTTTTATTTATTTACTTTTGTATGTGGTACTGAGGATTGAACCCAGTGCCTCACATATGTGAGGCGAGCCCTCAGCCACTGAGCTACAATCCCAGCCCCGACAGTGAGGTGACCCAGTACAGGTTTACTGTTCATTTCAGATGCCCAGTACATAAAGGATCTCAGAGAAGCAAAGTCAAGTTTGGGAGACTAGTTAGTACAATGCGATGTCCACGTGAGAATTCATGGGAATCAAGATTAAAGCAGGCTTGTGGATAAACTGAACATACCTGGGAGAGGCTTAGAAGCCTAGACAGATGGAGGTTTGAAGGGTCTTTCCTGGTGAGTGAGTCATAAATACCCAAATCTTTAACTTCTTCATCTTCTGTTCATGCTCCAGCCCACTTGTCTTCTGTCCTTCATACCACTACCACCATTTTTCCATGTCCAAAGAACTCTTCTCTATCTTCATTCCATTTGATCTCTCCACAGTTACTGACTCTTGAGATGACACAACTGACCTTAAAATATGACCTTCCTCTGTACCTGCAGCTTTGCAGTCTGGTTTTCTCCAGATTTTGTTTTAAATGGTACCTGAATTGAAAGCAGACAAATTAATATATGTATAACTAATTGTACCCACAGAATCAAGGATTATTTAACCACCTCTCTCTCAACCAAAAGGTTACTTATTATTAAACGGAATAACAAACAACCCTAATGAAGGCATTACGTTCAGCCCTTCCTTGTCAGACCTCTGCCCTGTTGTCCCTCTTCCTGTTCTCTGGATTTTACAGCTCCTAAGCCTTGGATATGGACTTCTTCTCCACTTCCCTTCTCTTCCAGGGAGGCCTCACCCATCCCATACCTTCAAATCATCAAAATGCTGAGAACTCCTTTTTTTTTTTTTTTTTAATTTAATCTCCAACCCTCCTGTCTCCTCTAATTCCAGACTGGAGTATTTAACTGCACTAACTGCCTCTTCACCTACTGTCAGGATTCTCATGCACATCTCAATAACTCCATCAGCACCACAAACTCCATCCTTCTGCTGTCTCTCCTCTCAGGTGGCCATGGCACCAACAGCTCCAGGGACCTATATCAGATGCCTGGAAGTCATCCCTAACATCTGTTCCCCTCCACTCCCACCCAATCCAAAGACAAATCCTCCATCTGATCAACTTGTAAAATATTTCCAGTCTATTCATTTCTCTCCATCTTTACTACTACCATCTTCGTCTGGGTTCCTACCAGCTCTCACACTCTCTCTTACATCCCCCACTTTGGAGGAGGCCAGATGCCAACTTGTGACTAGCCCTATGGAGAAACTCCCAGCAGGAAACAGAGGCCTCCAGCAGGTAAGGAAGCAAACACGGAGGTGGATTCTGTGCCCTCCCAGTCCAGTCCCAGCTGACATCTTGTTTATAACTTTCTGAGAGGCACTGAATCAGAACCAAGAGGTAGGCTGCTTCTAAATTTCTGGTAAACAGAAATTATGACATAAATAATAAAATGTGTGTTTTTCAAGCAGATAAATTTGGGGGTAATTTCTTAGAGCAATAATTAACTAATACAGTTTTATGAAGTATTCATTTAAAACACAAAGGAGATCATGGCTCTCCTGTGCTTCCTCTTTCACCCAGAAAAAAAAACAAACCATTTTCTCATGGCTGGCATGATGACAGAGTGAGGTCAACAAATTCTGACCTCAAAAGCAGCAATAATGCTGGACAAAAGTGTCAAAAATGGCCATTTCAGACCTCTGCAGATGGACCAAAGGCATCCCACAAGCTGAGAAGCACTTAAAACTAGTCAGAATTACAAATTTTAAATAAGAACAGCATGAATCTATGACATTTTTTGCCTGAATATGCTCCTATTCTTGAAAGCAAAAAGGGAAGTATGATTAATAAATGACTTCTCATCAGAAACAGTGGGGACAGGAGCAGTGGGATGGCATGGTTAACATGCCAGAACAGACAGAGCTGTCAGACCACAGCTCTGCACCCAGCAAGTACCAAAGATGAAGGTGAAATAAATACAATGTGAGATAAACAAAAACAGAAAAAATTTGTTGCTTCCAGGCCTGCTTGTAAGAAACACTAAAGGAAATTCTTCAAGCTGAAAGTAACACTACATAATAACTTCAATTCACAAGAAGAAATTGAAGAATGCCAGAAATGGTAAATACAAAGTCTCTTTAAATGGGTTCTATTTATTCTGCTGCATTTAAATACACACACACACACACACACACACACGTATAATGTTGGATAAAGCAATAATTGTAGCACTCTCTTGTTGCTTTAATAATAGCAAAAGGGTAGGGGGGAAATGAGATGTATTGAAATAAGTTTCTATATTTTACTGAAATTAAGTATTATTTTAAAGCATATTGTGGTAAGTTAAGATGTGAATTGTAATCAGAGCAATTATTAATGAAAAGACTCAAAGGATAGTAAAAAAAAATCAACAGATAAATCCAAAGTGGTTTGTAAAAAAACACGTTTAACATAAAATAAAGCAATAAAAGAGATCAAGAAAGCTGACGTGAATAGAAAAGCAATGGCATAACGGCAGTACAGACCAGGAGTTTTGTTAAATATGAATGGTCTAAAGACCCCAAAGGCAGAGTTAGGCTAGATGGAAAAGTCCCATCCAACAATGTGCTATCTATCATGAAAACACCATAGATTCAAAGACATAAATGGGCTGATAGCAAAAAGATGGAGAAAAGACATACATCCTGTGTGGGTCAGTTTTTCATCACTATGACCAAAATACCCGACAAGAACTGCTTAGGGGAGGAAATGTTTATGTCAACAATTTCAGAAGTTCAGGCCATATTCAGCCAATTCCATTGTTCTGGGTCTGAGGTGAGGCAGAATATCATGGCAGAAGGGCCTGGCAGAGAAGAGCTGCTCAGCACCTGGTAGCCAGGAAACAGAGAGAAAGAGTCAGGGACAAGATACAGTTCAAGGCCCTTCCCCCAGTGTCCTATGTCCACCATCCATGCCCCATCTGCCTTCAAATTATTAATCCATGAAGTGGAGTAATCCACTGATGAGGTTCTAGCTCTCATAGTCCAGTCTTTGCATCTCTGAACATCGCTACATTGCCTAACATATGAACTCTTTGGAAAACATTTTTAGAACCAAACCATAACACATGGAAACAGCAGCCAAGAAAGCACTGGAGTTTCTGTACCAATATTAGACAAAATAGAGTTGAAGAATTTAAAGACAAACCATAATAGGTGGATCATAAATGAGTTAGATATAATAATGATTTTATGTGCATCTATTAACCTCTGTTGATTAACTCAGTGAAGCAAAAATTGAATTGAAAGGAAAAACAGCAATTCAACAATAACAGTTGCATATGTCAATACATCACTCCCAATAATTGATCAGCAACTGGAAAAAAACCAAGCAGAATTGGTGAGATTATAAAATGATGAAACAGAATGGAAAGCAATATGACAGTTTCTCAAAAATTAAAAACAGAGCTACCATATAACCCAGGCGTCCCATTTCTAGGAATGTATTGAAAAGAAAGCAAGGTTTTGAAGATGTTTTCATGCTTATGTTCATAGCAGCAATGTTCACAATTACCAAAAGGTGGAAATAACTTGAGTGTTCATGGATGGATGAATTGATAAACAAAACTGGATATGTACTTTCGATGGATTGTGATTCAATCTTTAAAAGCAAGGAAATTCTGAAACCTGTGACAACATGATGGATGGACTTTGAGGACATTATATTAGGTGAAAAAAAGCCAGTCACACAAAAAAGCACTGTATGATCCTACATAAATAAAGCATCTACAATAATTGAAACCATAGAGAAAGTAGAATGGTGGTTATCAGGGATTGGGGAAAGGTGAAGAAAGGGGAGTACTTGTTCAATGGGTATTGAATTTCAGTTTTGCAAAACAAAAAAATTCTGGAGATCTATCATGGCATGTGGATATACTAAACTCTACTGAACACTCCAAAATGGTCAAGATGGTAAATTGTGTGTGTGTGTATGTGTGTGTGTGTACGCTCATACACACATGTGTATTTTCAGTCTTAGAGGTTGAACTCATGGATACTCTAACACTAAGCCATATCCCCAACCTCTTAATTTTTATTTTGAAACAAGGTCTCACTAAGTCACTCAGGTTGGTCTCAGACTTGCCATCCTCTTGCCTCAGTCCCCAGAATCACTGAAATTACAAGCATAAGCTACCACACCTGGCTATATTTTGTGGTTTTTACCACACTAAAATATCAACACTGGTATGAAGATTTGAACAACACCATCAGCCAAGTTGACCTGATATTTATGGAAAACTCCACCCAAAAGCTAACGAAGATATATGAAAAAAAAAAAGCATACAGGACCTTCTCCAGGGTAGATCCTAACATACATCATAAAACAAACCTCAATGAACTTTAAATATTGAAGTTAGACAAAATATATTATCTGGTTGCATTCAAACTGCAATGGAGATCCCCAACAGAAAGAAACCTAAAAAATCCCCCAAATATCATAAAATTAAATAACACTTCTAAATAACTCATGAGCCAAGGGGAAAAAAATCACAAGAGTGTGTTTGTGTGTGTATGTATATACACACAAATATATATTTTCATTGGGTTAATCAACAGAGGTTAATAAATGCACATATATTCATTGTTATATCTAACTCATTTATGATCCACCTATTATGATGTCTGTGGACGGATGAGTTGATAAATAAAGCTGGGTACGTACTTGCAATGTAGTGTGATTCAATCTCTCTGAATATATATATATATATATATATAGATAGATAGATAGATATGAAGATTTGATATATATGTATATACATACATATATTCAGATATGAAGATTTGATAAATATTTTTTTCAGAGTGAATTTAAAGCAAAAAATTTAATATAAAAACGTATGGGACAGCCAGGCGGGGTATCACACACCTGTAATCCTAGAGACTTGGAAGGCAAAAACAGGAAGATTGCAAGTTCAAAACCAGCCTCAGCAACTTAGTAAGGCCCTAAGCAACTTAATGAGACCCTGTCTCAAAATAAAAAAATAAAAAGGGCTGGAGATGCAGTTCAGTGGTAAAATGCCCCAAGGTTCAATCACCAGCACCAATAATAATAATACTTTGTATGGAACATGTTAAAGTGTACTTAGAGAGAACGTTATAGCTGAAATTCCTATATTGTTACAGATAAAGGTCTCAGATCCATATCTTGAGATCGCACTTCAAAAAATTTGAAAAAGAACAAACAAAACCAAATTCAGCAACATGTAAAAAGGATTGAGGACCATGACTAAATGGAATTGATCCCAAGAATGCAAGCTTGGCTTAATATCCAAAAGTAAATTAATATAAAACAACATATTAGTGAAATAGAAGACTCCTCTATCTATAGTCCTTCAGTGGACATTTCACATGCCATGCGAAGATTTTGAAAAGGTGGAATTAGTGAAAGAAAGTTGAATCCTTGGCAACTTGATTCTACTAAATAGCATAAAGCAGAAATAAGGATGTAACTTTGGAGACAAGGTCATGAAAGGCTTTTTGGCTTCCTCCTTGCTTTCTTGGACCCCTTCCTCTAGGAAAAAGCAGTTGTCCAGGAAGAGACCCATGTGGAAAGACACTAAAGCCTCCTGTGGCAGTCTGGTGAATGAAAGTCTTGGAAGGGGAGTGCCAGCCCTGATGGAGATCTCATCTGCAAGTAGCATTCCCCGACCCCAGTAGGACTGCATACTCCTGCAATGTGAAGACCTGGAAAAGGTGAGATGAGTGAAGAAAGTCGAATCTCTCACTGGAGACTTCTATAACCCTTCCCTCCACAATTCCCATGCACATTAGCAGCAGGCCAAACATAACTATGTGAGGGAGCTCTGTGAAACTTCTATGGGCAAGACAAACCTCCAGGGCCACGGAACAAAGTGGAGGAGCATTGACCAGGGTTGGGTTCCACTGGCCCACTTCTGCAGAGCTTCATGATCGTTGACCCCTGAATGGATCATAGGTCACACAAAGCTGTCATTGTCCATGTAAAGCATGTGAAAAAACTGGGGGCTGTTCCACTATACTAGTCTTTCCTCCTGCACCTCATTGTAATCTGTCCTGGTTGCCCAGGAGTTTACTAAGAAGTCCATCCAAGGCATCTTCATTACTCTTTATTCAGTCTGCAAGGTTTTTCTCCCGTGTTATGATGCATCTGATATCTCTTTTTGGTTCTTAAAGACTCTCCTTGCTGCTTTTTCAGCCAGCTCCCAGTGGAGTCTTCTTGAGCCTTCTTAATTTGGTCATCAGCAGAGATGAAGCTCACTCTCTGCTGTTTCTTCTTTCTGCAGGTTTCCACCTAATTCCCAGTTGTTCTGCAGGGCTTAGGTTCTTCCCTATGCTGTTTTGTGCTGTAAGGCTTTAGGGTTGGTCAGTTAATGTGTATAAGGTTGGGGAATGTACCTAGAAGGAAAAGGAAAACAAAAGCAGATTCACAGATCTCACCTCCTACGTAGCTCTGTCAAGAGCAGATTTCTCTTTAGTCTCTCCCTCCTTTCTCACCAGCACCCCAAGGTTTCTTGCACATGTCTGGGTTGTCAGCCAGGGAACAGGTGGAGTTTGTATTCAGAATTCTGGCTCTTCTTCAGTGGATCTTTCACTCACAGGACTTTCTGTGATCCATTGCCCAGCTTGAAAATGACTTTGGTGATGCTGCCTTGAGTCAGTAAGGCTGCGGCTTCCCCACAGATCTCCCCAGCTGGTAGCTGTGTTGTGGGACAGGAGTAGCTCAAGTCAAAGAGCTACAAATGCACAGATTTTTGCCTCTAGTGGTTGGGTTTTAAATTATCCTCTTCCAGTTCCTGTCTGGTTTTGGACATTTTTGGTGTCTTTAAGTAGTGAGGGTTTTTTTTTTTCCATTTTATTCAGTTTTTATACTTGTTATATACGGTTGAGTTTGAATGAATGTCTTGCCCCTCTAGCACTACCTCATTCTCTTATCTTAGCATATGTCAATACTTATTCTGTCTATTCACTGTTATGGTTACCAAATGGTAATTTTTCTAATTCCATCGTACTCTCTATATTTATTAATTGCTAAGGATGATCTTCCTTCCCTGTTGCTTATACCAGTTTGGCATCAGTATTATTCTCAGCTCATATTTGTAAGTGGGGATGCTTTCAAGCTAATTTCCAAGTCTTCCAGACATGTCTCCATCTTCTGTGAGCATGTTCTTGTCTTCTGGACAACAAAGCGTTCCAGGTTCCCTGCACTTGTCCAAGGATCATTTTTCCAAGGAGCCCTCCTGGTTTCTTTTCCTGCAGAGAATAGCATTTAGAAACTAAGATAAGGTCACTAGGTTTGCTCATTGATACTGAGCACTTTCAGCATCTGGACTTATACATGTAATTATAAAATAGTGAGAGAATATATAAAATGTATATAAGTGTGGGTTTACACACATACAAAAAGACATGTTTGTGTGTCTATATTATGTCCATAGTATTTTAACATATTCTTTTGACCCTTGCACTTTAGTATGTTGATCTAGAAACTTTTCAGATTCAAATTTAATTTTTTTTTAAGCTGAACTATTTCATATTAGTGTTGTGTGGTTCCGGTAGGAATCATGTAACATCTATTTTTTCCTCCTCTTTCTTCTCCCCCTTCTTTTAGCTATCAATCATTTTTGTCCTGATTGTTAATTCTATAAGGGTTATGGCAGATTAAAATGGTCACAAATATTCTGACATGATTTAATGCAATTCCTGTTAAAATTTCAATGACATTGTTCATAGAACTATAAAAAGCAGTCATGGCATTTAGAAAAATAAGAGGCCCAGAATGGCCAAAGCAATCCTTAGCAAGAAAAATAAAGCAGGAAACATCACAATATCAGACCTTAAGTTATACTACAGATATACAGAGCTATAGTAACAAAAACGACATGGTATTAGCACCAAAACAGACATGTAGACAAATAGTACAGAATAGAAGACCCAGAGACAAACCCACATAGGTACAGTTATCTCATATTAGACAAAGGCACCAAAAACATACATTGGAGAAAATATAGCCTCTTTAACAAATGGCACTAGGAATACTGGAAATCCATATGTAGCAAAATGAAATTAAACCTCTCTCACCCTGCACAAAACTCAACTGTTATGGTTTGGATGTTAGGTGTCCCCCAAAAGCTCACCTTTGAGATCATGCAAGAAGGTTCAGAGGAGAAATGATTGGGTTTTAAGAGTCTTAACCCAATCAGTGATTTAATCCCCTGATAGAAATTAGCTGAGTGGTAACTGAAATGGTAGGATGTGGCTGGAGGAGGTTAGATTTGGGGCATGATTTTGGGGATATATTTATATCTGGCGAGTGGAGTCTCCCTCTGCTTTCTGATTACCATGTGAGCTGCTTCCCTCTGCCACACTCTTCTTTCATGATGTTTTGCCTCACCTGGAGCCCCAAGGAATAGAACCAGCCTTCTATGGACTAAGACCTCTGAAACTATGAGCCCTCAAATAAACTTTTCCTCCTCTATAATTATGCTGGTTGGATCCTTTAGTCACAGCAGCAAAGAAGCTGACTAAACCATCAACTCAAAGTGGATCAAGGACCTACACATTAGATCAAAGACCCTGCACCTACTGCCTACTAAAAGAAAATGTAAGCCCAATTCTACCATGTCACTTTTGAAACTTAATTCCTCAACAAGACTCCTAAAGCACAAGAAGTAAAATCAAGAATCAATAAATGGGGCTGGGGATGTGGCTCAAGCGGTAATGCGCTCGCCGGGAATGCGCAGGGTGCTGGGTTCGATCCTCAGCACCACATAAAAATAAAATAAAGATGTTGTGTCCACCAAAAACTGAAAAATAAATATTAAAAAATTCTCTCTCTCTCTTTTTTCTCTCTCTCTCTTTAAAAATAAAGAATCAATAAATGAGATGGTATCAAAATAAAAAGCTTCTTCACAGAAAAGGAAATAATCAAGAATGTGAAGAAAGACCCTACAAAATGGGAGAAGATCTTTGCCAACTGTACTTCAGACAGAGCATTAATCTCCAGGATATATAAAGAACTCAAAAAACACTAAAAATCCACATAACCCAACCAATAAATGGGCAAAGGAATGAATAGAACATGCACTTCATAGAATAAGAAATACAAATGTCCAACAAATACATTAAAAAATGTTCAACATCTCTAGCAATTAGAGAACTGCAAATTAAAATTACACTGAGATTCCATCTCACTCCTGTCAGATGGCAATTATGAAGAATACAAGTAACAAGAAATGCTGGTAAGGATGTGGGGGGAAAAGGTACACTAATGCATTGCTGGTGGGACTGCAAATTAGTGCAACCAATATGGAAAGCAGTATGGAGATTCCTCAGAAAACTAGAAATGGAACCACCATTTAACCCAATTTTCCCCACTCTTTGATATATACCCAGAGGTCTTAAAAATCAGCATACTAGCAGACGCTGCTCCTGCAGACACCACTGACTTGCCCAGAGGTCTCTTCTCTGGGAACGGCCTCAGCTACCTTGGATGCTACTTCCAACACTACCTCTATAGTCGTTGCCGCAGAACCAGAGGTCTCCTGTCAATCAACTGCCGCCTGTACCTCTACCACCATCATTGCTGACTCTGATTCTGCTGCTGCTAGCCTGAAGTCACCTGGATGTCTTCTTTCTGGATGCTGCTGCCCTTGCAGCTGCAACCACCTGCTGCTGCTGCCACAGAAGACACCGTTGCCCCAGATGCAACTAAAGCCAGCATTGCTTCTGACCCCTGAAGATGGCCTGGTGATGCTGCCCCTACAGCTGCAGTTGTAGCTGCCGGTGCTGTTGACACACTGCCTAGTGCCAAAACTACCACCACTACCACTGCTACCACTGCCTAGAGGACTGCTGCTGGGGAGACTCCAGGTTTGGTTTCACATGGCTGCTCCCATTTTGGGACACCAGCCAGGGCCTGGGGCCCAGGTGCCAGCAGGTTTACCACCACAAGAGCCTCTTCTGGGAACTCCAGCCAGGATCTGCAGGTCCATTGTGGGGGTGCCTGCAGGTTTGGAGGAGCCTGGGGTCTCTTTGGAGGAGCCGGCTGAGAGTGCTGGTGGCCCCTGTCTTGCTGCTGCATCTCAGGGTTGCTCCTTTGCATGAGTGTATCCCTGGTGGTCTCTCTGCAAGCAGGAGCAACATTGAGATCTTGAGACTGCAGTATGGCCAAGCCTGAGGTATCTGAAGCCCAGATCAGTGGGATAGAGACTGGGTTTGTGAGGGCTGATCTGGGTTTGGTGATCCTGAGAGATGTCAGAGATAAGGCTGAAAAACTGTAGAATGCTGACAAAGACAGTTCAACTTTCCAGCGAGATATATTTTTATTTTTTATTTTTTGATTCACTAATCTCTCTACCATATTTGGAACATGTTGTTTTTTATGCATCAGTGTTTGGAGGACAATGAAATATGAATGGTGTTTTGCATTTTTGTTGTATTTTATGTCTTTTTTTCTCTTTGTTCCTATTCTTCCTCTCTCTTGTCTCTTTTCTTGAATTTTCTTTCCAACTTTTCTCCAACCAACAGCCAATCTCTATTGGCTCCTCTTCTATACTTCCAGTGAATTTTTACTTCTAGCTTCTCTTTTCCTCCCTAGCAAATATCAAGTACTATACTACCTCTGTTCTCTCATCCACCATTTAGAATTGTAAACCATTTTAACAAATTTTCTGTTTATACTATAGAAAGTTATTGAATTCCTCATTTTGATATAATGGGAGAAAGCAGTAGACACCTTAGTGGGAGATATTAGGTTAAGGCTATATATTGTGTACACTGGGTGCTGTTGATACTGGTATCACCATTAAAGGTGAGGCACTGGAAACCTTCAAGGACACTATAGGTCTACAGGTAAAATTTATGCTGCCTTAGATCCATACTTCTAGATGAGAAAACACACTAACAACATGAAAAAAAAAAACAAGGGAGTAAAGCACCCCCCAAACAAACCAAGATGCTTCAACAACAGAAGCCACTGATAACACAGTAGAAGAAATGTCCAATAAGGAGTTCAGATTATACATAGTTAAATTGATATGTGAAGTAAAGTGTAGTATAAGGAGTGAAATCAAAGAAAAAATACAGGAAGTAAAAGAACACTTCAATAAAGGTTTAGAGATTGTAAAAAAAAAAAAAAAAAGTAGAAATCCTAGAAGTGAAGGAATCAGTAAACCAAATTATAAATTCAATAGAAAGCATCACCAACAGACTAGACCACTTGGAAAACAGAACCTCAGACAATGAAAAATATATATATAATCTTGAAAGTAGAATTGACCATGAAGAGAAGATGGTAAGAAACCAAGAATTATGGGATGACTTGAAAAGACCAAATTTAAGAGTTATTGGAATAGATGAAGGAACAGAGATACAAACTGAAGGAATGCATAATCTTTTCAATGATATATTAGCAGAAAGTTTTCCAAAACTAAGGAATGAAATGGAAAATCAAATACAAGAAGTTTACCAGACAAAATGTACAAATGTACAAAATTACAGCAAACCCACACCAAGACATTATAATGAGAATGACTAATACAGAAAAAAAAAGATAAAAATCTTAAAGGCTGTGAGAGAAAAAAAATAAAATTACTTATAGAGGGAAACCGATTCGAATTTCAACCAATTTCTCAACCCAGACCCTCAAATCTAGGAGGTCCTAGAATAATATATTTCAAGCTCTGAAAGAAAACAGATGACAAACAAGAATTTTATATCCAGCAAAATTAAGTTTCAGATTTGAAGATGAAATTAAAACCTTCCATGACAAAAAAAAATTAAAAGAATTTACAGTTAGAAAGCCTACACTACAGAGCATTCTCAACAAAATATTCCATGAGGATGAAGCGAAAAAAAAGTGAAAACCAGCAAAGGGAGGATTTAAACTAAAGGGACATTCAACCAAATGAGAAACAAAGACAAATCAAAAGCCAGAAATAAATCCAAATGACAGAGAATACAAATCATATGTCAATAATAACCTTGAATGTTAACAGCCTAAACTCATCAATCAAAAGACATAGATTGGCACATTGGATTAAAAAGCAAGACCTAACAATATGCTGTCTTCAAGAGACTCACCTCATGGGCAAAGACATTCAGGGGCTGAGGATGAAAAGATGAAAAAAAAACTTATCACTCATATGAATTGTGTAAACAAGCAGGGGTTTCCAGTCTCATCTCAGATAAAGTAGATTTCAAACCAAAGTTAATCAGAAGTGACAAAGAAGGACATTTCATATTTCTTAAGGGAAGTATATATAAGCAGGACATATTTCCCCAAACAATGGAACATCTATGTACATCAAACAAACACTTCTCAATTTCAAGAGTCAAACAGACCACAATACAATAATATTGGGTGGCTTTAACACTCCTCTCTCACTACTGGACAGATCTTCCAAACAAAAATTAAATAAGGAAGCTATAGAACAAAATAATACAATCAATAATTTAGATTAACAGACATGTATAGAATATTTCATCCATCAACAAACATATATACTTTCTTCTCAGCAGCACATGGTTCCTTTTCTAAAATAGATCATATCTTATGCCACAAAGCAACTCTTAGTAAATACAAAAAACAGAGATAATACCTTGCATTCTACAGACCACAATGGAATGAAATTAGAAATCAACAATAAAATAAAAAATATAAGCTTCTGTAATGAATGGAGACTAAATAATACACTATTGAATGATGAATGAATAGTAGAAGAAATCAAGAATGAAATAAAAAAATTCTTAGAGGTAAGTGAGAACACTGATGCAACATATCAAAATCTCTGGGACACTATGAAGGCAGTAAAAGAGGAAAGTTTATTGCATTGAGTGCATTCATTAAAAGAATTAGAAAGTCAACAAATAAATGACCTAACACTACATCTCAAAGACCTAGAAAAAGAAGAACAAATCAACACCAAAAGCAGTAGAAGCCAGGAAATAATTAAAAATCAGAGCTGAAATCAGTGAAATCAAACAAAAGAAACAATTGAAAAAACTGGTGAAACAAAAAGTTGGGTTCTTTGAAAAACTAAATAAAATAGATAAACCCCTGGCCATGCTAATGAAAAGAAAAAGAGAGAAAACTCAAATTACTAGATACAAGATGAAGAAGGAAATATCACAATGTCTGAAATACAGAAGATAATTAGAAACAATTTTGAAAATTTATATTCCAATAAAATAGAAAATATTGAAGACATCAACAAATTTCAGGAGACATTTGACCTACCCAAACTGAACGAGGTCATACATGATTTAAACAGATTGATTTCAAGTAATGAAATAGAAAACACCATCAAAAGCCTACCGACCAAGAAAAGCCCAGGATCAGGTGGATTCTCAGCCGAGTTCTACAAGACTTTCAAAGAAGAATTAACACCAATAGTCCTCAAAGTATTCCATGAAATAGAAAAGGAGGGAACTCTTCCAACTCATTCTATGAGGCTACTATCACCCTAATGCCAAAACCAGACAAAGCACATCAAGGAAAGAGAACTTCAGACCAATATCCCTGATGAACATAGATGCTAAAATTCTCAATAAAATTGTGGCAAATTGCATACAAAAACATATTTAAAAGATAATGCACCACAATCAAATGGGATTCATCCCAGGGATGCAGGGTTGGTTCAACATACAGAAATCAATAAACATAATTCATCATATTAATAGACTTAAAAACAAGAATCATATGATTATCTCAATAAATGTAGAAAAAGCATTTGATAAAATACAGCACACCTTCATGTTCAAAACACTAGAAAAACTAGGGATAGTAGGAACATACCTCAACATTGTAAAAGCTATATATGCTAAACCTAAGGCCAGCAACATTCTAAATGGAGAAAAATTGAAAGCATTCCCTCTAAAATCTGGAACAAGACAAGGATATCCTCTTTCACCACTTCTATTCAATATCATCCTTGAAACTCTAGCCAGAGCAATTAGACAAAAGAAAGAAATTAAAGGGATACAAACAGGTAAAGAAGAACTCAAACTATCACTATTTGCTGATGACATGATTCTATATACAGAAGATTCAAAACATTTCACCAGGAAACTTCTAGAGCTAATAAATCAATTCAGCAAAGTAGCAGGATATAAAATCAACACCCATAAATCAAATGCATTCGTATACATCAGCAATGAATCATCTGAAAGACAAATTAGGAAAACTACCCTATTCACAATAGCCTCAAAAAAAGAAAAAAAAAACCCTGGGAATTCATCTAAAAGGAGAGGTGAAAGACTTCTACAACGAAAACTACAGAACATTAAAGAAAGAAATTGAAGAAAAACCTCAGAAGATGGAAATATCTCCCATGTTCCTGGATAGGTAGAATTAATATTATTAAAATGGCTATATTACCAAAAGCGTTATACAGATTTAATGGGATTCCTATTAAAATCCCAATGACATTCTTCACAGAAATAGAAAAAGCAATCATAAAATTTACTTGGAAAAATAAGAGACCCAGAGTAGCTAAAGCAATCCTTAGCAAGAAAAGTGAAGCAGGAGGCATCACAATACCAGACCTTAAATTATACTACAGAGCTATAATAACAAAAACAGCACAGTATTAGCACCAAAATAGACTTGGTACAGAATAGAAGACACAGAGACAAACCCACATAAATATGGTTAAGTCATAGTAGACAAAGGTGCCAAAAGCATTTACTAGAGAAAAGATAGCCTATTCAACAAATGGTGCTGGGAAAACTGGAAATCCATATGCAGCAAAATGAAATTAAACCTCTATCTCTTACCCTGAACAAAAATTAACTCAAAGTGGATCAAAGACTTAGGCACTAGAACAGAGACCCTGTGCCTAACAGAAGAAAAAATAGGCCCAAATCTTCACCATGTGAGCCTAGGATCTGACTTCCTTAACAAGACTCCTAAAGCACAAGAAGAAAAATCAAGAATCAATGGGATGAATTCAAATTTAAAAGCTTCTTCTCAGCAAAGGAAACAATCAATAATATGAGGAGAGAGCCTACAGATTAGGAGAAAATATTTACCACATGAACCTCCAATAAAGCATCAATCGCTAGGATATGTGAAGAATTCAAAAAATTTAACACCAAAAAAACAAATAACCCACTCAATAAATGGGCCAAGAAACTGAACAGACACTTCACAGAAGAAGAAATACAATTGACCAACAAGTATATAAAAAAAGTGTTCATCATCTCTAGCAATTAGAGAAATTCAAATCAAAACTACACTAAGATTTCATCTCCTGTCAGAATGGCAAGTATCAAGAACACAGGCAACAATAAGTGTTGGCAAGGATTTGGGAGAAAAGGTACACTTGTACATTGCTGGTGGGACTGAAAATTGATGCAACCGCTATGGAAAGCAGTATGGAGATTCCTCAGAAAACTTGGAATGGAACCACCATTTGACCCATCTATACCACTCCTCAGTGTATACCCAAAGGACATAAAATCAGCATACTACAGTAATGCAGCCACGTCAATGTTTATAGCAGCTCAATTCACAATAGCTAAACTGTGGAACCAACCTAGGTGTCCTTCAATACATGAATGGATAAAGAAAATGTGGTACATACACTAAATGGACTATTACTCAGCTTTAAAGAAGAGTGAAATTATGGAATTTGCCAGTAAATGGATGGAGTTGGAGAATATCATGGTAAGGGAAAAAAGCCAGTCCCACAAAACCAAAGGCTGAATGTTTTCTCTAATATGCAGATGCTAATTCACAATAAGGTGGAGGGGGAGTAATCTAGAGAAGAATAGCATTACCTTAGATTAGGTAAAGGGGAGTGAAGGGAGGGGAGGGGAGGGGATGTGGGGATAGGAAAGACAGTAGAATGAAACAGACATTATTATTTTATGTATATATGTGACTGCATGACCAATGTGATTGTACAATATGTACACTCAGAAAAATGAGAAATTATACCCCATCTATGTATGATATATCAAAGTGCATAAATACATTCTACTGTCATGTATAACTAATTAAAACAAAAAATTAATGACAAAAAAGTAAGTTGTTTACATATGTGTGAATCTTTCTTTGGACTCTCTGTTCTAGTCCATTGATCTATGTATTTATCCTTTCATCAGTAGCATGTTGTATTGGTGTGTGTGTGTGTGTAGGTTTTTTCTTTTCTTTTTTTCTTTCTGTTTTCTTTTCTTTTTCTTTTTTTTTTTTTGATACTGGGGATTAAGCTTAATCACTGAGCCACATGTCCAGCCCTTTTTATTTTTTTATTTTGAGACAAGGTCTTGCTAAGTTGCAGTGCCTGACCTTGAACTTGTGATCCTCCTGCCTCAGTCTCCCAAGTCACTGGGATCACAGCTGTGCACCGTCATTTCCAGCTTGATCATCGTGTTTTGAAAGTAATTCTTGAAGTCAAATAGTTTGAGTTCTCCAACTTGGTTCTGTTTTAAAGTTAAAGTGTTTGAAATTTTTCAGCATTCTGATTTCAGACAGTTTTAGATTTTTGCCTATGCATTTTATGATTTTTAGTGTTCTTATAAATGGTCCTTAATTTTTTAAATTCAATTTATTTTTTATAATTTTTACTGGTGCATTATGATTACGTACAATAGTGGGATTCATTGTTATATATTTCTACCTGCACGCAACATAAAATATGGTCATTTTCATTCCCTAGTACCTCCCTTTTCCCTTTCCTCCTCTCTTTCTCTGTTCCCTTTCCTCAATTCTGCTGGTCTCCCTTGTATTGTAAATGGTACTTTAAACTTTTTCATTTTCTATTTCTTCATCGCTATTGTGTAGAAATTCAATTAGTTGAATCTCCCTTGCATACTGTGACCTTGCCAAATGCACTGACTAGTTCTAGAGGCTTTTAAAAAGAGACTCTTTAGTACTCCGTGCATGGAAAAACATGTCATGGGTGATTACAGAGTCTTATGTCTTTATCACCAATGTTCATGGTATATATATTATTATCATTAAAAATTATAATATTTATTATTTTTAATTCTTGTTTGAATCCACTGGCTAGGTCTCCAGTGCAACGGTGAATGGAGGTAGCAAGAGAGAACCTCTCTGCTTTGCTCCTTTTCTCTTGGTGGTGCTGGGGGCTGAATCCAGAGCCCTGCACAATCTGAGCCCACACTCTACCACAGAGATACAACTGATTTCCATTGCGTTGTTCTTGATTTTAGCAGAAGATTTCAACCTTTAACCACAAAAATATTAGTTGTACGTTTTTCATAATTACGCTTTATCATATGGAGGATGTTCCCTTCTATTCATAGTTTGTGAAACATTTGTTTTTCATGAACTGATGTTGAATTTTGTTAAATTATCTCTTTTGCTGCTATTGACATGTTCACATTCTCCCCCATTCTTTGGTCAATTGAATTACATTAATTGATTCTTGAATGTTGAACCAATTTTGCATTCCCAGATGACCTCCTGCTTTGTCCTGATGTTTTATCCTTTTTATGTGCTGCTGCAAACCGTCTGCTAATATTCTGCTGAGGACTTTTGTATCTGTGTTCATGAGGGATAATGATCTGAAGGACGTTTCTCTGTAAGGTTTATTTCTGGTTTGCATATTTGGGTAATGGCTCATAAAATACGTTGGGAAATAGTTCTCTTCAATTTCATGGAAGAATATGTAAAAAAATATATATTATTTCTTTTCTAAATGTTTGGTAGAATTCACCATTGAGGGCACTTAGGCCTAGAGTTTTTCCTGTTGGAAAGTATTTTGTTCATTTCAGTTCTAGGGACTAAAACCAGGGGTGCTTTACTCCCAGTGTTTTATTTTGAGACAGGGTCTTGCTGAGCTGCCCAGGCTGGGCTCCAACTAGTGATCCTCCTGCCTCAGCCTCCCTGAGTAGCTGGGATCACAGACATATTCACCATGCCCAAGCAGGATTTACAAATTTTATCAGTCTTCCAAGGAAGCAGTTTTAGGTTTGACTGATTTTACTGTATTTTTTTTTTCTGTTTTCAATTTCACTGGCTTCTGCTCTTCACTGTTTGCTTTTTCCTACTTGCTGTAAGTTTAGATTCATCTCTATAATTCCTTGGCATGGCAGCTGAGATCACTCACTTGATACTTTCTAACATACATATTTAATGCTATCAGTTTTCCTGAAGCACTGCTTTTAATTGAATCCTACAACTTTTGATAAGTTGTGTTTTATTTCAATTTAACTCAAAAATATTTTTAATTGCTCTTTTGACCTTTCTTTGATCTGTGGGTTATTTAGAAGTATTCTCATTTCCAAATAGTTCATAATATATTTGCATTGGTTTCTAGTTTAGTTCCTTTGTATTGAGAGAACATACTCTGTAGGTTTGAAATTCTTTTAAGTTTATTGGAGTCTGATTTAACTTGGTGTATATTTCACATGCACTTGAAAAAAAATGTGTACTCTGCTCCTGTTGTATAGAATATTTTATAAATACCACTTATGTTTCCTTTATTCATAGGGCATTTTAGTTGAGCTTTCTGTGTAAAATGTTCCCACTGACAAGGAACTCTTGCTAGCCTGGGTTATTGGCCCAATCCTGGGGCCAGAAGGGCAAGATGCTCTGGATGGCGCCCCCTTCAGATGATGACAAGGATCGCTGTTCTCCAAAGGCACTGGAGCTGCTGTCCAGGCAAAACTCAGAGATAATCCATGCTGTTCACTCACTCTCTGAATTTCAAGTGTCTGAGCACATGTCACCTGCACAGATGCCTGCTTATAGTCACGACATGTTCAAAGTTAAAAATTTCTCCATATGCACCTCCTGAATAACTCACAAATCTCCTTTATTTTTCAAGTGAAAATAATACAAAGCCATCTTCCATCAAAATGCAGCTTGAAGCCCAGTTTCTGAGTAAGAAATGCATTCCCTTTGCTCCTGTTGAAATATCACTCCTCTGGCTTCAGTTAGCTATGGATGGGTGATGAATGCATCTGCCCATCCAAAGATACCTTGGTGCAGAAAAGCCATAAAAATATCTCCTCAGGGCAGCTATTACTTCTTGCCTTCCTGGTCTATGAACATGATGCTTTCAGTATTGCAGATCAGTTAGCTATGTTTAGTGTCCGTTGGGACCAATTTATGCTCCAAGGTGAAAGAAGACTTTGAGAAAGGACTATAAGGAGAAAAATAAAAAATTTTTTAAAAATCGTCTACTATTTTCTCTTTGTGGGTGGGAGAAAATGCCTTTGCTCAATCAAAAGTCCCTACCAGCGATGGGGATATAGCTCAGCTGGTAGAGTGCTTGCCTCTCGTGCACAAGGGTTCAATCCCCAGCACCACCAAACAAACAAAAAAGGTAACTGTACTGATTTTCTCCAGTAAGCTGAATATGGGTGCAGAGCTCAAATCCAGAGTCAAAGAAACCACCTGGGCAAGTTGGTGCCAATCCAGAGGCATCCTGGGCAGTGGCTGATCCAGAGGGAAGGCTGTAGAAATCACCAAGCATTCCCCTTCTGAGTATTTGATGTTCACAACAATCTGTATTTTCTCTGAGGTAATATTGCTTTTGATTGCTACTTTGGAAAGAAGGGGAAATTTCAGGGTCTTCCTCTTGGCTCTGACTACCATGGTGGTACTAACTCCATACCTTAGCAGACCGTGAGAAGGTTATGCTAACACTGAATAAAACTATATTATCTACTTATAACTGAACTGGAAATAGCCTCAAGATGGGCTTATCATTGGCATGGTGGTGCACACCTGTAATCCCAGCAACTTGGAAGGCTGAGGCAGGTGGATTGCAAGTTCAAGGCCAGACACAGAAACTTAGCAAGACCCTAACCAACTTAGTGAGACCCTGTTTCAAACATAAAAGTGGGGGCAGCAAGGGGACAGGGACTGAGGCTGTGGTTCAGTAATAAACATCCCTACGTTGAATCTTCACACCAAAAAATAAAAATGGGTTTGTCATGAGTGGACTTGATCATATGACTCCATTCTTCTTTAGATCTGCATAGATCACAGACCTCAGTCTTAAAGATATACCATGGTAATGTTCAAGGTTCTTAGGGTCCTGATAAGTAGTATTAACTTTGGGGTCCAGGATGTAAAAGGCTGAAGGTCCGACCATGTTCATTCTCCCAGGGCACATTTCTCTTTGAGGAATGTGAGGGAAAAACCCACAACTTGCCTTGGTGTGTGTGTTAGTCACCTTTTCGTTTCTGTGGTCAAAATACCCAATGAGAACAACTGAGAAGAGGAGAAGTTTCTTCTGGACTCATGGTTTCAGAGGTTCAGTCCGTGGTCAGCCAACTCCATTGGTCTGGGTTCAAAGTGAGGCGTAAGGGCCTGCTGGGGACACATCAAGACGGGGGAGTTGAGTCAGTGAGAAACACAAGAAGATTCAAATTCATCCTTCCTAATTCCTGAAGTGGTTGAATTCTTTCCTTTAACCTGTGCCAATGTGTCTCTGGCTTTGCCACGTTGTCTTGCACAGAGCAGCATTCAGAACACTAGCCAAAACAGCAAACTACTAATGCTGCCTGAAAGAACACACCTACGCCAACAGATTTATCCCACAAGAAACTCACCTCAAGTCCATCTCATGGGTCATCTGAGACCTGCAACTATTCATGCTGGCAGATTCCTGCCCTTCTTTCATTTTCCCACTTTGATGATGCTGTCACTCCCAGGCCTTGTGGCCTTTGGATTCGGTTACTAGTCAAGCAGAGATTAGGGTAGAAGGGCATCCCAGTGCATTTCTCTCCTTTCTTGTAGAGGAGGGGTTCTCCCTTGGGGGAGAAGCCCAGTGAGACGTGTCTCGGGGTGGCAGCAGCTGGGGGCTCTCAGCACATGGCTGGATGTTTTCATGCCGCTTACGTCTCTTCAGCCTTGCTTGCTCACTTGGCCATGGCTCTCACCTTTGGTTACAAGCAACCGTGTTAACCATAAGCTGTAGGGTCCATTTCAGATGGGTTTGGTTTCTGTGATTCTTGGACCTGCTTATTATCAGTTGTAGTTGTTTAATTAGTTGGAAGAATGCTTTGGAATATTATTCCCTTCTTTGAAGCAAGTACTTTGATATTGGGCCACTAATACTCTGCTGTGGAGTAAGTGAGTGTTCACGGAAGGAAATGCTACTTAAATGCTTCTGCATTTTCACTCCCTTTTAATGAGCCTTAGAATAAGGTTGAGGGGGAGGGCGAGGCTTATCTATACTATCCTACTGTTTTATTGAGAGGAAGTTTGCACAGCATCCATTTCTTTAAAGCACACAGCTCCATGGTTTTAGTACATTCAAATTCACAAGGTTGTATCACCATCACTATTATCTAGTTAGAACATTTGCATCGCTCGAAAAAGAAATCCTGCTCCCATCAGCAATCACTCCCCATTCCTCCCTTGCCCTATTATTCTGTTTTCTCTCCCTGTGGCCTTGCCTCTTCTGGACATTTCATACAAATGACATCACACAATATGTTTCCTTTTGTGTCTGGCTTCTCTCACGCATGATGTTCTCAAGGCTCCGCTGTATTCTAGCACAGATCAGTTCTTCCTTCGTTGTGATGGCTTAATTGTCTTCTGTGCATTCAGATGACACGTTTTGTTTATCCATTCACCAGTTGATGGACTTTTGGGTTGCTTCCAGATTTTAGGTATTATCCACATGAACATTTGTGCACATGTTTGGGTCTTACTTTCTCCGGGTATACACCTGGTGCTGAAATTCTGGGTCATGTGGCAAGTGGCTGCACCGTGTTACACTCCCTCCATCAACCTGTGAAGATTCCACCTTCTCCACTGTCTCTGCCAGCACTTGTTACTGCCTACCTTTGATTACAGCCATATTAGTGAGCATGAAGTAGAGTTTGTTGGCTTTTATATAGACAGGAAGGAGAAAGAAGGAAGTATCTGTATGTAACTGCTTCTATGTACCTGTAATAACCCTGGAAGATTATAGGAGCAATTGGCAGCCCGGGTTTCCTCTAGAGAACTGGGCAGCTAGTGTTCACATGGGAGGGAGATTTTATACTATCTACACCCCTCTGGTTATTAAATTCTACACCATGTGCAAATATTACCTATAAAATAAATTAATTGATTTCAGCATAATTTTTTTTTAAATGCACTCATTGATTTATAGCTGGGATTGGCTAACTATGGCTTGTGAACCAAATCTGGCCTGCCACCTGTTTCTGCTTAGCACATGAGCTAAGAGTAGTTTTTACATTTTTAAATGATTGAAAAATAAAATAATATTTTGTAGCACATGAGAATGGTATGAAATTCAAGTTTCACTTTCTATGAATAAATTCTTACTGGAACACAGACCTAGTCATTTGTTTACATATTTCCTATGGATGCTTTGATGCTACAATAGCATAGGCAGGCGTGACAAGGGCTGTATTGGGCATTCTGATTGCATTAAACTGCTACTTGACGTAAAAATGCTGCAGTTACACAGTCACAACTGAATAGCATTTTTAGTGCCACCAATGTTGTCATATTCTAACTTTTTAAAAGGACTATGAATGCATATCCATGTCAAAGCAAGAAAAGACAGAAGTGGATTCTGAATGTCACATTTAAACTTATGAGTGTGCATTGTTTTTTACTTTTTTTTAAGAGAGAGAGAGGTAGAGAGAGGTAGAGAGAGAGAATTTTAATATTTATTTTTTAGTTATCGGCGGGCACAACATCTTTGTTTGTATGTGGTGCTGAGCATGCCAGGCGAGCGTGCTACCACTTGAGCCACATCCCCAGCCCCGTGTGCATTGCTTTGTTACCAAATTACTGGAAAAAAAACATTGTGTTTATTGTGCAATGACATAATAGCTCTATTAAGATGTGTCCGACATGTCAACATTACAGATTATATGTGGCAGAATTTCTTCACAAAAATTAAAATTTAGAATCTGTTCCAAAGTAAATCATCGTGTGTTTCACTTGCCACCTAAGAAAGAAAGCCTTATAAATGGTGAGTTAATGAAATGATATTTTGATTATAGTAGCTAAATAAAATCTATCCAGAAGAATTTATTTATGAATATTAGTCATGCATTGAGAATAGTGGTCTGAAGAGTTTAGGATATTAGGACCATATCAACAGTCCATGTAGGCTTGGTGCACACCCATAATCCAAGCAACTCCAGAAGCAGAGGCAGGAGGATCATAAGCTTCAGGTCAGCCTCAGCAACTTATTGCTACTTTCAATGGCATAGTGAGAACCTGTCTCAAAGTAAAAATAAAGGACTGGGAGGTAGTACACTAGTAGAGTGCCCCAGGGTCCAATCCCCAGTAACACACACACAACTATTTAAAACAAGGCATGTATTAATACTCGGTTGTTCATTTGAGAAATCTATGCTAAATTTGAAGTCTAGGCTAAAGAATTGGCTTCTATGAATAGTCTACATGGAAAAACAATAGGAGGAAATATTTTTAAAGATGTTGAAGAGTCAAGCACTGTGGTGAATGCAGATTGTCCCAGCATTTGGGAGGCTGAGGCAGGAGAATGACTTGAGTCCAGAAGGAGTTCAAGACTGGTGTGAGCAACACAGTGAGGTCCTGCCTCCAAACTCTAGCCAGATCAATTAGACAGAAGAAAGAAATTAAAGGGATACAAATATGAAGAGAAGAACTCAAACCATCCCTATTTGCTGATGATATGATTCCATATTTAGAAAACCCAAAAAATTCTACCAGAAAACTTCTAGAGCTCATAAGTAAATTCAGCAAAGTAGCAGGATATAAAATTAACACCCATAAATGAATTGCATTCCTATACATCAGTGATGAATCTACAGAAAGAAAAATTAGGAAAACTACCCAATTCACAATAGCCTCAAAAAAATATATGGCAATCAATCTAACAAAAGAGGTGAGACTTTTACAATGAAAACTATAGAACAGTAAAGAAAAAAATTGAAGAAGACCTTAAAAAATGGAAAGACCTCCCATGCTCCTGGATAGCCAGAATTAATATTGTCAAAATGGCCATGCTAACACAAGCACTCCACAGATTTAATGCAATTCCTATCAAAATTCCAATGACATTCTTCTTAGAAGTAGAAAAAGCAGTCATGAAATTCTTTTGGAAAAATAAGAGACCCAGAAAAGTCAAAGCAATCCTTAGGAAGAAAAGCGAAGCAGGAGGCATCACAAAATCAGACCTTAAATTATACTACAGAGGTATAGTAACAAAAACAGATACAAAGACCAATAGTACAGAATAGAGTACACAGAGACAAACCCACATAATTACAGTTATCTCATACTAGATAATGGTGCCATAAACATACATTGGAGAAAAGACAGCCCCTTCAACAAATGGTGCTGCGAAAATTGGAAATCCATATGTAGCAAAATGAAATTAAACCCCTATTTCTCACCCTGCACAAACTACATTCAAAGTGGACCTAGGCATTATACCAGAGACATTGTGCCTACTAGAAGAAATGTAGGCCCAAATCTACATTATATTGGCTTAGGAAGTGACTTCCTTAACAAAACTCCTAAAATGCAAGAAGTAAAATCAAGAATCAACAAATGGGATGGTATCAAACTAAAAAGTTTTTCAGGCAAAGGAAACAAGAACATGAAGAGAGAGCCTACAGAATGGGAGAAAAATCTTTGCCACCTGCATCTCAGATAGAGCATGAATCTCCAGGATATATAAAGAACTCAAAAACTTAACACGAAAAATCAAATAACCCAACCAATAAATGGGCAAAGGAATTGAACAGACACTTCACAGAGAAAAATAAATCAGTCAACAAACACATGAAAAAATGTTCAACATCTCTAGCAATTAGAGAAATTCAAATTAAAACGACACTGAGATTTCATCTGACTCCAGTCAAAATGGCAATTATCAAGAAAACAAGTAACAATAAATTCTGGCAAGGATGTGGGGTAAAAAGTACACTTATACCTTCATTGCTGGTGGAACTGCAAATTGATACAGCCACTCTAGAAAACAGAATGGAGATCCCTTAGAAAACTTGGAATGGAACTTCCATTTGACCCAGTTATCCCACTCCTTGGTATAAACCCAGAGGACTTAAAATCATCACACTACAGTGACACAGTCACTTCAATGTTTATAGCAGCTCAATTCACAATAGCTAAATTATGGAACCAACCTAGGTGCCCATTCAAGAGATGAATGGATAAAGAAAACATTGTAAATATACACAATGGAATGTTACTCAACCATAAAGAAGATTGAAATGATGGAATTTGCTGGCAAATGGATGGCACTGGATACTATCATGCTAAGTGATGTAATCCAGTTCCAAAAAACCAAAGGCAGAATGTTTTTTCTGATATGCAGATACTAACTCACAATGGTGGGGGTGGGTATGGAATAATATAAGTAATTTGGATTAGACAAAGGAGAATGAAGGGAAGGGAAGGGAAATGGGAATAGGAATCAGACATTACTATCCTATGTGCATATATGATTATATGACCAATGTAATTCTACATCATGCACAACCAGAAGAATGAGAAGTTTCACTCTATGTATGTATAAAATGTCAAAGTACAATTTACTATCATGTATATCTAATCAGAACAAATAAAAAATTTAAAGGAAGAAAGAAAAAATCTTAAATTTCTCTAATTGCTAGAGATGTTGAACATTTTTTCATTAAAAAACTGCTAATTCAGTACAACTGGAAGTGGAATCCACTAAGATGTGTTACAACTGTTGGCAGAAATATATGTGAAAGTGAAATAGCATTAGCTGGACAAACACATAAGGCTTGAATAAAATAACCGTATTGTTTTCAATAGGTATTTTGAGGAAAATATTTGAATCTGTCAAATATATCTTGAACCAGGACAGTTAGCAATGTACTTTTCTCTTGTGGACTTAATTATTGGTCCCATGAATTTTTGTCAGAAATAGAAGATAAATATCCTAATTTTTCCTACCACACAGAGGGATTACTGAAGTTTTGAGGTTTTATCAAGATATTTTGAGCTCATGGCCAAGATTTAATTTCTGCTTTTTTGGTTTTGTTTCTTTGTCTGTTTAAGTACAACATCTCTCAACCATTAATGTAAAATAATAAATGACTTTAGAAAATAGATTTTACTGTGGACTTGAATTCTCATACTAATATTAAAAGGCAAGATAGTGCTTACATGCAAAACATATACTGTGGTAAAGGCTTTTTAACACGACTGATGTTGTTTGAGTCACAAATTCTATTAAGCTGCTTTAGAGTTCCTGTATTGTCAAAGTTTAAACAAAAGAAGATCTTCTTTCTTATACAGATGTCCACTGAACTCATATTAGGAGCCCAAACTACAATTGAAGCAGTGGTTTTTAGAACTTGATGTATATGGAAAGGAAATTTACATACTTCAAATATGAGCTTCCACATGATTATCAACTCAAAGTGATTAACATGTAATGCAACAACATACTCAAAGGCAAATGTCAGGAGAATAATCTTATAGAATTTTTAAAATGCTTGCATTTGATAAATATGCTCAATTGAAATCACAGTTTTTTCCCAAGGAACAGAAACAATGTCTTTCCACCCTTTTTTCTAAGTGTTCATCTTCAGTTTTAATTTTGGCGAAATGTGAAGCATTTATTTTGAGCTTAAAATAAAAACTAATTTCATACTATTTAGATGTTTTTATCTTGTACTTATTATTCTCATTTTAAGTCTTTGTGTTATTTGAAATTTTGTTGATGGATGTGAGGAGACCCAAAGGAAGAACTTTAGTTTCTGTTAGAAACAAAGAGAAATTTTCAAGAAATACTTGAATGTGGAAGATCTCAGAATACATAGTATAGGAAATTAAAAGTTGCATTTGGAATTCTTGACTTCCCTATCAGCAATTTTGTCTTCCAAATTAAAAGCATCTATAATCATCAATATAGCTACCAAGGGCTAATACTCATTTTTTTATTAAAATGCAAATGGATTCTGTTAAAAAGAAAAGAAATCATAGGTTTATGGGTGATAGCAGTTTTGGCAGTATCTTTGTGTAAAGATATTTTCAAAGATAAAATACATAAAATCTCATTAGAGATCAGCATTAATAGATAAAAACATTTCAATTGATTATGATGATAATAACTACCTTTGATCCCTGATTAAACAAAATGTTCTCTCACACAAAAGAATTCCCTTCTTTTCATAAGTAGAATTATAGCCAAAAAAATCATGTTTATTACTTACTTATTTGCAGTCCTGGAGATGAATCCAAGGGTACTCTACCACTGAATTACACCCCCAGTCCTTTTTGTTTCTTTTGACACAGCGTCTCAATAAGTTGCCCAGGTTGGCCCCCAACCTGTGATCCTCCTTCCTCAACCTCCTGAATTGCTGGGACAATAGCTGTGCACCACTGCCCCAGTTTATTTATTTATTTTTTTATTTCAACAATTAATTTTTTTGCATTTTGTTTTCTTTTTCTCTTGTTATATAAATACCTACATAACGTCCTTGAGTTTGCCCAAGAAGTCTAAAATACGGGCCATAATTGTAGCTCAATGGTAGAGCACTTGCTTAGCATGTGTGAGGCACTGGGTTTGATCTTTAGCACCACATTAAAATGAATAAATAAAGGTATTGTGTGCATTTGTAACTAAAAAAAAATTTTAAAAACCTAAAATATTTAACAGGCACATTCTTACACTTTCACTACAGTGAAATTATTGAAAATGGCATATGAAGGACCTTTAAAACTTCTCTGAGTGTGGTGGTACACACCTGCAATCCTAATGACTCAAGAGGCTGGAGCAGGAGGTCTGAAAATTCAAGGCCAGCCTTGGCAACTTAGCAAGGCCACATCTCAGAATGTAGAAAGGGGTGAGGAGGTATCTCAGTGGTAAAGTTCTCCTAGGTTTGATCCCCAGTATTGAAAGATAAAAATTCTCTCCCCTAAAGTTGTCAGAATCGACATTTTTAGAACTCTAGAAATTAACCAATGGCTTGTAGCAATCAGGAGAACACTTATTTAGGAAGTAGCTAAATACTGATAAGAACAGTGGTCTTTGTGGCTTTTGTGTATGTGGTGCTGGGGATTGAACCCAGGGCCTTGTGCATGAGAGGCAAGTACCCTACCAACTGAGCTATATCCTCAGCCCTTTTGTGACATTGTTTACTTGTCCTGTTCTCATTTCCCCCTCCCCAATGTGATAGCTTTCAAAACCAATGGCCTGAAGAGAAAGGGGTTGGAACATTGTCAAAGCCTCATTCTGGTGGTTCCTTGGAAAAAACCACTTGCAAGACTGTCTTTGCTGGTCATAGCTAGGAACTTGCCTGGTGTAAAAAGTCTTTTCCTTAGTGGTATTTATTAGAACAATTAAAGGCAATTGTTACAGTTCATGCCTGTGGAGGCCATGGATAATAGTTGGTGCAAACAATAGGCTAACCAAAAAGCTCAAAAGGAAAAACTGGAGAATCAAATATTAAGAAAACCACAGGGGCTTTGAAAAGCATATGCCCAGGGCTATGCACAGAGCTCAGGAATGAACTAAGGAGGCTCTCACTGTCATTTCTGACTCACCTTGAGGCTCTGCTCAGGAAGTGAAGGCTGAGGTTTAATTGTTTAAGCCATGCCCAACATGTACAAAAAGCCCCTTAGCAAAGGGGCTTCATATTGCTTATGAAAATTTAAGGAAATCTCTTTTTAATAATTAGCTGACCACTAAACTCAGCAGAGACTTCAGTAGCCATCTACATGATAAGATTTTTCACTCAGAAAAATAACAAATTAACAGCAACATCAACAAACTCTGGAGGAAGGGAGAGAATCTGATTTCCAGAATTGCCACATTATATTATTTTAAATGATTAGTTTTCATTTTAAAAAGTCATGAAATATTCAAGAAAAGAAGAAACTATCGCCCTACACACACACACACACACACACACACACACACACACCAATCACTAGGCTTTCTATTTATGTTCTTAATTGTTTCCCTTGTTGTGAAAAACATTTTTAGTTTGATGCCATCCCATTTATTGATTCTTGATTTTACTTCTTGTGCTTTAGGAGTCTTACTGAGGAAGCCTTTTCCTGAGCCAATATGATGGCATATTGGACTTACTTTTTTTTCTAGTATACACAGGGTCTTCGGTCTAATACCTAGGTACTTGAGCCACTTTGAGTTTTGTGCAGGGTGACATAGAAGTGTTCAATTTCAATCTATTGCATATGGATTTCCAGTTTTCCCAGCACCATTTGTTGAAGAGGCTATCTTTTCTCCAATGTATTTTAATGGCACCTTGTCTAGTATGAGATAACTATTTATGTGGGTTTGTCTCTGTGTCTTCTATTCTGTTCAATTGTTTTTCAGTTCTATTTTGCCAATACCATATTTTGTTACCATAGCTCTGTATAATTAGAGGTCTGGTGTTGTGATGCCCCTTGCATTACTTTTCTCACTCGGATTGCTTTGGCTATTCTGGGCCTCTTATTTTTTTCAAATGAATTTCATGACTGCTTTTTCTATTTCTATGAAGAACATCATTGAAATTTTGTTGGAAATTACATTAAATCTGCATAGCACTTTTGGTAATATGGCCATTTTGACAATGTTTATTCTGCCTATCCAAGAACATGGTAGGTCTTTCCATTTTCTAAGGCCTTCATCAATTAGAGCATTAATCTCCAGGACACACAAAGAACTCAAAAAAATTAATACCAAAAAAACAAATAACCCTGGCTGGGGTTGTAGCTCAGTGATTGAGTGCTTGCCTCACACTGGGTGTGATCCTCAGCACCACATAAAACAGACAAATAAATAAATAAACAAAGCAAGCAAGCAAAGATATTGTGTCCATCTATAATTTTTTTAAAGTTCCAAAAAAGCCAAATAACCCAGTCAATAAATGGGCAAAGGAATATAACAGGCACTTCAGAGAAGAAGAAATACTAATGGCCAACAAATACATGAAAAATGTTCAACATCTCTAGCAATTAGAGAAATGCAAATTAAAACTATACTGAGATTCCATCTCTAGTCAGAATGGCAATTATCAAGAATACAAATAACAATAAATGTTGGCAAGGATATGGGGAAAAAGGTTCATTCATACATTGCTGGTGGGACTACAAATTGGTGCAACCAATATGAAAAGCAGTATGGAGATCCCTTAGAAAACTTGGAATGGAACCATCAATTGATCCAGTTATTCTACTCCTCAGTTTATACCCAAAGGACTTAAAATCAGCATACTATAGTGATGCAGCCATATCAGTGTTTATAGAAGCTCAATTCAAAATAGGCAAGCTATGGAATCAACCTAGGTGCCCATTCAAGAGATGAATGGATAAAGAAAATGTGGTATATATACACAGTGGAATATTACTTAGCTATAAAGAAGAATGAAATTATGGCATTTGCTAGTAAATGGATAAAATTAGAGAGTATCATGCTAAGTGAAATAAGCCAGTCCCAAAGAACCAAAGGTTGAATGTTCTCTCTGATATGTGGATGCTAACCCATAATAAAGGAGGGTAGAGAGGGGAAATATAGAAGTTCATTGGATTAGACAAAGGGGAATGAAGGGAAGGGAGAGAGATGGTAATAGAAAAGACAGTAGAATGAATCAGACATAACTTTCCTATGCTCATATATGAATACATGATCAGTATAACTCCACATCATGTTCAACCACAAGAATGGGATCAAAATTGTTATGGGTTGCACCCCATTACATGAATAATATGTTAAAATACAACCTACTGTCATGTATATCTAAAAACAAAACAAAAGCAATCACTAGAAATGTTCCTGAAATTGCCCATATAAATCCTTATCGATATCCAGCAGGCTTTTTTGAAGAAATTGAAAAGCTGGTAGTAAAATCCTTATGGAAATGCAAGGAGCCCCAAATAGTAAAAATAATCTTGAAAAAGAACAAAGACTTTTTAATTTAAAACTTACTATGAAGTTACACTAATGAAGATTGTGCATCACTTGCATGTGTGTACATCAGTGGAATAGACCCCAGAGGTCAAAGTAAACCCACACATTTATGGTTAATTGCTCATTGACAAGGGTGCTAAGACAATTATCTTTTCAAAAAGTGGTGGTAATGATGATCTCCATCTCTAAAATAATAAAGTTGGCTCTTTACCTTACACCATATATAAGAATTAGCTTGTTGTGCATGGTCATGCACACCTGTAATCCCAGCAGGTCAGGAGGCTGAGATAGGAGGATGGTGAGTTCAAAGGCAGCCTCAGCAATTTAGGCAGATCTTATGCAACTCAGTGAGACTCTGTCTTTAAATAAAAAATACAAAAAGCAAAAAAGAAATAACAGTGGGAGGGAGGGCATGGAATATGGTTCAGTTTTTAAGTGCCCCTGGGTTCAATACCCAGTACCAGAAGAAGGAGGAGGAGAAGGAGGAGGAGGAGGAGGAGGAGAAAGTTAAGAATTAACTTAAAATTGATCAAAGACCTTAAAGAAAAAGCCAAGTCTGAGAAGAAAATACAGATGTAGATGTATGCTGTTGTAATCTTAGATTAGGCAGTAGTTTCTAAAATATGACATAAAGTGTAAGCAACTAAAGAAAAGTAGTCAAATTGCACTTCCTAACAGTTAAAAATTTGAGTGCTTCAAAGAATGAAATTATGACATTTGCTAGTAAATGAAGTATCAATAAAGTGAACACACAATCCATTAAAAGGGACAAAATACATGCAAATCATATATCTGATAAGGTTCTATTATACAGAGTATATGAAGAACTTTCACAGCTCAACAATGAGAAGACAAATGAGCGGCCAGGAGCATAGCACTCAGGAGGCCACGCTCATGTGAGATCAAGCAGAACTTGTCTCTCTGGGCTTATTTCACTTAGCATAACGTTCCCCAGTTTCATCCATGTTGCTGTGTCAGGATTTTGTCCTTGTGCATATGTGCCGCATTTTCTTCATCCATTCACCAGCTGGTGGACGCTTGGGTTGGTCCATTTCTTGACTGTGGGGAAGAGAACCGCAACACATACCGGAGTGCAGACAGCTCTTCAGTAAATGCTTTTCATTTCCTTTGTTTCTACACCCAGTAGTGGGATTGCTGGTCACACAGTAGGTCTGTTTTTAATGTTCTGAGAGAGCTCTGCACGACTTCCCATAACGGTGGTACTAACATTCCCAGCTCTGTGTAGGGTCCCTTTCTCCAGGTCCTCGGCAGCACTTTCTGTCTTTTGCCTTTTGGATAATACACTTTTTAACTAGAGTCAGGTGGGACCTTATTGTGGCTTTGGTTTCATTACTCGGATGATCAGTGATGCTGAGTATTTTTTCATGTACCTGTTGACCATCTGTATGTCTTCTTTTGAGAAATGTCCAAGATCTATTGCCCATTTTTAAATAGGTTGATTTGTTTGCTATGGAGTTGAGTTCCTTATATACTCTGGGTATCCACGCCTTGCAGGATGTGTAGATCCTAGAGACTTTCTTCCATTGAGAGCTTCTCCTCACTCTATCGATTGTTTCCTTTGCTGTGCAGAAGCATTTTAGTTTGGTGCCATCTTGTTTGTCTGTGTTTGCTTTCATGGCTTATGTCTTGGGGTCATATCCCCAAAATCATTGCCTGGACCCATGTCATGGAGCTTAGTTCTACATGTCAGGTCTTTTTATCAATTTTGAGTTGATTTTTATATCTGCTGTGAACTAAGGCTCTCATTTCATTCTTCATGTGTATATCTACTTTTCCAAACACTGTTTATTTAAGAGGGTGTCCTTTCCCCATTGTGGGGTTTTTTTTTTTTTTGTTGTTGTTGTTGTTTTTTTTGTTTTTTGTTTTTTTTTTTTTTTTGAAGTGTGTATGTGCGTGTCATCCTTGCCAAAAATCAATTAGTCATAATGTGTGGGTTTATTTCTGGCTCTCTGTTTTGTTCCATTGGTCTGTGCATCTGTTTTTATGTCAGTACACTGCTATACCTTTGTAGCACATTTTGAAGTCAGATAATGGGATGCTTCTGGCTTTTTTCTTTTTGTTCAAGATTGCTTTGGCTATTTGGGATCTTTTATAGTTCCATGTATATTTTAGGATTCTTTTGTCTATTTCTATGAAAATTCCACTGGACTTTTGATAGAGATTAGACTGAATCCGTATATCACTTTGGCTAGCAAGGACATTTTTAACAATATCAAGTCTTCTGAACCATGAACATAGAATAGTCTTCTTTAATTTGTGTTCTTCAATTTCTTTCACTAAGTTTTTAGAGTTTTCAGTGTACATGACTTTTATCTCTTTGATGACTGTTATGGCTTGAACAGTTATGGTGTCCCTGTGATAATGCAGGAATGTTCAGAGGTGAAAGTTATTAGATTATGAGAGCTGTAACTTCATTAGTGGATTAATCCATTTGATGATTATTAATCTTAACAGACTACTAGGTAGTAACTGTAGGCACATGGGGTGTAGCTGGAGGAAATAGGGTCACTAGGGGTGTGCCCTTGAGAACTGTATTTTGTCCCTGGCTCCCTGTTCTCTCTGCTTCCGGGCTGTCATGAGCTGAGCAGATTTTCTCCTCCAAGCCCTTCCACCATCACGTTCTGCCTCATCTTGGACCAAGAACAATGGAACCAGGTGACAATGCACAGAAGCTCTGAAACCCTGAGCCCGAAGTAAACTCATCCTTCTCTAAGTTGTTCTTATCAGGTATCTCAGTCACATCCAGAAAAAGTTGACTAACACAATTAGATCTATTCCTAAGTATTTCTTTTCGTAGCTGTTGTAAATGGGGTTGTCTTCTTGATTTCTTTTTATGGCAGTTCATTGTTAGTATACAGAAGAAACACTGCAGATTTTTGTATGTCGATTTTGTAGCCTGCGACTTCTTTTCCAGTTTGGAACCTGTCATTCTCTCCTCAAACCTCTGACTTCACTTCCCACCCACCCATCTTCACCTGCAGAGGAAAAACAGAGGCCCGGGCACAAGTGGTGTCCCTTTCCTGCCCCTGCGGGTGCACCCTGGTCAGCATCCCACTAGCTCTTGACTGGCTCAACAGTTTGGGGATAGAGCCTTTAGGATTTTCCGCATATTAACTTACATTGTGTGCAAACAGAGACCATTCAACTTCTTCCTTTCCATCTGGATGCCTTGGATCTCCTTCCCTTGTCTCCTTGTTCTGGCTGGGACTTGCAGTTCTCTCTGTTGAGTGGAGTGGTGATAGTGGACATCCTCATGTTCTTAGAGGAAAAGTTTCAGCACTAAACATGATATTAGCTGTGGGCTCCTGAAAAATGGCCTTGTGTTCAGGTATATTGTTTCTACTTAATTTGTTGAGTTTATATCCTGAAAGGATGTTGAATTTTGTCAAGCTTTTTCTGTACCTATTCAGATGTTTATATGGTTTTTGTCTTTTATTCTGTTAATGTGTTGTATCACATTTTTTTGATTTGTATACGTTAAATCATTCTGGCATCCCAAGAATAAGTACAACTTAATCATGCCAGTTGGTCTTTGTAATGTGGTTTCATTGATGATTTTTGCATCTAGGGTCATCAGAGATATTGGCCTATAATTTTCTTTTCTTGTAGTGTCCTTGCCTGACTTTGGTATTGCAGTGATGCTGGTCCTTGTAAAATGATTTAGAAGTTATTGCCCTTTCTTCAAGGCTTGGTGTTAGTTTTTCTTCACATGTTTTCTAAAATTCAGTGGGGACACCCTCAGACTCTAGGCCAGGGGTACTTAACCACTGAACCACATCTCCAGTCCTTTTTATGTTTTATTTTGAGACAGGATCTTGCCAAGTTGCTTAGGGCCTCTCTAAGTTGCTGAGACTGGCTTTGAACTCATGATCCTCCTAACTCAGTCTCCCGAGTCACTGGGATTATTGGCATGCACCACTGTGCCCAGCATGGATTTTTCTTTGATGGAAGACTTTTCATTACAAATTCAATCTCTTTACTCGGTTTTAGTCTTTTCAAACTTAGTTTCTTCATGATCCCATCTCAGTAGCTTTTAGAAATTTTCCATTTCTTACAGGTTATCCAGCTTGTTGGCCAGAAGTGTTTAGAGTGGGCTCTTTAAGCCTTTGTATGTCTGGTATCGGTTGGAATGTCTTCTTTGATTTCTGATTTGCTTGAGTCTTCTCTCCGTTTTTCCTTGTCTTGCTAGAGGTTTGTCAATTTTATCCATCTTTACCAAAATTCAACTCTTAGTATCACGTTTTCTTAAAATTGTTCTTATATTCTCTAGCTTATTTACCTCTGCTCTGGTTGTATTCCCTTCTTCCTACTAACTAACTTGGGGATTAGTTTGTTCTCCTTTCTCTAGTTCCTTAAGGTGTGACACCAGGTTGCTTGTGTGAGGTTTTGTTTGTTTTTGTTTTTTTGGTACCAGGGATTGAACTCAAGGGCACTCGACAACTGAGCCATATGCCCAGCTCTTTTTTGTATTTTATTTAGAGACAGAGTCTCACTGAGTTGCTTTAGGGCCTTGCTAAATTACTGAGGCTGGCTTTGAACTCATGATCCTCCTACCTCAGCCTCCCAAGCTGCTGGGATTACAGGCGTGTGCCACTGCGCCCAGCAGATCTTTCTTCTTTTTTAATGCAGGCACTTGTTACCATACTCTTCGTTCTTAGAACGGCTTTTGCTTAAGCCCATAAGGACTCGCTTTCTCATAGACAGCTTCTTTCCACTGAAAGCTCACAGGATGAAGGGGGCAGGCAGCTCTCTGAGGTCACTTTCAGAAGGACACTAATCCCATTCAGGGGGACTCCACCCTCATGACCCAGTAACATCCCAAAAGCCCCACCTCCTAACACCAATTTCTACATATGAATTTCCACATATGAATTTGTGGGTGGGGTAGGGACACCAACACTCAATCCACAACAGGGTGCTTTGAATTGCAAATTTCAGAAACCTTATTCAAAGTACAGTAGCCAAAAGAGGAGATTACCTGTCTCATATAACCAGGGAACCAAGAGCTCACATTACATGACTGACACAAGCCATGAGAATCATGGGGATTCTCCATGAATCTCCTCTCTCCTTCTCTTGCTCTCTGGCACATGTGGGTGCACACACGCGCGCGCGCGCGCGCGTGTGTGTGTGTGTGTGTTGCCTCCTTCCCTCCCGTTGCCAATAAGTTTTCCCCTTGTGCCAAAGAAAATGGCTGCCAGTGCCCTGCATTTTCCATTCTGCTATGCCTATGTCCCCAAAAGCACTCTGGTGGCTGTGCACTATTCTGTTCTATGGAATTAGCATACTTTATTTAACCCATTCTCTATTAATGAATATCTGCCTAGTTTCAAATATTTCAATATTCTCTATGATTCTGTGATGAAAATCTTTGTAGCAGTAGGCAGGCGCAGTGGTATATGCCTGTAATCCCAGCAGCTCTGGAGGCTGAGGCAGGAGGTAGAGCTGGGGGTGTGGCTCAGTGGTGAGGTGCCCATGAGTCCAATCCCCAATACAAAAAAAAAAAAAAAATCCTTCTGATTTTGGCCAGTAGAACAAAGCTGTTTTTCAGATAACTTCCTAGCAGTTGAAATGCTGAGTCAAAGTTTATACATTATTTTCCCTGTCCCATGTTGATTTTTCTTCTTCTCCATGATCTCCATCCTGTCTCCAATGCCCCCATTACCCGTTGGTCACAGGTTAGCAGAACCCTGGGCCTGGAATGACCCTAACTGCATACCAGGCCTACACCTGACTTGCTAGGTTTTGGGGGAAAAGCCTCAGCAGATTAACCTGATTTCCTAGCAATTCCTGGTCAACATCAACCAAAGGATCGATGCTCACCCTTCCCTCTTTCCTCCGATTGACACATCATTCTCGCTCTGCAGAGATGTTTGGAATCTTTCCTTCTTTGCTTGAAGGGTGGACTCCACAGCCCTCCCTCTGGGTCCTGCTTGGCATTTGTCTCTGAATATCCAGAAAGCAGTGAACTCATCATGCCTGACTCGAGCCACCAAAACCATCCAGTGAAGCTGGTCTTTTGCCTACTTTCCTGCCCAGGAGACTGAGAACCTCACTGTCTTTCCTATACACTGCTGCAAGCCCACGGTATGATCCTCGAGATGGCCCCCTCTAACTCATATCCCATCCATCACGATGCGAATTTTTTCTCCTTTTTCCATTTTTATTTGCCTCATACAATCGCCATCATCTTTTTTCTAATTACTGCAGCCCCTCCCAGGTGACTCTCTTTTTCTAGACTCTGCCCTGATCCAATTACCACACCAGCGTCAGAGGCATGGTCTAAAGTCCCTCTCTACCCACACCATGCCCTTACCAAAAGCCCTTCAGCCGCCTCCCGTTGCTCTCGGAAGATGCCCTCGATCCTGAACTGGCTTTTCCGAAGCTGCCTACCATTCTAACACGTGCGGGCCCAAAGGTAGAGCATAAAATGGGGCTCCCTGCCTTCTTCTCCTCCCTGGCAGGGTCTCAACCTGCAAGGGACAGACACTCCAGCGCCCCCACCAGGTTCTGTCATACTACACCCACGAGCAGCTGCCCTCTGGTCACCTCTGGGACATGCCAGGGCTGGCTGCTCTTGGAAGGGAGGCCTTAGGGGAGAAGCCTGGAACAGGCGGGGACTGTTTGGACGGAGATTCCAGGGTCTGGGGTCTCTGCTCTGTGGCCTTTGGAAGTACACAAGGCCTAGAGGGCACATTTGAGGATTCCGCGTCCCCAGGAGGGCATCTCGGGCCTCTGTAGAGTGATGGCCACTTCTGCTCTCAGGGAGGGGTGGGCAGAGCGGGCAGCACTTCCCAGGCCGACATTGGGAAGAGAGGGCACAGTTAAGGGGTGGGGTCCCAGAACCTAGGGGGCTGCTTGCCCCTCGGCCACCTCGCAGGTGATGCTGCTCAGCAACCAATCCTCGTCCTTCATAGAAGTTGGGATTTGAAAACGCAGCGAAGCATAGCATAGCGTGAGATGTATATAATTGAATGCGTGATGGGTAGCCTTAGGTCAGCTCTTCCATGTGTAATCATAATGATATGGAGTACACTGTACATATTGAATATGTAGTAATAGAAAATGTGACATGATATATAACACGTAGCAAAATGTTTCATATTCAAATGTATAAGCTAATATTAAAATATTAGTATAAAATATATTGGAATTTAAATTATATTGACATAAAAGAAAAATTATGTTTATTTCAAATGTATAAATGTGAAATATTTTAAATGAAAATATATTCTAAAATAATATAAAAATTTTAGAATATTATATATATTAAAATTTAAAGAATTTTTAAGCTGAAAGCTTTTCCTCTAAAGTCTGGACTAAGATAAGAATGCCCACTTTCACTGCTCCTTTCAACATTATACTAGAAGTCCTAGACAGAGCCCGTAGGCAAGAGAAAGATATGGAAGGTATGCAGATTGCAGAGAAGGAAATAAATCTACCACTGTTTGCAGCCACTATCCTATAAAGAGGAAACCCCAAAGATTCAAAAAGTATTATAACCAACAAGAAATTCAGCGAATTTACAGGATACAAAATCAGTATACAAAAATAAGCCATATTTTATATGTTAACAGTGAACCATCTGAAACAGAAATCAAGAAAATAATTCCATTAACAATGGCTACAAAAAATACTTAGAATTACATTTAACTAAGGAGGTGAAGTCTCTCTTCATGTTGTGAAACATTGATGGAAGAAATTAAAGAGGACACAATAAATGAAAATATATCTTATATTCATAGATTGGGAAAATTAATGTTGTTAAAATGTCCATACCACCCAAAGTGATCTACAGATTCAGTGCAATCCGAATCAAAATACCAATGACATTCTTCACAGAACTAGAAAAAAAGCAGTCCTAAAATTCCCAGGAACCAGAGAAGACCCCAGATAACTAAAGGAATCTTGAGCAAAAGGAACAAAGCTGGAGGTATCACAATATCTGGCCTGAAAATATACTAAAAAAGCTATCGTAACATAGATAGCATTGTATAGGCATAAAAATAAACACATAGACCAGCAGAACAAAATAGAGAGCCCAGAAACAAATGCACATATCTGCAGTAAACTGATTTTCAACAAAAATGCCAAGAACAAACAATGAGGAAAAGAGGGTCTGTGTAGTAAATGAGGTTTAGAAAATTGGATATTCATGGGCTGGGATTGTAGCTCAGTGGTAGAGCACTTGCCTAGCACATGTGAGGCCCTGGGTTTGATCCTCAGCACCAAAAAACATAAATAAATAAAATAAAGATATTATGTCCATCTATAACTAAAAAATTTTTAAAAAGAAAATTGGGGGGCTGTGGTTGTGGTTCAGCGGTAGAGTGCTCACCTAGCACATGGAAGGAGCTGGGTTTGATCCTCAGCACCACATAAAAATAAACAAATAAAGATATTGTGTCCAACTATGACTAAAAAAAATATTTAAAATAGAAAACTGGATATTCAATGCAGAATGGGACTAGACCCTTACCTCTCAATAAAATCATCTTAAAATTAAATAAAGATTTATTCCAGGAACCAAAACTATGAAACTACTAGAAGAAAACATGGGGGGCAATGCTGCACTACATCGGACTGGGCAACAATTTTTAGGGATGAACTCAAGCACAGGTAACAGAAGAAAAATAGACAAATGGGATTATGTTCAACTAAAATACTTGCACAGCAAATAGACAGCAGAATGAAGTGACAGCCTGCAGAATGGGAGAAAATACTCACAAATACTCATACATCTGGCAAGAGGTTAGTATCCAGTATTCATAAGGAACTCCAACAATTCAATCGCAAAAGCAAACAACCCTCCCCCAAAACAAAAACCAAATAATCTGATTTAAAAATAGGTAAAAAAAACTAATAGTCATTTCTCAAAAAAGACATAATTATTGCCATCACTTATTATCAGAGAAATGCAAAACCACAGTGAGGTATCACCTCATCCAGTTAGAAAGGTATCATCAAAAAGACAAAAAAAGTGTTGGCAAGGATATGGAGAAAAGGGAACCCTTACATACTGTTGGTGAGAATATAAACTATTATAGCTATTATGGAAAACAGTATGGAGGGTCCTTGAAAAATTAAAACACACCTGCTCTGTGATCCAGCAATCCCACTACTGGTTATATATCCAAAGGAAATGAGATCAGTATGCTGAAGACACCTCTACACACCTATGTTTAGTGCAGCATACTAGTATTTGGAATCAACCTAAATGTCTACCAACAGATGAATGCATAGAAAAAAATGTGTGTATGTGAAACAGGGCACTCTTCAGCCATAAAAGAAGGAAGTTCTGCCATTTGCAACAGCATGTGCTGTACTGGAGGCCATCATGCTAATGAAATGATCCAGGCACAGAGAGAGAGGTTCTGTACTATCTCACCCTTGTGCTGAATCCTAAAATGTTGATCTCACAAAAGCAGAGCATAAGAGCAAAGAATGGAATACTGGAAAAGGCAGGGGAGATGGTCAGTGGCACACAACTGGAGTTAGGAGAAGTAAGCTCTGGTGTTAGCAGTCCTGTGTATTTCTGAGTAGCCAGAGAGAGAGGATTTTTTTTAATGATCTTGCTACAAGGAAATGATAATGTGTAGGGTGATAGAGATGCTGGTTGCCCTGATTTGGTCATTACCCAATCCATGCATGTATTGAAACATTATATTATGTCTCAAAAAAAAAATAAGTATAATGTAATGTAGTATAACAGCATAAATCCTACATAATTCAATATTTAATGTTGTATCTCCTGATACATGGATAACTATAATACATAAAATATGTGGTGATAGGAAAATATAATAGTGATAAACTATAATAAAATAGTGTAATATAGTATAACATAAACTACATATAATATAATATGTAATGTCACTTATGTTTAAGTAAGTACAATATAAACTATTTTATAGAACATATATGTAGTTAAATGTTGGTGATCTGTAGGGTTGTAGAGCACAAATAGGATTAAAGCCTCATGGTCATAGTGAGCACTCAAACATTTTGATGGAGGTGGACAGATCAACACTCAGTAGGTATAATCTCTCACTGTTATAGTTGTATACAGTCTGAGTATCAAAGTACCTGAACAGTACCTGGCACATGGTAGGCTTTCCACCAGCATCAGCTCTTATAATTATGGTCGTGCAGTATATGAGTATTAAAATACTTATCACCATGCTCAGTATGAATATTAAGTTTCTATTATAATACAGAGTAAATGGGGGGATTTCCTAAGGTATGCAATCATGTTATCTGCCCACATGACATAATTTCTATTTTCTCATATTTTTAATTCCATTTTTTGTCTAATTGTTCTAACCAGCACTTTCAGAACAAAATTAATATTGGTGAAAATAATCGCTGGTTTTTTTTGGCCCTGACTTCAAGAATATTAAGAACATTGCTGAATGTTGGATCCACAGAATATAGACTCACACACACAAAGTGATGTTAAGAAAGCACCCTTTGGGGCTGAGGATGTGGCTCAAGCGGTAGTGCGCTCGCCTGGCATGCGTGCGACCTGGGTTCGATCCTCAGCACCACATACAAACAAAGATGTTATTTCCGCCGAAAACTAAAAAATAAATAAATATTTAAAAAAAAAAAAAAGAAAGCACCCTTTGATTATGATTTTGCCAAGGACTTTAAACAGGGGGACCCAATGCTTTTAAAGGCCACATCAACCCTCCTCAAGCTGACAAACATCTCTTCTCTTTTGTCATTAACGTGGACAGTCATGTTGGCACATTCTGTGACACTCACACTTATCCTTTGCATTCTGTGGTAAGCCCTGCCACTGTGGTCGGAACCCTGTTGCTATTATTTAATTCATCTCTATAAAGAAATGTGTCAGCATGAGGGGAAGGAGACCCAAAATGCCAATACTATTTTCAGAAAAACCAAACCAACACTCCAGCATCCTTGGCATGTGGCAAGGATCCCATGCCACTGAGTTCCTGAACCAGCTTTCCCAGAGGCAACACTGCGGTGGGTGCCAAAGCAACTTCACTGGATTTGCTTATTTTGAGGGCATTGACCCAAACTGACTCTCAAAACACTAATGAATTTAAACGCTTACAATGGAGATTTGGACTTCAAACAAATGCACTGAATTTTCTCTGGGAAGCCTTGATCAGATGTGTGGATTAGTGAATTCTATGGCCAATTGTCAAATTTCTCATTGAAAAAAAAAGGTGACGAAATACATTTGTACTTGAGGAATGCAGGTGTAAAACAAAACTGTTTTTATACAAGACTCTGAGCTTTGCTTTTTAAGAAACCTGTTTCACTGAGACCTGAGCGTTAGTCGAGTGGTCTCACCTCATCCCGGGCGCACCCCAGGAACTCAAAAGGCTTCACTATTACTGTAACTATTTAATCAAATAAAAGCCTTAAGGCAAATGATAAGCTACTATTACAATTTCAGTTTATTGCTGAAACTATTATAAGAATATTTGAGCCTCTATAGGAAGATAATGGAAGTGTTTATAGTGGTAGATGGAAGCAATTATAGAATTCCATATGGGGTGATTTCTCAATTGGTTGTACAATGAACTATAATTTTATGGTAAAGGTTTAATGCTTTGTTATCTTGTACTGTCGCTTTGAATTTAACTTGTATTACCTGCTGGTTTTTAGATTTCCAGTTACTAATTAAGTAAAGGACTCTTTTGTGTAATTCAGTCATTTCTGCATTCAATTCTTATTCTTAGAGACAAATAAGTGTTTTCCTAGCTAGTCCAGTGACAGTGATTCTCAGAGAAGGTGAGAAAGCACTAGTATCTCTCTAAAACTTTGCAAACTAGCAGTCTGGTCTCTCTCTCTCTCTCTCTCTCTCTCTCTCCTTTTAACAATTTTTCTTTGGGAACCCCTATTTCTTTGATGGGTAGGTTTTTAAAGTTAATCTCTTAGAGATTTGGTACTAAAAGGGTTTTCAGTTTGGAATTAAGGTGATTTTAGTGCAAAATGATCTAAATGCAACTAGATGGAAGTTTCCCCAAAGGGGAAAGGTCATTTCAATCTCAAGAGGCCAGGTCATTTCAATCTCAAGAGCCATCAAAGAAATGTCAGTGGACCCTGTCACCAAAAGTGACTTGATAATTGGAAACAAAAGACAAAACCAAGGGCAAAATATTTACCAAATGCAATCAATGTGTTTTTAAATGGCCCTTCAATTGTTTGCTGAACATTACAAAACCTGAAGAATGTAGTTTAGAATGCCCTCACCAGTCAGGTACTACAATATCGAAGGATCCTGTTTGCTAGTGATCTATTAAACTCTAAAGCAAGCCCTGTAGAAAATCAGGGACTAAATGATGAACAAACACAAACACATTCTTAACCTGGGATCTGGGGCTGTGAGCAGATCCGAGCCCTGAGTGTAATTTTCCATTTCTCAAAGTCATTCTTCCCTGAAACTCAATTTAATGAAGATTTTCTATTTCCTTCAAGGCATCCTGGTCTTGGGGAATAGGCTCAAGACACACACACACACACACACACACACACATATGGCTTCATATATTTTTCTTTATTGATCTCCTCTTGGAAAAAAGAAAAGAACTAACTCTCATCTTTGGTTCATGGATCCTTATTTCTGGCCGCTGAGCTTAGTTATTCTTAAACTCTGAAGCAGCAAGGGGTATGGAGGACTTTGTAGAGAGAGGGGAGCCAGCAGGATCCAGGCCACTTACAAGAACCACACAGAAAGTTCATCAGTATCAAGAGAAAGTGATGTCAACTCCTTCCTATGTAAGAGCTGCCTGCCCATGAACTGAGCATCCTGTCTCAGCATTGAGTAAGGGGTGCTGGTCTGTCATCGCACTCCATGCTCTGTGCAAGTGGCCTCCCCCTGCGCTCAGCAAAGAAGTTTGCTCTGGCCCTGGACTTGGGCATTACCCAATGGGATTGGACAACCCCCCTTTGAAACCTTATCCCCTGCCTTATTTTGTAAAGAACATTCCATCAAAACTCCTTTGTGGGGGGGGGGGGCACTGGG
>NW_026000026.1:13904477-13924886 GCF_001458135.2 Marmota marmota marmota | reverse complement strand
ATATATATATATATATATATATATATATATATATATATATATATGTATATATATAGTCATACTGGAAAATATCCAGTAATTAATATTTGTATTGAAGCTCTAAAATTTAAATGAACATCCAATTTTGGCAAATATCATTATATTTGTTATTATTAATTCAACCTTGAATTCCTAGAATAAGTCTTATTTGGGTATGATGTTTTATTTTTAAAAATTGAAACACTGGATTTTTGTATTTCCATATAAGAAGGTATTAAATGTAGAAATGTAATATTGTATCCTTGTATTTTAAGATATTTACATTGATTCATAAGTGAGGTTAATCTGTAATTTTATTTTTGATGTGTTTTGGAATCAGTGTCATACTTCATAAAATAGTTTTGAAATTTTCCTTTTACTGTGCTCTGAAGTAATTTAAGTAGCATTGAAATTATTTGACCTTTCATGGCTTTGTAGACTTCCCCTGTAGGGGCTGGGGATGTAGCTCAGTGGTAAAAGTGGTGAAGCCCTTGCCTAGCATGTGTGAGGCGTGGGGTTTGCTCCTCAGAACTACTTAAAAATAAATAAATAAATAAATAAATAAATAAATAAAGGTATTGTGTCCATCTGCAACTGGAAAAAAAAATTCCCCTGTAAAACTATCTGGTCTGGTGCCTTTTTACTTTTTCTCATTTAAAAAGAATTTTAAAATGCATTTTACAAACTGAAAAGTATACAGTGATAAATATACAGATCAATACATTTTCTCAAATGAAGGTGTATACACACACGTGCGTGCTTGTGCACACGTGTGTGTGTGTGTGTGTAATCAATCAACATTTAGAGAGAAAAGAAAAAACCCCCACAATCCATTAGCACCTCAGGAGTCTCCCTCACATTCCTTTGGTCAGTGACTAACATGTGTTAGCCTGAAGCTATTTGCACAGAGCTCTCTAGGCTCTCTTTTTTCCCCCTGTGGCAATTGATCTACTTAGATTTTTTTTTTTTCCTCTGTTGGGATCCCTTTTAGTAAACAGTATTTTTCTGGGCATTTGTCTATTTCTTTTTGGTTTTTAAATTATTGATATAGAATTGTGCAAATTAGTCTCTTATGATTTAAATTTTGTTTTACTTGTTATCTTCTCTAATCCCTAACCCATAGGTATTAGATATGGTTTCCAGATGTTCTGTCAAGGTGTGGGCAAATGGATACTTAAATCTAAATGCCTCCATATGTGGTGTGTGTGTGTGTGTGTGTGTGTGTGTGTGTGATGTTATTGCAAAGGCAGTTTCTCTTGTATCTGTCTGTCTGGCTAGCTGTCTGGCTATTCATCTAGCTCTCTAAGTGTCTATAGAAGGGTATCTTTGAAAGGCTGACAAAAGGGAGGTTTGGCCATGTTGTCTGTTTCCTCCTTCTTCACCCTGGGCTATGATGTGATACCATCTTGCAATCACAAGAGTGAAGCCAAGAGGATTGTGGAGGCTTCAGCTCTGTTTTGGAAAAGCTGCTGAAATAATACCAGGAGCCACCTGCCTCCAGAATTCTTGGTCAGTGAGATACAAACTTGTGTTAGTCTGTGCCACTGTAAGCCAGTACTCTTATTTGCAGCCGAACACATTCCTAAATAGTACAGTAATAAAAGAGGCAAATCCAGAAAACTCTAGCTGTATAGCATACGAATGTTAAAATCCTAGATAATTACTTTAGACAAATAAAATTCTATTCTGAAATAAAACCTGGTTTGCACTCAAATTAAGTTAGTGCTTATTGCAGTATCTTTTTAATGTGGCCCTCATTGAAAGTATAACTTCCTGGGATGACAGGAATGTGCCAACAGGCCTGGCTACTACCTGAATTCTTCTGGTTATTTGTTTGCTAAATGGGTGTGACCTTATGAAAGCGGAACTCTGGTGGGCTTGATAGATTTCATATTCTCCATGCATTTGTTGAAGGAAAAGATAAACAAAACCATCAAAAAAAAAAAAAAAAAAAAAAAACAACCCCTATGTAATAGGAGAAAGTCGTTGACATAGAATGGCTATAAGGCCATTTATTTTAATATAATTTGCCCAAATTTAAATAAATGTGGAGGCAGAAAAAAAAATTCTAGACCCTCCTCATACTGTGAAGGGACCTAATGGTTTATTATCATGTTTCGATTTCCACAAGGTCAATAATGAATAGTCATTTATATTTGGCTTACACACCTTAAGGAAGTGTGACACAAATTGTTACCTTTAGAACAACATGTTGCTTTGCATTTAAATAGAGATTTAAAATTCAGCTTAATTTAAAAAAAAAAATAGCTTCATGCAATCAGAGATTTAGACAAAACTCTTTGTATTTTTCTTTGTGAAGATTCTAGAATTTAGAGTTTTGACTCAATATTAAACAACTATAAAAGTTGTTTAATACTGAGTCAAAAAGTAGAGGTAAACAAAATAATATTAAATAGATGGGATAAATCATAAAGCAGGGAGGCAAGTCTCAGACACAACTGAGGGCTTAGAGGGTACCCAGTGACAAAGGCCAGAGCTGTGGGGAGGGGAGCCAGGCGCATGCTTAACTCGGAGCTCTGAGGGAAGAAGACTCCACCCTACCACCTGGGTTTGGAATCCCGTGATACTCTGCAGGATTTCCCCTTGGGTCACAGGCCCTGGAGTCCTGACAACACATGTCATGGTGGAACATCAGGAGATCTTTTCCTCTGTCTTCCCACATTGTCCAGGACAACAGCATGGTATCATAATCAAAAGCATCTTCCTGCTTGCTGCCCTTGTCTCTTGGGCCTCTCTAGGCCTCTGTTTTTCATTGGTAAAGTTGCAGCAACAGCTGAATCTATCTCACTGAGCAGTGACTGGCACATAGTAGGCGTCTGATGGCTGTGATTTTATTGTCCTCTTTCTAGAAGAGACCATGATATCTCTGCCAGTGTTGACCAGCAAGATGGAGTTCTGGGATCTCATTTTCCTTGGGAATTGTGTTTTCTCACTTTGATGCTGTGACATGCTTGTGTGGTTTACAAGAGGTTCCAGAATTTCTATGGACAGGGTGTGTGGGTGGCCATCTTGGAAGAGTGCCTGGGGCCGGGGGATTGAGCCTTGATTTTCCAGTCAGCATGGTCCTTATTTAAAAGTGTTTGTGTAGCACACTGGTCCTGTAGTTGCCTGTGATTGTTGTAGCTAGGTGTTAGTTCTGTTTATTTGGGAGCTTATAATGGATTATGGGATTTGGTCTGGTCTTCTGAATATATTTTCATAGCTATCCCCAGTTTTACCTGGATTGTATATTTACTGGGGTAGAGAGGGGACTTTGCAGAATATGGGAATTGGTGGGTTTGTCAATATATGTGCATAGCAAGCCCTGATTTTTACCTGGATTGTATGTTTAGGGAGGGACTTGGGGAATGATGAGAATTTGTGAGCTTGTCAATATATGTTCACAATAAGCCCTGGTTTTTTACCTGGATTGTGTGTTTACTGGGGTGGGGGAGAATTGGGGGAATTATGGGAATTTGTGGGTTTGTCAATATATATGCATAGCAAGCACTGATTTTTACCTGGATTGTGTGTTTAGGGAGGTACTTGGGGAATTATGGGAATTTGTGAGCTTGTCAATATATATGCACAGTAAGGCCTGGTTTTAACCTGAATTGTGTGTTTACTGGGTGTGGGGGGGAATTATGGGAATTTGTGGGCTTGTCAATATATGTGCATATTAAGCCTTGATTTTTGCTGTTTCTTTGGGAGGCTCTTGAGACTTATTTTCTACCAACATCTACATGGTTAAGTACAATTATCATGTGGGATAAATGTTACATAGGCTTTGGAAAGGTTTACGGAGATGGAAGTGGGGGTACTTGCTACTTCTTCGGCCCTCCTTGGGGCTCATAATCAAGGTGAACTACGGTGGATGATGATCATGGCTGGGACTGTTTTGATCTGGAGAATAGAACACAAAGTGGATTTGGGGCTTGGGTTACAGAATGTATTTGACTCATGTCCCATTTGACCACAACAGAGGACACAGTGGGGGATACTAGGGTCTTCTTCCCAACATTCCAGGGCACCACACCAGGTCACTATGGGTGACCACAATCTTGAAGGACAAGTCTGGGGTATAGTGGACTTCAGGTTCATGCCACATTCCAATTGGGCTTCATTGTGTTTAACATGGGGACCATGAGTGCTGATAACCACCCACCCCTTGTAATAAGTGTGCTTTATTTGTATTTTCACTGAGTGATGTTCCACATATTGAGATGTTTATCTCTTGTTTTAAGTAATTTACATGTTGATGGACTGGTCCCATTTTTTCTGATGCTTTTGCTTATTTTTAAGAATTCTTTATGTATTAATCACCCCTTTTACAGTCTTTCACCAAACTCCTTCCCCCATATTTATTATGTGATTTTCATTTTTATATAACCACCTCCCCTGACCCCTTCTGGCTTTTAGGTCTTTGCCATGCTTAGAGAGTCCTTCTATAGACCAAGATCTTAATTGGAAAACTAGCTATTTTTAAAAAGTAACTTTTAAATTTAGATGTCGATAACAGATCCACATCTAATTCATTCTGGTATGCGGAGTGAGGTAGGGATCGTTTTCCCCCCAGCAGCTAGCCCACTGTATCAAAACCATTTCTTGAATAATTTCACTTCCCCCAACTGACTGGAGCACTGTTTTCATATTTCACCACATAATTTAGTCCATAACTGATTTTAAAAAACCTAACATTTTTTCGAGGGAGATCAGGTAAACAGGCACACCATGTGAGGACGATCAGAGTGTGAGTTGGCAGCAATGATCAAAATGTGATATTCCTTGACATACAGTGTCCCAAAGATTAAGTCATTACTCCCATTTTAGTAGCTTGGGGCCTGTACCTCAACATGGGGTTCCAAACTCCCAATGAAAAGGCCAAGTTTAACCCTCAAACCATGGGAACTGCTTCAGATCGCAAATAACTCACAGGAGTCATTTCTTTCTTTGCTCACATTTAATTTTTATTTTGATTTTTTTAATGCTGCACAACACAATATTTATTTCATTTTTTATTTCATTTGTTTCATTTATTTCTTTATTTCTGTTTGCTGCTTTTATTTTAGTTACTGAAAAGAGAGAGGGAACTTTTGTGGCCTTTTTTTCTTTTTCTTTTTCTGTAGGCCGCCTTAAGCTTTCTAAATTTGGAACATCTAAGCAAGCTGAAGGGAAAAGGGGGTTTCGCAAAATCACTTGGGGAAAGGAAAGGTTGCTTTGTTAATCATGCCCTATGGTGGGTGATTAACTGCTTGTACAATTACGTTTCACTTTTAATTAATTGTGCTTAAGGCTTTAATTAAATTTGGGGGTTCCCTCTTTAGAGCAGCTCGTACTGACGAAGATGCATGCGCTGGATGATGTCGCGGCAGTCGTTGAACACACGGCGGATGTTCTCAGTGTCCACAGCGCAGGTGAAGTGAGGATAGCAGTAGTGGCGCCCATCTCCACTAGCAGTGCTGATTCTCTGTGGGCACAAGTGCAAGGTCCAGTCAGTAACCCTCTCCAGGAAACTATACTGCCAACCCAAGGACAAGTATGACAAGTATGGACCAGCTGCCCGTGTTAAAGAAACCAAAATGCGATGAAGGGGTTTGAACACCCAGAATGGATGCTGGTTGGGAATTATAGAAAAGAAATGGAAGAACTGGATGGTTTAATCCCTACGTTTGGAATTAAAAAGTTTATATCTGTAGAAAAGAGTGAAGACTATAGAAAGCTCTACTCACCAGAAACTCATCTCGAATGAAGTACTTGGCCCGGGTCACGCGTGGGTCCTCTCCGGGCTCGGGAGTAGCTATAAAGAATGGAGATATTTTATTAACTAAAGTAATAAAAAGATAAGAGCACAACTAGGGTATTAACACCACTCTAGCCCCTTAACTTCTCAGCACTCTTGATTTCTCCACCCAGATAGGCTTTTATGCCTTGAGTGTGCCCACATCAAACACGGAAGACACACACGTACCATCCTCAGGAGTAGTGTAGCGAGCAAATTCTGGAAAGTAGTCCTCAATCTTCGATTTTCCAGCAAGGACTTTCTCAGCGAGCAGATCTTGCTTGTTGAGGAACAGAATCACAGAGATGGTGCGCAGCCATCTAACAGAGAGAAGGGTAAGTTTAATGCTGGGACAGTGCAAATCAGGGTTTGAGAGCAGCCCGGGAGCTCCAGGGCAAGCAGGGTACTTGTCCCAGCACATACCTGTTGTTCCAGATGCTCTTGAAGAGGTTCAGAGCCTCCTGCAGGCGGTTGGTCTGGTTGTCCTCCCGAATGACCATGTTGTAGCTGCTGCTGGCCACCACGAAGATAATGGCAGTCACATCTTCAAAGAGAGAAAGAGCAGTGAGAGTTAGAAGCAGAAATGACCCCTAATAATTACAAAAGCACGTGCTCTTGGAGTGCAGTGCCCACCACGGCCATCCATACCATTGAAGCACTGGATCCACTTGCGGCGTTCATCCCGCTGGCCGCCCACATCGAACATGCTGGTGGAGATAAAGGACATCTGGTTATTTCTTCCCAAAGAGAAACCACTCAACTGCCAGAGGGCATGTCAAGAAACCACTGTCTCCATTTGGTATAAAGAGGAAAATCCACTCACTGGAAGTTGACTTTGTCCACCTGGAACTTGGTCTCAAAGATTCCAGAGGTCAGGACGCGGCAGCGAAGCAGGTCCTAAAACAAAGCACGGGTCAATGGATCTCACCAACAACAGAAATAATGATTGTCAATCTGGAGTAAAAATCTTGAGTAGCCTGAGATGTGGGCTCCAAATCTTCTGACTGAAAAAACTTACATACCTGGTCACTCGGCACATAGTCGGCCTGCTTGATGACATCAATCTTGTCCAGAAAGCTTAGAGGAAAAGAGAAGATACATGGTGATGTTAAGGGAGCTCACACCAACTGGCCCACTGTCTGTGTCCTCCACAAACCCTGGCTAAATGAAACAAATTGTCCCTAAGAGATGATAGGCAGCCCAGGACAGTAGTGGGGGCTTTGTTCTTGCTTCTAGCTTTTGTCAATCAGCAGGGCAAGGACCCCAAATGAGGCCTATCAGATCCTATAACTTTTCATAAGACTAGCCAAAACATTTTTTTCATTTTCAAATTGTTTGGCACTGGCTAAAATGGCAAATTGTCTGAAAATTGTATACTTCCATATGCCATTCAGCTTTTTAAAAAATGTAATGTATGTGAAGTGGCATACTTAGAGCAGCAAGGACCTTCCCCTCAGGGGCAAAGGAGATTGTTACTCAGAATCTGTCCTTCCTTTTTACTTTTAAGAATCTCATTGATTAACGAGAACAAAAGCCACTGGCACAAAGGGGCCCTTCTTGCCCTCACTGTGCTGAACAGGAAGCAAACACAAAGTTCCCTTCCGATCTGTGATGTCCATGATATGCAACACTCCAGATACTGAACTTTTAGTTTAAAAAGGTATCTTGCCTGTGTTGCTTGACTGGACACATGTTTAGGGAAGTTAAATTTTCCAAAATTGGGGTAATTTAATTAATATGGAAAATTGATGTTGGAACCAGTTTGGGTTTTCTTTTTGGGGGGAGTGGAGGTGGGAATTGTTTTAAAGTGGGCTAATCAGAAAAGAATCAGGAAGGGAAAAAAGACTATTTAAAGAAAACCCCTAAGTTTTTCCCCTCCTCTTTCCCCTTCCTTTTTACCAGTTTGGAGTTAGTCTGGCTGGGAGGATATACTAACTTGCCCAATCAATCTTATATTACAGCAGGGTCCAGAAATAGCTCCCCAGCCACCCTGGCCTCCAGCATATTGCCATGGCAACAGAACCACAGTTCTAAAAATAGATCCTCAGCACCAAATCTTGTGAGAAGACATCTGGAGTGTGGCCAGCCAAACTCCAGCTCAACAAACAAAAATAGGCAGCTTAAGAATTGGGCACCGCACCAGGGCCTCCGCTCCAACATGCAGGCGGTTAAACCAGAAGCACACTGGTCACTACTCTTCAAATCATCCCCTTACGGGAGGATGTTTAAAAAGTTGAGTGATGTTGTTCTCTTTTTCTTAAAAAAAAAATTCCCATAATCTGAGCAAATGGTGCCATTTTCAGATAAAGTTTCAGGAGTAATGTTGCATTGTAAAAAAAAAAAAAAAAAACAGAAGCCAAAAACTTTTTTAAGTGATGTGACCCAAAACAAACAACCTGGCTAAACTGCTGTTAATTAATGAAATTGTTACATGGCCCCTGCCCCCAGTATTCACAACTGGGATGCCTAAACCCTCCTAATCTGGTACCTGTACTTAACTCCTGACTTGGATCCAAAATACAAATCACAAACAATTCCAGGATTTCCATTTGTTTTGTGTTACTATAATTAGTGCTTCCAGCTTTTAGTTCAAACTTTTGAGAAAATCAGGCACTTTGTTAAAGGAGGAGTGGGGGCTGGGGGCTGTGAGGACTGGCCATGATGGACCGTTTTTCTGTTCCTTGAAAGAATATCTCTCTTAAAAAAAAAAAAAAAAAGTTTTTTTTTTTTTTTTTTTAAATGACCTGGACCACCATATGCTTCCTATGCATGCACAGGATGAAGAAGGTCGTAAAGCATTTAAAAGGCAGCTTTCCAGATGTACTGCATTAAAGGTGCTGGGAACAGCAGGAACAGCCAGGCAGTTAGCCACTGCCAAGAAGCAGAGGCCTGTTTTTGTCTCTTCTGTTCTTTCTTATGTTTTTAAATTGTAGTAATAAAAGATAACATTTTTACATTATCCAACACATGATAGCTGCCCTATTTCCCTAAATGCTTAGAGGTCATTTCAATTAATTACTTCAAGCTAATTAATTATGAGCACCATTTTATATAAGTAATTATCATTTTGCTCTAACAGGTATTAATTGTTGATATGAAATAGTGCCACTACTGCACTAAAAATTGCAATTAAGTGCTTTGTGAAACAAATGATTCAGACTAGAACTTTCTAACTGCTAGTGAAAAATTGGTTGGCTTCTATGAAAAGAATCATGGGAGTTTCAGGTTTTTACAGTTTTTTTTTTTCATTGTTTCCTATTTTATGTGTGGATCCCAGAAACTAAGAAAGGGGCTCCTTACTACTGGGCGCAGTCAATCAGCTGGTACTCGTTGGAGCGCTCATAGCAGGCACGCACTCCCTCATCCTCCCACAGAGCCTTGGCATGCTCGTAGAATTCCTGAAAGTGAACCCAAGAAAGCATGTTTAGAGGAAGCTGTGAGTGTGCACCAAGAACACTGTTATTCAAACTCTTGAGGCCATAGTTCACTGTGACCCACGCTTGCCTATATGTGGGCAAGCCCATATAATGACTTAATGTTCATCAAGAACTTTAATTTAGCATGTTTAACATATTCAGAAGTCCGCATAGTTAATTCCTGTTCTCCTCTGGTGGTGAATTACTGATCTTAATAAATGTGAAAGGTAACACGGTTCAAAGCGAGACTGTCTCCCTGGGCACTTTACCTATGCATCCCACAGTATCTAAGGACATGTCTAGATTAACTCGACAATTAATATTTGTCATCTTCAGCACAGTTTTGTTGGTCCTAATATGTAGACAAGGGAATAATTAAGCCTGTCATAGCTCAGGACTATTTCCCTCATAAAAATTCACAATCTAATAAGTAAGAATTGAGGCATCAAAGGTGGCGTTCATTTGTGGGGTGGACAAGCCAGGATTGACAAGGGGCGATAAAATTTTGCTCATCCACCTTGAACAAAAGTCTAATGTTTTTTTCTTTTTCCAGCATTAAGGATATGTTTGTGATTTACTTCCTATGTGTGTGGCCATACTCCAGGCTGGGTATGGGGCCTGTCCCTGATGTTCTTATAGGATCAAGTTACTGCACAGGTGAGTGGAGGCAAGGGCTACCAGGCAGGGGTGTGGCTTACAGGTGGGAAGTCAAAGTCAGGCACGTTCATCACGCTCAGAATGTAGTCCACTCTGAACTGGTTCTCAGGGTTGGCCAGCTCCACAGGGGGCACCAGGTTGCTCATGGCAGCCACGATGGTCTGAAAATGATTGAGTAAAGCAGTCAGGGGCACAGAACTGCATGTGTGTGGGGGGGTACTAAAGAGAGCAAGGGGGTACTAAAGAGAGAAGGGAGCTACACGTACTTCAATGGCCTCCTTCAGGTTGTTTTTGATGTCCTGCACCTTGGTGGCCTTCTCACTACAGTGGGATTAAAAAGAAAAGAAAATCATATTGCATCCCGCTGACCAGGGGTCACCTTAATCAAGATACTCCAACTAAAAAGCATAGTATTCTGTTCTTCAAGGAGTTGTGGGTTCAGATCTGTGCAGATTGGAGGCACCCAAGTAAATCATAGCGTCCCAAACGTGCCCCAAGGACACATTGGATGGGAGTGATTAGCAAGTCAGCACCTATAGAGATCACCATCAGCTGTACCAGAGGTTGCAGGGGTTATCTGCTATTCCAGATTTGGCTCCGTGGGTTTGCAGCCCCCACACCACACACCACCACTTCCTAAAAGGCTCCTCCTACTTGGCCCTTATCAGCATTCTTCGTGGGGGTTGTAGGGTGTACAGGTCATCATGGGGTTTGACTTGGTATTCTCTGGGTTGCTACTGACAACCAGCAAATGCTAGGGGTGGTGTTAATAATCATTAATTACAGATTCCAGGGCTCTGCAGTCCTACTTATTTGCAGCCCTGTTATTTATTTAAACAGTTACATGTCTGTCATAGGGAGATGTTATTTTGGGTACTGCAGCTAACAATACTTCTAAGTTTATAATGTTGTGCACACTGGTCCGCCAAGGTTATCAGGAACGGAAGACCTCCCCAAGTCCTAATAATGGTGGTAGGGGGTCTATGCCAGTTCCTGACATGCAGCCCATTGTGGTCTTTGTGGAACTGTCTGTATTCAGAGCCACTGGTAAAGGCCATAGTGTAAAGGCCATAACCTTTGGCTGTTGTGGTTCCCTGACAGAATGTTACTTTTTGGTACCAGATTACATTGGCCCAAATATTATATATCTTTTAGAAACTGGCCTTCAGGATAGAAGGCACAGTCAGGGGAGATGCCCAAGCGTTTGTTTTTAATTGTATTGGGGAATGAACGCAGGGGCATTGAATGACCAAGCTACAGGTCCAACCCCTTTTATTGAGACAAGTCCTTGCTAAGTTGATGAGGCAGGCCTGGAGCTTGTGGTGCTCCTGCCTCAGGTTCCCATGTCCCAACTTTTTTTAAGGGTCAACAAAGCACCTTCTGCTACGGATATGACATCTAGCCCTGCCTTGAGTCGGGGGAAGGAATCCCAATGTGTGCAGTATCCACTGGGCATGCGGCCCTGGGATGTGACACAGCGCCACATGCAGGAAGGTGCTGCAGCCTCACCCTCTAATGGGGAAACTGAGGCTGAGAGGAATCCTAGTCAGAGGCAGCAACTGGGGATAAAGCTACTTTTTCTTGCTGCTCGCAATTAAAACAATGAGATTCCCACTTTTTGAAATATTCACTTGATTGGTTCAACAGAAGTCACAGAATGGAGACAGAAGTGAAACAAATGACTCCTCCAGAGTGGGACAGAAAATTAAGGCACAGGAAATACAAAGGGGGATTGATAGCAACTGCAGCCAGGAAAGGGTCAGTGGTGCTGCAGGTGGGAGGGGGCACGTGTGGGCCTTGTGGGGGAGTGGCTGGGCAGGGTCAGAGTCACATGCATTTTAACAGGCCCTCCCCCCAGAGAAGCTGTTCTTTCCTTTTTCAATGAGATTCATTTTACTTTTTGAACAAGTATTTATATATTTGGAGGAGTGGGCCTCCATTTTGTGAATGATCTCAAAATTCACCCTTAGACTTGAGCCTCTCAGATGGGCCCTTACATACCCTTAGACCTTGCTAGCAAGGTCTGGGGTGCTGCTCTCATCAGCAGAGGGGAGCATCTTGTGGGAGGGGAGGTTGGCACCAGGAATTTGACAGGATCCACTTCGGTATGGAGAGAATCAGACCCCAGGGGTGGAAGTGGTAGCAAGGTGTGTGTTTTGGGCAGTCTTGCATAAACCTAGAAGTTGCCCCAGGCCCCTGGACTCTTAAAGCTCCCCCCCCCCACCCTCCATATTTGAAGGGAGAGTCCTGACCATTCAGTGGGGGCTGTTCTGCTTCAGATGTATGGAATTAACGATCATTTCTGAAATTATGAATTTTCAGCGTTGGTGTTAGTCTAAAATCAGTTATTCAGACGTTAGACAGTGAAAGGACATGTGTTTGACATCCCTAATGTTCATGCTTGAATTCAGAATTTACTTAAAACTGCCGAGGACAAACCCACCCCCACTTATTAAAAACGGGCTCCCTGTCATTAGTACTAAATGCCCTAAATCTCTGGGTTGAAGGTCTCCCAACAGTAAGATGAAGTGTGTTTGGATTAAATTTCTAAATCCATATACAGCAAGAGAAAAATACTTCCAGAAATGAGATTCTTTCATTCAGTTTGATATTTTGGTCTAAGTAGTAGTATGATAATTGGAAAACTTCCAGTCTTAAAATACGGATATTTTGAGAACGTGTTCAGTATTCATCTACGTATGTGAATAGGTGTGGGAGTATATCAAGTATAAAACAGCTAAAATAGAAATCTAAAATCTAATTCGGGTGTGTGATACTAAAACATAAAATTCTTCCATTGAAGCAATTACTATGTAGATGGAGATGTTACACTGGGGGCTGGCAGGTTTATCATCATTTGTACTATCACTTAATGAATTTAACATTGATTGTGAGATTTGGATAAAACTCCTTAGATGTCTCTAAACTACTTAATGGCAAAATATATGCCAATTGCTAGAATTCTAAGTGACTCAACAGTTGGGACTAGGGCTAGAAATGCTTTCAGGATGTTGATGCCCTCTCCACCCCCAATGTACAGAGATTAGTGGGGTTAATGTTATTTAACAGGTCCTGCCTACCTCCAACTAAGTGGTAGGGGAGGGGTACGCTGTACTAGGTTTCATTCAGTTCTATGCCTATCTTTGTGCTTTTGTGGGGAAAGACAGACAAAAGAAGAAAGACAGAAGACAGACGCAGGATACAGGGATTGCTGAAACATGCAGAGAACTTTTATTTGACACGAATGTTAATACTTATATTTACTTGTAGAACAGTCAGAGAGAGACGTGCAGGCAAGGTATTAGTAGGGTTCAAGGATTTAGCACAACATCTAGTACACAGTAGATTGTTCAATAATGACTTGTCATATTTCAGATGCCAACTTTTGGTACAGCAGATTATCAATCAGTTTCTATATAGGTGCCTTTCAATAGTCATTCTATTACATTTTTGCCAATTAAAGATTTTTTTGTTTTTTTTTTTGTTTTTTTTTTTTGTTTTTTTTTTTTTTGTAGTTATCTTTAAAGGTCAGGTAGTAGGTGGGCCCCCCCTCCCCCCAGACAACAGAATAGTATTCTTATTAGAGGTTCATAAGACCGAGCAATTCCAGCATGCAAATTGTGATAGGAAAGGCCGGGAAGAGGAGAGACTGTAGCCATCATCTAGGGATAATATATTCTAAAAGAAACAGATGAACAAACATGTGTCAGTTACTTTGTCCCCAACCCGTGTCCTTTGCCCCTCCCCGCCCTGGCCACAGAAGCTATTTCTTTGAGATGCCCTAGGCTAAGTCAATTGGACCTATATGTTCTCATGAGAAATAGCTGCTCCATCCCTGCATGCTGAGTATGCAAGCAGAGTTCGTGTGGCTCACCTAGCATGCGGAGGCTTGTGTGTGTGCATGCGCGTTGAGATGGTATGGGATGCAGAAAGCAAAATGGAAGAGATGATGGTAATGGAAAAATGGATGCCATCATGAATATCCTTATCTACCAGCTAATGTGAAGTGCCTTGAATTAAATTTGATTGTTTTTATAAAGGCCAGTGGCTTCAAGATGATTCCTAACAATGAATTGCTGCTAAGTGCCAAGGCATTTTTCAAAATTAAGAATTGTATGGCACGGCATATTTTAATAGAGGAAAAAAAATTTTTTTTTCTTCCAGAGATCTGAAATTTTAAAATCAGACCAACCACTGGACGGACAGAATTTAATAGATGCATTTTAAAAACAAGTAGTTGATTCAAACAGAGAACTGGGGGGAAATAAAAACCATATGGAAAAACATCAGTTCTCAAAATTCTAAACTATTGTCTAAAGCTAAAATCTATAACTTTCCCCCAGCTGGATCTAATTATACTTTAGAAATGCTGAAAAAAATTATGTTTTGCACTTCACTTGTTAAGAAGTTGTCTACACGTTATTTGCACATGTATACCAAGATGGCTGATGGCCCTTAAATGATTATTTTCTTCCCAGGTCTGTGCCCTCAGTTTCCCAGTATGATCTTCATGTTTGTTTTGTTTGTTAAAAATTTTTTTCTGTTTTTGAATGTGCCTACCCATCGCTGTTGCTCCTTGCAGCCTGCGGGTCCTCTTCGCCGCCCCTTTTAAAGAGAGATTGAAAGCTCACCTAGTCTGCAAGGCACCGCAATTTCATACAACCCACACAGCCTCTCCACATTCTTAAACAATCAGCCAAGAGCAAATGCAATAATTCGCGCGCCATCCTCCCGTTAATTCTTAGGTCGCCTTTCTGGCTAAATCTGAATGTCTACTGAGACTAAAGGCCGTAGGGGGAAGAATTCCACACCTTCGCTGCAGTATTAACAGAGCCCTCTGGAGACTCTGGTCGGATACAGGAGGGACAGATAATTATTTTCTTGTGCTTTCACTAAATGTACATGCATTAGGGAACTAAAGCAGTGATTTATCTCAGTATTCTTCTGAGAATATGGCAGCTCAGAAGGCTCTTAATTCTCCCAGGTCAGAATCTTCAGTGTTGTATCCAAACATGCAAAGGCATAGACAGTGGAGATTTTTGTCCATTATTTCCTGGTGCAAAATTAATAATCTTCCTTCATGCAGTGGGAGAAACTAGCAACTACCTATACAATGTTTATATTTATAAATAACTGTTTCTTGTAAATTGTCACCAACTTCAATTGCCTGGTTGAAAAAAGGAAAACCCACCCCACTACCACCAAAAACAAAAACTCAAAATTAAAAAAAAAAAAAACAAACCAAAAAACCCAATCTTCATCTCTTCATCAACAGTAGGAATTGCTCCCTGAAGGCAAAGGCGGAAGGGCAGGATAGCTGAGCCTTCGGTGACATGTTTTATAATTGATTAGCTTAGCTCAACCAACACTAATGATTTTTTTTTTTTTTAATACTAAACAGTTAGCTTTGAGTTAAGAAATCCATATTTGATCTCTGTATTTCTGAAGGTCAAATTAATATTGTTACTCTCAAAAACATAATTGGCACAGCAGCTTGTGGACAGTTAAGGCAAATTTAATACCGCAGACTACAGCTAACAAAGTACAGGATTGGCAGGAGGGGGTGAGAACGGAAAAAAAAAAAAAAAACCCACACCAGGCAGACCACCATTTAGGGACAGAGGTCACCATTTCCTAAGGAATTCCTAGTTTAGAAAGAGCTGCATTTGTTGCAGTACAACAGTGAGGAAAAGCAAGAGAGGAAGCTTTAGCTGCACTAGGTAAAAATGAGGTACTTAGACCCCCATGAAGAACACCCCGGCATGTCACTTTCGCATGCTAAATTTAACATTATCAGGGATCCACTAAGGAGGCAAACTGGGAATGTCTCTTCCTCTTTTCGAAAAGAAAATAGAAAAGAGAAGTTCTTGTTTAGAAGCCTCGTGTGTGCTACACTGGTTCACTTGGGGGTGTGTGTGGGGGTGCCTTTCTGTAAAAAATTAAAAAATATTAGGGAAATCTGTACAATAATAAAACCTCAAGTGAATTATTTCAAGGAGACTTCTCTTCCATCCAACTCAAGCTAAGGTAAACAGTGGCTGCTGCATCTTTTAAAATGCTAGCCATGTCCAGCTTTAATCAAAATATTTATCCAGAGGGCGCATGGTGAAATTATTTTTGCTTAACTAGTCTCATGAAGAAGCACCCCCCACCACTGCAAGTTGCAGGAGGGGGGAAATTTAGGATAGACTTTTCTTTAAATTACAAATATAAGGCTTGAAGTTGGTTTTAGGGGGTTTTGTTTTTTTGTTTATTGACAGGATGGCAGTCTCCGCTGGCAGGGTTTTACTCAAGGGTGTGTCAGGAATTAATTTCAGAATTATGTGAAAGTGACTGACTTAATAGCAATAGAGATACATATTCATAATTCATGACTATTCTAAAATATAGGTAAACTTGTCCTTCCTTCCTTTCTGCATGGTACTCTTCTGAATTCAGGGTTAAAGTATAAAAAGCATCTTAAACTAAAATGACCATTTCTATGGGTGATGTCATCTTTTCCTAAGCTCTGATTATTTGATCTCACAAATTCTAGAATTTTCCATAAAGAACCGCCTTTGGCACTCTGAAAGGTTACAGAGTTCACCTCCATTTCCCAGTGCTTAATGCGTAGCAAGCAGTGGGTTTTGTTTTTTAGGGGTGCGTAAACTAACCTAAACTGCCCCCTCAACTCAATCTGAAGTGAACGCAACTGAAGGACGAACTTTCAATTGAAAGCATGTTGAGGAGAGGGAATGGGGCTGCTAACCAGCTAGTAATTGCAAACTAGTGCCTTCAGGTGCTTGTGATCTGGTGATTAACTGGCTTCACGGGAGTGAAAATGGACCCCATCTGGGGGTCTGGCAAGAAAAAACCCAAACTCCTGATTTATTGAGTATTCCTCAGTTTGCGTTCTTCATGGAAGCAGGACCCCACACTCATGGAGTCTCTTATAAATACTGTTTCTTTTTTTAAAAAAGTCTATTCTCACTGAAGTATTGCTCATTGTTGTATATACCTCAAGACCTGGAAGGACATTTCAAAGGCAAAAATGCCCCTTGAACCAGGCGGAAGATATAGCTCCCAGCCTTTCCATCATGTGAAAACTCCCTTTCATTTCTTTAGGTGGGAGTATTGATATTTAGTAAAGGAAACAATTATTTGCCCATAATGTCAATTCAAAAGGGGACAATTAAAAAAAAATTATCAACAAGGGCGATCACTTCTTTGTTTTACATGAAGATATTATTAAAACAATGTTTTGCTAATAGTTAAAAACATCCTGGGTGGATGATGAAGCTGAAATCGGCTGGGGAGGAGGGGATCTCTGCAGTGGTCAGCACTAGCTTGACAAGGGGGCCGCGGAGGACCCGTCAGCCATGTTGGAGTCACTGCAGCAGAAGCTGCGGCAGACAACCTGGCCTCAGGGATGCCATCAAGGGCCAAGTGCCATGAACTGTCCTCTGCAACCAGGCATACTTTCCCGGGACAGAGAGGTGTCTTATATGAACACTGGTGCTTTATTTTTATTTCGATTATTATTATTGCACCAAAGATTAAGGGGGGGGGGAGTCCTCAAGAGCTCTTAGGATTTTCTAATATGTAAATTAGAAATAAGTGCAAATTAGGTGTCCAGCTCCAAACCTACCTATACTGCAGCCTAAAGTTAGTATAAAATGTGTCACTTGTTCTTAGTGCCCTTACACAGATTTGACACTTACTCTCCATTAAACCCATTAACATGCAGGATCCTCATTTGCTTCACAATGGTGCTTTTACCAGATTCTCCAGCGCCTAGAAAACGAAAGTAAGTCTCAGGTTAAGAAGGAGGCATCTCATACTTTGGGCAGGGAAAGGACTGCAGTTTTTTGTTTTGTTTTTCCATAGAAGCAACACAACAACAAACACAAAATAACAGACTTGCAATTTTCCTTGACATTTCGACGCAGAGAAAATGAAATAAACATCCAACTCAGTGTCTACCTGCAGTATTTCACCATCAGAACAACAAACAAGAATTAAAGGTGGTGCTGTTTTAGGTTTTTGTTTTGTTTTTTGTTTTTGTTTGTTTCCCTCCTTTTTGGTTGTTTAAAAAATCGTGGGGTGTTGAAGGCACAGGCCAAGGAGAATGACGCAATTTTGTCATTTGAGGAGGAAAAAGAAAATTGAAGTTAAAACTGTGAAACTAAATTCTTGAAATGTGAGCACTGACTGGCAAAATGGCTCACATAAATGTATGTGAGCCACATAATTCATTGTTTGTCAGATGTTTCATGGTTAAAATACCCAGGATTTGCAAACAATGCCCAGACACTGCAGTCTCTCACATCACATACAGATGCAGCACTGCCAGCCCGAACATGGCACAATGCAGCTGCCTTCCATGCAGGGTCCCCACCCTTGGGGTACTTAAAATCCAAACTTAAAACCACAATATTACATTTTATCCACTTATTCACCCTCCTCTCCCCCCAAAATGTTATCTTTCCAAATATAAATTCTCTTTGGATATAACCACCCTGTTGCAGAGGAAAATGGAAGACCATCAATTATCTGTCATCTTCTCCAAAAACACATTTTAATATCAAATATAGCACTTGAGACCATATTAGCATTAGGTCACCTGCAACAACAATAAAGAGTAATAAAAGGGCAAGACTTTGATCATAAGGAAAAATAATGCCTAGAAACCACTGAATTTCAAAGACTCTAAGCCCTTCCCAACTAAGCAGGAAGGGACACATGCCTCCATTTTAAATCACCTTTCATTTGTTGAAAAATAGCATTTTATAGGAAAAAATGCACATTTCTATCAAGCTAGAGGAGGATTGCTGCTATTATTATTATTATTATTATTAGGCAAATGCACACTCTCCACCAAATCCCAGGTGATAATTCTTTGCCCTCCTCCCACAGAAATCTGTGTGGTTTTTAACCCTTTTTCTTTTTAATTAATTGTTTTGCTTTAATACCCACATAGCAAAGCATTCCTCCTTTGCTTGCCTTTCCACAATGCTGTAATCAATTATCTGTAAAAGTTAAAATTCAAACATTGATTTCAAAGTAAACACTATCTTAATGAACATAACTCTCATAAATTAAAATATAAAAAGCACTATTAGGAGATTTCATGAAGAGAATACATAATATTAATCAGGAACTCCAATGTTTTTATTTCAGAACTGCTAAAAAGTGTCAACACTTATCTTACAGGGATGAATAGATCTGTGCCTCAGTTTCCACATTTATGAAATTAGAGAATCGGGCTAAAAATTACTGTACTTTTTTTGTGGTTCTGTTAATTTAATGACATGGAAATTGGTGAATTAAGTTATAAAACCAGGATTTGGAGCATTATGTTGTTTGGGGGGGGGGGGCGTTATTTAGTGAAACCCACCATTTTAAAATACAAAATGCTGTCACTTGCCTGGGCTACAGATTTCTGTGCCAGAGGCTATTACTGAATTGTGACAAAATATAGCCATGTAGACTAGGGTACCTTAGAAAGATGAGCCCACAGCAAGGTAAGGTATGCTCAGAGTTAACAGTCTCAAATTAAGTGGAGACTTTGTGAGCACTGCACCAAAGGTGTTAGAAATTTAAGGTACCATTAGCATCACACTTGACTTAAATTAGTATTCAGATAGCAAGATCCTATTCATGGGAAAGATTCTAGACTTTTCCAGTTTTATACTTTGAAATCAAATCATACGCATATTAACATTCACATAGCATAAGTCTACCTTTAGAAGTTTGAGAAGACACCTTCACATATGCACCATTTAATTACTGAAATTGCAAATGCATTAACACCAAAGAGACTTATTTTCACTTAATAAATAATTTACTGCTTTTATAAATCTGGACCCAGGAGAACAAAGGCGTGACCCATCCAAAGAGAGCAAACCAAACACCACCAGGAAAAAAAAAAAAAGAAAGAAAGAAAGAAAAAGAAAAAAACAACAGGACTTTTTTTACATTGTGTTTTTGATAATCAAGCTGTTTGTTGAAATGTGACCATGAACTAGGTCTTAACCTAGCCAATCCACAAATTTATTCAGATAACTAAATAACCAAGGAAGTGGAAAACTTCCATTCTAATTCACGCTTGTGTAATTCTTCTGGTCATTTCAACAATTTTTAAAATGCTCCCCCCCACCAAAGCAGCACCTTAAAGAAAAAGGGAGGAAAGGCCATCTCCTCACAGTGAAGGATCCCCCCCCCGCCCCGCTCCCCCCCCCATAGGAAAAACCGCAATCAAAAAAGAGAAGAAAAACCAAACAACCAAATGTCACTTGACAAACAACTAATTAATGTCTTTTCATCTCTCCCACCTGGGAAAAGTCTTTCCCTTAGAGCGCTCTCAATCCCCTCCCCCCTGTAAAGGACAAATTTTTTAAAACGCCATTTCCAGACCAAGAAGCCATTTACAGACAAATGTCATTTTCCAGTTTTATCTGATTTGTGAATGTCTTTTTTCCTTTATTTTTTTGACAAAGCACTCTCAATGTGGTCAACTAACAGGAAAATGTGTGTGTGTTTTTTTTAATGGTCTATTGC
>NW_026000026.1:13744099-13903398 GCF_001458135.2 Marmota marmota marmota | reverse complement strand
CCAGTGACGACCCCTCGCACCGACGCCAACGCTCCACCCCCCGGGCAGTGTCGCCCAGAGGCCCCCGAGGCCGCTGCTCCCCCTCCTCCCGCGGGCGCCGCCGAGGGGCCGGGGTGGGCGGAAGGGGAGGGAGCGCGAGCCCGGACTTAGGAAAATTTCGAAAAGAGAGAGACACTGAGAGAGCCAGAGAGCAGGGAGTGTGGAAAAAAGCGAGGCGAGCACGAACCAAAGAACGGAGCAACCAAAAAGGAAAATGTGTTCACACACACACACACACACAAATACTAATAAAAATCCACACTACACAGCGATGGTGGTGTCTGGTGGCGGTGGGTATGGGGGTCTGACTAGATGAGCCGCTCCTCACGCCCCCGGCGCCGGGCGCCATTGCCCGAGCCGAAGGCTCCACTGGCCCCAGAGCGCCCGCGGCCTCTGCGCTTGGTGCGGCCGCCCAAGTAGGAGAAGAAGGCGCAGCCCAGGAACACTCTGAAGCAGCAGGTCGCCCCAAACACGAAGCCGCAGCCACGGCCCTGCTCTGTGCGCTTCTGCAGCAGGAAGTTGAGCACCCACGAGGGGCTGCGCACCGAGAAGACCAGGAAGACCACGAGGGGCAGGTGGGCGCTAAGTGCACCAGACTTGAGGGGCCCGGGCCGCCACACGACGCCCCCAACACGCGGCGCTGCGTAGTAGGCGTCGTCCTCGTCTCCGGAGTCAGTGTCCCACTCGGCCCAAGCCCTACTCGTGCCCCCGGCGGCGGCGCCCTCGCCGCCCCCGGCGGCGCCCTCCACGGCGCCCTCGTCTTCGTCTGCGGCGGCGGCGCCCTCGGGGCCTCGGGCCTCCTCCTGGGCTTCTGGCACCTTCTTCTTCTTCAACATCTTCTCCAACTTCTTCCTCTCCTTCTCCTTCTTCTTCTCCTCCTTTCTCTTCTGCTCCAGCAACTTCTTCTCGATCTTCTTGCGCTCCTTGTCGGTCAGAAACTTCTCGGGGGGCGCCTCCCGCGCCTGGTTCTTCGGGGTCTTCGCGTTCTTCGGGGTCTTCTCGGTGTTCCCGCTCTTCCGCGGTGCGAGCGGCTCTGCTAGTGCCGCAGCCGCCGCCGCAGCTTCGGCAGCCACCTCGGCAGCTGCTGCGGCTGTCTTCTTCTCGCTCTCCGCCGCTCGGGCTTTGAGCTTCATGGCCATCTTCAGCATGGTGGCCGGGCCACCTCGGGGAGCCCGGCTCGCGTCTGGCCCGGGTGCCTTGCTTGCCCCCGGCCTCGGGCTGTCCGGCCCCTGTGCGCCCCGTGTCGGGGGGCTCAGCTGCGGTCTCCGCTGCGCTGTCCTGGGCCGCGGAGTGCGGCTGCACAGGCTTGGGGCTGCTAAGCTACCTACCTAAGAGTTAGCGCCAAAAAGGATGAGCAAACGAAAAAGGGGCGAGAACAAACCAAAAAGCACCCAACAATAGCGAGAAACCAAAAAGCACCAAGAAATGTCAAACAACTCAAAAAAGAAGAGTGCAAAGGCGCGATGGCACGAGTTTGCAGTTACCCTCAGGCGCTCCTGGGTTTGGCTCTTGGGCACGCCAATGGAGAAGAGAAAAAGAGAAAAGGAGAGAATTGGGGGATGCCGGGGAGGCGCGGGGCAGGGCAGCAGCGCCCGGGCGCCCCTGCCCTGTCCCAGTCCCGGTGGCTCTTGCCCGCGCCGGGCGACTCGCACTTCCTCGGGTGGCCCCAGCGCTCCCCGACTTACATGTGAGTGAGGTGCACTCACACGCAAGGCAGTGCCTGCCTGCCTGCCGGCCGCCCGCCACCGCCCCGCGCCGGGACAGGGGTTCGCTCCAGCCGCGGTGCCGCAGCCCCGAGCCAGAGAGCTAGAGAGCTAGCGAGCGCCGCGCCGGGCCAGCCACCTGACACAGCCCGCTCCGCGGTGCCGACGCGACTGAGTGTCCCCGCCGGGGAACGGCGCTTTCTAGCCGGCCTGATGACGCCCCAGCCTCTTCAGAGGACCGACCCAAAGCAGCGGCCCCTATAAACCGAAGGGGAAGCGCGAAANAGGGGGCGGCGCTGGTGTGCATGGGGGGCGTGCTGGGTGTGGGGTCGGGGGGCACGAGCGCCCACAAGGTGGTGGGCACCCGACCCCGCCTCCCAAACCTGCCTCCCAATTTTCGGTGAGTGGTGTAGCCCTGGGCGGCGTGCAAAGTGTGCGACGCGGCGTCGCCTGCCGCGCCTCCTTACCTCCAGCCTCTGCCAGCGCGGGTTGCCCCCCACCCTCCCGCGCTTGGCTAGGGGCCGCAGCCCCCCTGGGCTCCTAGTGCCCAGGGGGGCTCCGATCCTCGCTCGATAGGTGCCACGTGCGCGCAAAGCTATCTTCCTGGAGCAGCAGGCGACGACCGACACGGAGGCCAGGAGCAGGCGGTGGTGGCGAGAATCGGGCGCATGGCGTCCTCCAGGTCCTCCAGGTGTGAGGGGCGGTGGCCCCGCTAGGGCGCCACGGGGGTCTCTGGAACAGAGGGAAAAATCGTTTATTGAACACAAAACTTGTTGGAAGATTGTTTCAAAACTCTAAAATGTCCTGTCCGCTCTCTGGTCTGCATTCTAGAATGTAGTAGAGAGAGCACTGGGTTAGGGTTAGGAGCACTTAGTTTGTATCCACTGGACCTGGGCCCGTTCTTCCCAGAGCCTTGCTGCCCCTTGGGCGTCTACGTGGGTACCATTCATTTATTCATTCATTCATTTAATAACTTTGCCCCATGCCCACCTTATGCCCAGATGAGTTGGTGAAGCAAGTTGGTCAGGTCGACCCGGCCCGGGTTGTGAATGGGACACAGCCCTACATGCCACTAAAGCCAGATCTGCAGAGTAACCACAACCTCTCTTCCAACTGTAACTTTTCTTTGACTTCTAAAAGAGTTCACAAAACTTGTTTGGGGTGGGGGCAAAATTTTAAAAGAAAGTCAATCTACAAGTGCAAACACAGCAAATAGTCCCCAGGTATACAGGGGGTTTGCTGGATGCTTCCAGAGGCCTTGGGCAAACTGTTGGGTATAGTTTTAAATTAGCTTTTAAAATAGAAAGAAACTGCTAACCAAGCCACATGACAACTGAGGTCCTCCTTTCCCCCAGTTTGTCCAATTCAAAATAAGAAAAGGTGTGATAGATAAAGATGTTGCATATTATTTTGCTTGATCCCTTCAAGTACACCTCTGCCCCCAGATTTTTTTTTTTAATCAGAATTTTTATGGATCTTAAAGGACAACAAGCAATTCAAAGTCACCACAGAATTCTTGGAATTAAGAACAGGAAGACAAACTTAGCCCTCAGACCCTCTCACTTGCAGGCTGGCCCTCCCTCATGGGTTTTGCCGGTCACTGACTTTGTCTCAAACTGCTGAAAAGTTGCTGGCCCCACTGCCAGACATATACCAGGTCTTTGTCATGCTCTGATTATCACCCTCTCTCCATGCAAAAATATATCGTCTTTTGAGAAAAGCTCAAAGGAACTACTGTTCCAGGTTAATGCTTTTTCACCTAAACAGAAACAGATTAAAATATTTAACCAATACCCTGGATGTACTCATACAAAATGTGACAGGAACCTTCTTTTCAATGATTTCAAGGCTATTTGGAAAGATCATGACCCGCTCTCATTCATCAACTCCATTAGCACCTACTTAAAGACAAGGCCTAAGTTTTACATCTTCGTATATTAAATAAAAACTTCTTGGTTGACTTTGATTCATTGACTGTCATTTTTTAAATTGATTAAGACTTGAGAGAGGAACTGGCCAGAAATTTTTGTTATGCTCCATTTGCTCAAAAGCATCTTCCTTCCTGCTTCTAATGTGGCAAAAAACAAATACATTACATTTAAAAGGCACAAGGTAAATAGTAACCAATACAACCTTGATACTTAATGCCAGTAAGCTACACAGTTATACAATGAATATAATGAAGAGTCTCCTTATTGGAAGTCCCTGAGTTGGGCTACTGCCTTCCCTTTTTAGATAAATATCACATCTGAACTTTAAAAAGAGTGAAACTATCCCATGGCATACAGCAACACATGTTCTAGGCAAGGCACAATTGGGACTATTGTCCTAGAAATGTGTAACGCAAGGTCAGGAGTTATTCTAACTCCTAACCTAGCAAGCTATCCTTGAAAATAAAAAATAAAAAAAATAAATAAGTGTAGGTTTCACTTATATATTATTATAACTAACTATGGATCCACAAATAAAGCATTTACTTTGTAAATAAATGGCAGCAGGTGGAATCGTGGGTTTACAGGTAAGCAAATGACACCAAGAGTTCTGAAACACAAGCTGGTCTGTGGTCTGTTGGGTTTTCTGTTTTCACTTGACACAAAGCAAAAGAGGAGATTTTACTTAACTGGTGTGGTCAGCTGGCACTATCTATAGTTTTTGGTCTAGTATTTGACCTAGCCAAACTCTAATAAAAGTTTTATTTTATTTTTTTAAAGTTTTTCCTTGGAGGTTAATATGTGTGACTATGTCTTAAGAATTAGTAACTTATTTGGGGTCATTGCCATTTTAAGTGCCTAGTTTATGTGGTGAGAGTAGAGAGATCCATTAACATAATTCTTGTGCTGTCCAGTCTAGAGAGTTTTCCGGTGAAAGGGCCCCTCATTTGGCTCAGGGTGAGAATGGAATGTATGGAAACTTGAGGCTCCAGAGAAGGCTAGAAGGCCAGAATGTCCTCTGTATAAAATGTTCAGAGAGGACACAGGTCCCTCCCTGGCTCAGGTGACTTGTTTCATGCCAAAACCACCAAGTTGAGATAATAACACATCCCTAACCTAAAACACTAGATCACTTAATGATACAACTTAAACAGATGGTGTCATTCCTAACAGAAAGATGGCCCAGCAACATTTCTTTCCAACATTCTTATTTTACAGTAATGGAGTTTGAATTCTATAATCCTATGAGCTTCATATTTATTTACTGTGTTCCTTGGCTCCTATGCATCTCCTAAGTAAGAATGCCTGGTCTGCTTTTAGAAGCAACAGAATTGCTACAACATAGAATCTTGAAAATATTATGCTTAATAATGTAATTCAGTTTTGAGACAAGAGAGTTCTCCTTGGTCTTTCCTTTGTTGGGGTCATTGTAAACTATTTTCCGAGAGAGAGAGAGAGAGAGAGAGAGAGAGAGAGAGAGAGAGAGAGAACACACACACACACACAATACATATACCTAGGAAACAATAAATAGGTTTCCACTGAAACAGAAACTTTAGCTATAAGCTTCTAATAATAGTATTTAGTGCTTCCACGGTGCTTTCTGTCTTCAAAGTACATTCTGCACTTTAATTAACTAGAATGACTGAAACTGCTACTGCAAATAAATATTACTTGAAGCCCATGTCATATAGGAGATGAAAGCAGGTATTGTAAGAAGCATTTTTCTAGTCTCAGTTAATCCCTGCAAGAAGCTTCTATTACCCATGACCATAAGAGTTCCTTAAAAAATCAATATAGTGATCATCTAGGGTATTATTTTTTTCTTGTCATAGTCACTAGTTCATAAATTCAACCACAAAGTAAACTTAAACTTGCATTCAAAACTAAACATGATGTTAAACTTCATTTCAGAAGTCTTGAAATCAACTACATGGTCATATGAAATTTTTCTTAATATCCAACAATTAAAACTAATGTAGGGGTGCAGTGGTCAATGTGCTTAAAACCATAACACATCTGCTTAAAACCATAGCACACAATATGAGGGTAATTGGGTCTTTCTGAAGCCTTCCTTCATTGATTGCTCTGTTGATCCAACAATACTAAATAAATAACAACAGGAAAATCACCTGGTTCAACCAGACAGGTGAAGCTGAGGTTCTGACAAAATTTCCTTGGATAAGAGAAACTTTAAATTGCACTTAATGGAAAAACGTGTAATTTATAGTTTAGCTTCAGCTATTTCCCTGACTTTTTATGTTGTGGGGGACAGCGTCCCTAAAAGAAAGGCTGGGTCCTCCCTGCCAGGTGGCTATCCACAAGCAGCAGCCTGCTATTGCACTGTTTCCACTAAATTTCTATTTGGCCAAACTTCAGTGTTTGCTGGGGAGCCCAGAAGCTATGCCCTCACTCCCTTGCTTGAGGGAGTTTGGCAGCATGAATTGCACCCTGCCTGACTTGTGAGGAGTCCGCTCAACAATAGCAGAGCCCACATGGCACTGTGGCTTTCTGAGGTCTTTGAGAAAGTTACAAGGAAGAGTGAATCATGCAGCCAAAGCAACAAGCTCTTGCAACCAGGCTGGGGATCAGATGAAAAGGGGATGTTTTTTGCACTGCAGACTTCAGTTCTATCCATAGTCATGTCTAGGGTCTCTATATACTGCCCAGTACTGGGAAAACTGCCTCAGCCCACTTTCTTGAACATTCTTCTCAGTTGCTTTAGTCCCTACTACCTTCTCAGGTTACAACTTCTTTTGTGCTAATTACACCAAAAAAAAATTGAAAGAATGTCTTTGACTTTACAAAGAACACAAAGCAGACTTGCTTTATAAACTAAATATAGCCAATTTCTTTCAGAAGGCAGAGGACTCGGCCTTCAAACACTTTGTACAATGTGGACTAATTGCAGATGGCCAATTCATTTATTAGGATCCAGGCAACAGAAGGGCCAGTTACTGGGAGGACATGTTTAAAATGTGTGCTGCTCTGGAGGGATATTTACATGAAAAGAGAAGGTCTGAATGATGATGAACTTTTTTTTTTCCCAGCACTTAATCTTAAATTAAGACGTGTCTAGGATGACAAGTTAATTTAAACTACCATGGAAAGAGAAAAGAAATGGGCACCACTGACCATGGAAAGCAGTACCTATACTACTCAGGTAAAAATATAAATGAAATGAAAAGAAGATCTGACTTCTCATTCTGGAGGCCTGCAGCTACAGAAGATGTTTTTCTAGCCTGTTCTCCTTATGTGAGAAATTGCCTTTTAAGAGAATTGACCAAGAACCGAAAAAAGTAATTAATAGCAATAACAATAATAAAAGGCAGAATTGGGAAGGGCACATTATCCCTATTAGCCAAGTGAATTATGGATCCTCTCCCCAACTCCCCAGAAATCCCCTAAGGGCTAATAGGTGAACAGTAGCAGCTTGGAATGATTTATTTTTTCTAAGGAACATTAAATACTGAATTGCTCATGCTGAAAAAATGCTACAGCTGTCATCCATGGGGCCGAATTTTGGACACTGGCTAGAGTGACAGGTGTACTCATTGTATGCCCAGCTTGGCTGAAATTGTGATGCCTAACTCAAATTTTTTCCCAATTAACTGGTGGTGACTCTAGAGCCAACCAGGAAAGAGCCTTTGCCGTAGGCACAGATGAACATGTGTGCTGAGGCTTCACAAAAATGTCAGTGTTGGGGGAAAATGGAGCTGAGGCTGCCTGATCAAAGAATAAGAAAATGGAGGTGGACCTGCAAGGAAAAGAGGGAAAAGAAATCTAATGTGACCAAATCCTCCTAGGTTCTAGGGTAAACAGGTCTTTCCTACAGTTGGACTCTTGGAGGATTTTGGTGATAGAAGCAAGCCCAGAATTCTAGGAAATGTGTCACCAAAATTGGTATTATTAGAAGAAGGGACACAAAGCCAGAAATGCAGAGTCTAATCTGTAACATACTAATTATACCTATTTTTATCTCAGGGTTGTAATGACATAATACCAAGAAATAAAGACTCTGGAAAACTGACCTTTCACCTATGGAAGATATGAACACCTTGAGGGTAGGGGTACAAGGCGAAGCTTTCACCAGCTCCCTATGGGACCTGAGGTGAGGAATCAGCAGTCACACACAAAGGTGGCTGACCTTCCTGAGAATGTGGCAATGGGAGGAGGGAGGTTGGGGCCGAACACCACACCTTGGGGTAGTGGAGCGATGTCTGCATACTGGCACCAGGTGGCTCTGAAAAGTCAAAGATGAGCCAAAGCACAGGGCCCTGGTCAGGAAAAGGAAGCAAGAAGGTGCATCTGGGTTGTGTCAAGTCAGGAGAGACCTAGAGGGAGCTCTTTGTGTTCACTGCATGGGCAACAAAGGCCCTAGACCCCTATCTTGAGTCAAGATGGTGCCAGATGGCTGAACCATACTAACGAAGTTGATATGCAACTTTGGGACCAAGAGACATCTGCTCTTTAAGTTAAATGGATTTTCCATTTATTTATACCTGTTAAGGGCAGCCCGAAGTCTAAAAGCCCCCAAATCAGTGTTACTTAACCCAGGCCACTGAGAAGCACACCTCAGAACAGATGACCTTAAGTTGTTTCAGCCTGAAAAGTGAATTTCTTAAAGTCTTCTATTAATTTTAACCAGTGATTATTTTAAATATACCATCGCAATAATGCCATGAGTTAGTTGAAAGACTATTAAAATTGTTGACTGGTGTGATCCTCGAGTAGACTCAACTATTTTAATTAGAGTGGAAAATACTTTTATATTTCATTAACTTTGCACATTCTTAAATGTGTTCAATAAATGTGTATTTCTTAACTTGGCAAAATTACACATCTACTAGATTTATTGGGTGGAGAGTAAAGAACGAATATAGAGGGGAACTCTGTCTAAAAAAACAAAGGAAGAAAGGGAACTAAGATAATGGTTAAAGAATAGAAGCCTACCACAAAATATTTAGTTTCTTTAAAATGGATGCCAAAGAAAGAAGAGATTTTGAGAGAAAAAATATAGATGCATAATTTCTAAAAACTGGAAAGCAAAACAACAAATTTGCAAATGAAAAAAAAAAAAGAAGCCTGAAAACCACAGAGAAACAAATATACACACACACCCCTGTGGTTCACAGTAATTGAACCCTTGCTAACCTTCCTCCCAATACCTGATGATTCTGTAAAATCAGCCAGCTGTCACTCTTTTCCTTTCAGAAACGTGTCATTGATTTGTCTAGCAAAGATCCATTATTAGAATTCTAAGTTCTGCTTAATGGGACTAGTATTAAATCTAAGTCATCAATTCTTGACCCTTTTTTCCCCTGGAATTCTCGGTGCATGCTAAACTGCTAAAAACATGTTTTCAGGGTATTGTGATTGCTAACATAAAAATAAAGGATCAAGACTGGCTTTGGAGGTCTGTACCCCAGAGGGAATTGAAGTGAGATTGATCAGGAACAGTGTGCGGGGAACTATGAATGCTCTCCTTTGGACTGAGCTGTCTGCAAACAGAAACAACCTGCACAAGTGCCATAAAGCCCTTACCCCTCTTTTACCTCCCTCTTCTACCTCCCTTCTTTCCACCTGCCTGGCTTTTTACTGCATTGAGTGATCTCAGGCGGGGGCGGAGGGGGCAATTTTAAGAGTCCAAATTGTCTATGAAGATGAGGAAAAAGAGAAAAAATTAATTATCTAGTCTTAACATTGGTGACTTTGAGATAAGGATGGGGAGGGGTGATTAGCTTTCTCAAGGAAAGAAATCATGGACATTTTCCTTTTTCTATAAAAGAAGACTTCTCATCTTTATTTTTCACTAGCTAGATTGAGCTGGTTGTAACCTAAGACAAAATGAAGGTGGGTGGCTTCATCCTCCTTTAAATTCTAAGATGGCTGCAGGCACTACACAAATCTTGATTCGGATAATGATGTTGCTGAGGGTCTAGCCATAAAGATTCTTCTCCCCATTGTTTTTTTCTCTACGGCTGTGGCTGCAACTATGGTAGTAGAGACCTGCCTGCTCCTTTGTCCCCACCATCCCCATAGCCCCCCTGCAGCAACTTCGGATGGCTACTGCAGAGGGGGCACCTTGTCTCGCATCTGCTCCCTTCCTCGCACTCACTGGCTTGGAGATCTGCTTCTGTGATTCCCTCAAAGAAGTTTACCTCAGCATTTGGGCTATGCTAGGGTAGCTTGGGGGCAGTGGACTGATGAGCTGGTGGACTCAAACATTCAGGCAAACTGGTTGATTTGTAGACAAAACATCCAGATGCTTTTTCATAATTGAACTTTCAACCAAACTGACTAAATGCTTTGGTGTCAAGACGATAAAAGCTCAAGTCAGAAAAGGGCACCAGAATAGGAAATGTGAAGCCGAAGAGCCCTTAGAAGAGCACGACATGCCACAGATTTCTAGCAATGAAAATATGAGTTTTTAGGTTGTGCTTAAATGACTCAAAATTTACAAGAGCGAAGCGACAAATGAAAGAGTGGGTCTTTGGGGTTATATTATCCTTATTTATTCGGCTTTGCTGCTGCCAGGAAGCAGCTGAGAGCCCTTCTTTTCTGTGCACTATAGAATGTAAATGGTTTAAATTAAGAAGCCATCTAATCTCAACCAATATTAATTCTGACATGAAAAATGAGACCAGTTCTTCACACATGATTACAGTCCCTACTATCTCACATTAGCAGGTCACCTTACTGTTTCTCAAAAAACAAAATGCCTACTTATTTTTAATATGGCACACATCCTAAATACTTTTCTTATTCGGATACTGCAAATACAAAATCTGTTGACATGGACTTCCTCTGACCCCCAGGCTGAATACACCTCTATAACTGATTTTGTGTGGATTTCCCCCTCTTTCTCTAAACTACAATCCTTCCACAATGAAGCATCCAAGCAGCCCGAAGGCCATAACCAGGATGCCGCCTTGCAGCCTTCTCTCTCTGGACTGAAAAGCCAGCCTCAATATTGCTTTCCATGTAGAAAAAGGAAAAAAGATGGTTTCTAACATGTCTTAAAAGTGTTTTCCCCTAAACTGGTCCATTAAAATCAGCGAGATCACTGTTTCTCCACCTCTGTGACAGGCAGAATCTCTGTGCACGGGGACCGGGACACATGTGTGATGGGACTTGGCTCGGGCAGAGAGGCTGCAGTTGTTCTGGGGAGAGAGCTGTTTGCCTGCAGTGCTGCCTCACCGGCTCCAGGACCACTCCTCCCCGTAAGACTCTGCAGATGTTGTATTCTGCTTGTTAATCCTCTGATTAAGTGTAGAAATAAAGTGGCTTTACTTGTAAATGTCCATAATTCACCTACCACAAAGCCCTAAGTCCCTGCTGTTTCATTATCAGCTGCCCGTTAATAATAATCAAAATTACAAGTGTCTTAGCAGCCTGGCAATTGAGTGAGGGGGAAAAAGGAACCCCAGAAAAATCACAAAATCACAACTGTTTGGGGAGGTTGCTGCACGGTGTGCCTCTAGGGGTGGGGGGTGGCAAATCCCAACAGTTAGGGTTGAATTCAAGGCCGGGGGGCTATCCGCAGCCCACAGAGCTTCTAACATAGTCACTGCGCGTACCTCGCCACCACACAAAGGCAGCCAAGCCGAGCGGGCTCCAGCCGCCTCTCCTGCTCTATGCAGTCCTCCGCAGAGGCTCTCAGCACAGCCTGCAGTCTCTGCTGCATGCAGGAAGGAGCCCTAAAACTGGGAAGGGAGGCAACAGAAAGCCCCAAATGATTCACCTTCTATGTCTATTTCTTCCTTTCTGTTCTCTTCCTCCCTAGGATCCCACAGCTGCCTGATACTCTTTCCTTACTTTCTCATTCCAGAAGCCAAGCCTCCTTCCAGCTCTGAGAGTGTCTAGGATTCACTTTTATTTCTCAGACATACAAAAAGACCCACTGGAGCAAGCAAGCCACTGGTGCCTATGCCTGAGACTAGAATAAGATTACAGATCAGAGATGGAAGGGGATGTGGGGGCCTTCCCTCATTCTTGCCTGGGTTGAGTGTGACCTCTTCACATCTTCTTCAGCTCTTTCCACAGCACTAAAACACTGCCTCTGTATGTCCCAATGTCAGTCCCCAGGCCTGCTGGTTTAACTCTACCTCTAGCTCCAAGGCCCTTGAATGTTCACAAGAACCATGCATCTGATTTAGCACCTGACATTAAAGAACATGATTTCAACAATGGGGTGTTGTGAAAGCCCTCTAGCCGGGGTTGCTGAGGTCTGGCCTGTGGGTGGGAAGCACATCTTCCTGCCTCCTGAGGGGAAAGGGAGTAACCAGCACCAGCAAGTTGCTCCTCTTTGCTCTTCAGGCCCTTTCTGTCACAGCAAGGTGGCCCGAAGACCTGGCTGGTGCTGTTCGGAGGGTAGGGAAGGTTTGGATTCCCTCCAAGCACACCCATCACTCCTCAGTGACAGGCGCTTTGTACTCTGCACCCCACATCCCCTTCAGAGGCCCCCTCCTCTCTCCTACCACAAGCCTCTCTGTAAAAACCAAACCATCTTGTTCTTTCATCATAATTAAAAAGCTGTCAGGGAAATGGCACAGCTGCTTTGGCTGCTGTTGAAATGACCCTCTCTCCATCCCTCTTCCCATCACTCACTGGCTAAAGTGGTCCTTTTTTCTGCTTAAAATCAGGCCTTTGGTGATGGGAATTGCAGCTGGAAGCAGAGCATTCTAAACAGAATCCTAAGCTTGGGAGGATAGGGAGAAATCCGTGTTTTGCGCCGGCCTCTGTTGGCAGCAAGGTGCTGCCGAGGCCATTTTCACCAGGGAACCGGGAACCAGAACCGTGGTGGTGCTGCTGCCGCGGGGCTTCAGCTCCACGCAGGGTCTCCTAATTACAAGTCACTGTCAGGGCACACGATTTAGCAAAACTTAGAGGCTGACTCTCCCTGCTGACTTAGCTAAGGGATAGGAAGAAGGTATTTTGAAGGAAGTGGAGAGGTCTGATCTGGAAGATAAAACCCAAGTGCCTCTCATGCTCCGAGAGAGCTGTGACTGCTTGTCTGGTGTCGTGGGCAGCCTGCCTGCTTGTGTGTGAAATAAAGCCATAACTTATATGCATAGCTGATCACCCTGCTCCTAGATGAGTGTCACCAAGCTGTACAAGGGGCATATTTGCTGTGCACAGTGGACGCTGCAGTATTTAGGGGTCTGTCTGGAGTTTCATCTCATTTCATGACGCTGTTATTCTAATCCCGTTAGCCAACACCGAACATCCCGAAAGGCGTGTTTCAGGTGGGTAACATTAAAAAAGGCAAAACAAAAGAATCTACCTCCCCGAGCAATATTGAACTCTGCTGTTAGAACTCATGGGACATATGCAAATACATATTACTAGAGGGATTCATAATATTCATCCTAGCCTTCAACTGCTTTTATTTTAAGGAAACCTATGTCTGGAGCTTTCAACATTAGTTTAATTTCCTTTTCCTAAAGACCATGCATCTTGGAAAGGCCCCTTTTAAGCTACACTGGGGAGCTGGATTGGTAGGCTTCTGGGTTCCTAAAAGGGCATGCCAACATCTGGAAAGGTAACGGCAAACCAGGCCTCCCTCCACTGGCTCACTGGCTGTTCAGACAGCTCCCAGCAACTCAGGACTGAGGTGTGAAGTCAATCCCAAGGCTGCTGGGCACCAGTGTCTCCCAGGTGACAACCACAGGACAGTGGGGGGCTGATCGTTCAGCAGCTGTGTGCTGGTTTGATCCCCTGTTTCCTTCTCCCTACACCCCCGGATCTTTCTTTTTATTTATTTTTTAAAGAAAGCAGAGCAACTATACAGTACTCGTGCCTCTTTTATTTCCTGACTGTTCTGTGTGTCACAGCCCTGGATGTTGAGAAGCCTGGGGCCTGTTGTTACCGGCCTGAGCGGAATGAGTAAGGCCGCGCTGAAGGGCAGCAACTGGGACCCAACTGCCATTCTTGTGGGGGTATTCACTTGCAGAAGGAACACCAAGGGACTGCTGCTTTGGGGGGATGCAGGGGTCCCTGTGTCCTGGGTCACAAGGAGGAAAGCCCACTTACTGAATTGGGTGTGCTGGGCAGACATAGCCCTGGGCAGAGGAAAGGGGAGTGTGGAGGGCAGGTGACTGCCCCCAAAGCACTCTCCCCATTCCACCCAATGTTCTCTTTTTGAATTTTCCTCCTAAAGACCCCGTTATTAAAAATGTGACTTGCTCAGCTTTTTACCTCACAGAGCTCTTTATTAAAATGCAAATGTCCCTTAAGAGTAACCCTCTAAGCCTTTGCCAGCTAATGGGATTAACTGAACAGAACACAGCCCCTGCCGGGAGGTAAGGAGGCCTGGGGCCAAACCTCCCCTTCTCAAATTGGCCAAGGACTCATCCCTAAGCACCCTGAACACAAGATTCAGGCATTTCTCTTTCAGTTCCCTTTGGGGGTGGTGCTTTTCAAGGAGAAGCCAATTTTTAATAATGTTACCAATCTGAATTTCACTCCTTGTTGAACAAAACTCATCTAGGAGTACCTTCAGTTCAGCCATTCACACAAAACAACTTTCCCTGATTTGTTTATAATATTAAAAAACCTATCTGTATATACGCATGCATATTTTAAAAATATATAAAACTCATATATCATGTGCTGAACAATGCAGAGGTGTATAGATAAGATGTCACTCCAAAGATAACAGATGAGTATCTGTGGATGGGAAACTGGAAATAAAATTCTGGAGACTAAAATTATGCTGTTCTTTCCACAGACTAGGAATTAATGAGTATCTGAATACAGAATATGTCTGTTTCAGAAAACAGGAAGAGAGGCCCAGAGCTCAGCATCTAAGAGGGACTGCGGGAGCTAACATAGAGGAGTGAGGCTAAGCTGGAGGGCTGGAGCTAAGAGAACATTCTGGTACTCTAGGACCTCTGCCTGCAAACCTTAGACATTCCCCATCCCACCAGCAGAGCCCTGATCCTTGACATGGACAGAAGATCCTATGGTTAAGTGGAAGAATTTGGACCCACCTGCTAAGGGAATTTCAATTTAGACCTGGAAGATTCTAGAAGACATAGTTTGGCTCCAGATAGAGAAGAAATGAAAGAGGGAAGCTGAAAGCAGCTCTCAGTACCATCCCTAAGCTAGGCTCTGGAACCCCTTCTGGAAGCAAGGCCAGCACCAGAACCTCTCTGACAAGGTATCAACAAAGGCCAAGGCCTACCCTGTAGCTAGATCGCATTCGTCACTGCTGTTCACTGCTGTTCCTGTTCAGACTTTCAGCCTCAGACTGGCATGGAAATTTGAATGGCTGTGCCTGTCAAATGTCTAGACAAGGTTGTTTGTTTTGACCCAAGTAGATCCTTCTGGGTTTTGTGCATTTTAATTTTCAGTCCTCACAATAATTTTATGTAAGCTCTGATTTGGTTTGCTCAGCTAGGTTGGAGATCTCTTGAAAGCTGATGAAACATGTCTTTTGACCATCATTCCATCCTCTTAATTGTTGCTATCTACTCTCAGTATGATCCCTTTGTAGAAACTGACCACCCTCCTTAACTTCCTAGCTTTGGTTTTGACTGTGGACCAAGAAGGGGGCAGCAATGTCTTACACTTTTGTCTTCCCCATTGGGAGGGGCACATGTTGTGAACTCAACTTGTGTATATTGAATGAATGAATGAATGAATGAATAAAAATGCCCAAATTAAGGCAAACTCACCAGACCGGCAAGGACTCATCCTCCTGAGAGGCGTAGCAGATTCTTGAGTAGCTACTGCGTGCTGAGAGGTGCTACTAGAGAGGCAAAGAGGAAACAAGGCTATTTTGATTTATAAGTTAACCAAAAATTAGGAATAACTTATCAGTGAGGGAAAATGGGTGCATGTGTGCCACAGACTAGCCAGTATTCCATGCTCTTTGCCAAGTTGGACGTTACCCTCTCGTGCGAGAAACCTCAGACCTGCCAATGGTCAAAAACTTGAAAAGTAACTGTGACAACTGTTTTCATTTGGAACTATGATGGATATACTCTTTTCCTAAATCGGGCATGTCATTTTATTCTAAATTTCTATTAAACACTTCCCAACACTATTTCTTTCCTCCTTCCTAAAGAACCACCATGACCCCCGACTCCCCAGTAATTCCAGATGTCACACAAGGCCCATTGTGTGACCATCTTTGTGGTGAGGTCTCTTTCTTGGCTATTAGAACAGCAATTGTTTCTTCCTCCCTGCACTGGCCCCTAATTGGCTATTCTACTGTCTCAAAGCAATACAAATTCTGCTCAAATCAATTATCAACACATTTCTAACTCCTGGCACTGGGAAAGAGAGGGAGCTTTTCCTGGTCTGGGAGGCTTACCCATGAGAAGGAGCTGAGAGGGTCAGCCTGGGAAACCCCTTTGGCCCCGGTGGCTGTGCTTCAAACAAAAGCCCCCAACTTCAGAGAATGGAATCCTATTGCAACCATCCAGGACAGGATTTTTATTGTTTGTTTCACTTGAGCTTATGAATAAAGCACAGGTCACAAAGAAGCAGCTGAGGCAATATCCTCCACACCCATGCTGCTCCAGATTTGCATCTGGCTGAGCTGCCTCTTCTGCCTCATCCCCTCTTCCCTTCACCTTCCCTCATTATCTACCCTCTCTAATGAACATACTTGTTTTTCAAGGTGAAAGAGTAGAAAGAAAAGAAAGAACGAGAAAACAATAAGAATTTAGCGTAAAATTCAAAGGATGTCCTGTACTTCAGAGATGTCCACTTAGTATACAGTTTGCCTTTAACCTAAGGCTTTGGCTTTGTTTTGTTCTGGGTGATTATTTAATAAAAAGATTCATGAAGATTAGATTTATTTTTTTAAAGGACAAAAAGGTCCATTGTGTGTCAGATTTCTTAAAACAAAACAAAACCACTAAGTGGGATAAGGATGTGAAAACACTTGGAAAAATCAGATTGTGGGACAAGGGAAGGGTATTCCTGATTTCAAAATAAGACAAAAATGAAACAATCACTTTATGATCAGGAGAGAGGGCAATGGCTAGAGCTGAGAGGACTCAGGTGGCCCCATCCTGTTCTCCTCCATGGCTCCTAGAACCCACATGGCCTTGTGGGGTGGTGGGACAGGAAGGGCTGATGCCCCACCACCTGTTGAGCTTCCTCTTCTTCCCCGCCCCCCCCAGCTCTGGCAATTCTCCAGCTCTGGCAATTCTCCAGCTCTGCCTAGAGCAGCTTTAGTTATTTGCAATCTGATCCTCTCTAGCAGACTGTAAGTTTCTAGAGGGCAGGAAACCCATCTGGTACTTAAAGCTGAACTTGGCAAAGGTGACTTTTCACATCTTTCTTTCTCTTTGTTTCTTCTTTCCCACTCCTTCAAAACTTTCTTTTTTCACCTCTGGGCTTATTTATCTTTTTCCTTTTGTACCTTCTCTTCTCTTTCTTTCCTTCTACAATTAAGAACAAATGGAGTTGGTTTTAACTTTTCCCACCTCAGTAAAAGGACTGAATCAGTCAAAGACTGTAAGCAACAAGGGCGGACCTGGGTGACTCCTCAGGAAACTGGCCTATAATGTGTGTCTGGGGCAGGCAATGGGGTGGGGGTGCTAAATACAAAATCTTTTACATATCATAGTTAATAAATACCCTTCTTAAAAACATCCATACGTGTGGGTAAAGAACATGAGATAAGGAGAAATAGTCATAGCAGGATAAGGGCAGGGTAGGGGGATTTCCTGTAATATTTATAATGTCATTTTAACAATAAATACAATTTCTAGAAGAAAAAGGGCCAGGCCCAAGTGTGGGTTCCAAGATCTAGAGGAAGCGAAAGTGGGCAGTCTGGCCCCATGAAGGAGAGTTCTAAGTGGGTGTGGTCCCCTACAAGAGAAGATTTGGGCATTTGGAGGGGGGACTGGCAAAGAAACCCATCAAATAACAGAGCAAAGTTCCCTGCCCCCCAAAAGTCCAGGATAGCAGGAATGGTGTTAAAACCAAGACCCCAGGGACCCAAAATGGAGCTAACTCCAACTCCAAACACCCCAAAAATGTGGGTCTCTTTTTCTGCCAAGGTTTTTTCCTACATTTGGTCTAGAGAATTCTAAGTGGTCCCCACTTTCCTGTGAACACAACCAGCTATTCTAGCTCTCTGCTGACCTCTGGTGGGGAGCAGCTCCATTGGGCCAGGGAAGGTGCTAGAAAGAGCTGCCTACCTGTGTCCCACCATCTACCATGGCACCTACAGGGGGGTGGCTAACCTGCCTGAATCAGAATTCAGGGCCAAAAAGCAGGAGCCCCCCAAGGAAGGGTGGGAAAGAGGATAAAAGGAAAAGGTAATAATACCTGTTCTCGGAACCAAGGGATTTAGGCCCAGACGCATCAGCTCCAGCTTCCCTTTCGCTGGAAACAAGAAGCCAAAGGGGCCTGCCCCAAGTTCAGTGAGGTACCCGAGATGGAGAGGGGTTCTCGTTCTTGGACAGGGAAAATTAAACATCACGAGAATATCCTGGCATGGTGGAGGCAGGGGGCTGAAGTACTAAGGAATAGGAGGTACTGAGGAAAGGACAGAAATTCAAATTTAGCCTTGAAATCTCAGAGGCCCTTAAAAAAATTTCTGTAAACAGGCATTTCATATGTACCCAAATTCTACTCCCTCCTCTGCCTCATCTTCCCACAGGGTCTCAAATGCTCCCTCCCTAGGGAGGCTCTTTGGGTTCCCCAGATGGAAGCAGGACCTCTTCTCCTTTGTCTTTTTTAGCCCTGGATTGTGGTGGGAAAGAAAGTTCCTAGCACCTCTGCTCCCAGTGAAAGGGACCAGGAATTGTTAATTATTTACCTAAGGACAAAAGATGGTCCCACTTTGATTCTTATACAAATCTGCCACTTTGGAACAGATACTCAAAGGTGTGTGGGGGTGGTGTGGTGTGTAGGGGTGTGTGTGTGTGTGTGTGTGTGTGTGTGTGTTTGTACTGACAAAACTCTTCTACTTAAACTTTTCACACACACACAAAGAAAAGTTTTAACGTAAGAAAGATAACCCCCTCTTCTTTTCCAATAGAGGAAAACTGGAAGGGACCCAGGAGACCAAGAAATTTGCCCAAGGTCTCAAAGTGGTTCCCAGCAGAATCAGGGCCAGGAACTGTGAATTTGGAGGTCACCCCCTACTGTGTTTTCCTGCAGCTAACTAAGGTCCACAAAGCCACTAATTAAAATACCAGGATCTGTCCTCAGATAAATTGCTCCATTGAAACCTTTAAAGAATACCCCAGGCCAGAGGATCAGGGGCTGCCTGCTTCCTGGGAAGGAGGATCAGGGAGGGGGATGTGCAGCTGAGCTTTGGGCGCTGGCGCAGGGCAAGAAGAGTTTTGAAGAGCTAGGATCTCAACAGTGAAAGCCGAGCGCCATCTGCCAGCCATTTCTGAGAGTCTGGCTTTATTTTATTGTTTCTAGTTCCCACCCCTGAATAGTTGGTTTTCTCATTTCTTTCCATTAAAAAAGAAAGAAAGAAAATAAAAGAAAATGTATTTCTTACCAGAAAGCCCCTTCCCTAATAAGAATCCTATTAATAAAAAAAAAATTCAGGAAAGGGGAGGTGGAGGGAGAGAGAGAGAGAAAGAGAGAAGAGATATGAATGAGCACAAACCAAGAAAGAAAAAGTAGGGAATTCCTCAGGAGGCTGATTTCTGTCTCCCCATTTCTGAACTTTGCAAACTACTGAGGAAGATGAGGAAAACCCCTTTTCCACACAAGGTAACCTGCAGGTCCTCCTCCTCCTCCCAGCAGATTTGACTTCCTGTTGGAGCTGCCTTAAAATCTCAAGTCAGATCTTGACATGGGGGATCAAAGTTGTGGGTGCCACCTGTCTGTCTGAGTCTTGGACCAAGATGGATGCAGGAGTTTAAGATCTGCTCTCCACCTGAGAAAGAGTTTCTATCCTGAGTCCCCTTCCCTAGCTCTACCTCAACATCACAGAACTTTATGTACACTTGTGTATTTAAAAAGTTGAATGCAGAAGCACACGCTGGCTGCCCCTTGGACCATCAAATGTAGGCCCCTTCTCTGACCATGGCAGAACCCCAGGAATACTCAGCAGAATCATCATAAATACTGTCAATACTTTTAAGAATCAAAATTTTGCCTTCTCTAGATGTCACTTGGCAAATGCATGGAATCATAGAACTAAGTGCTAGAATCACCAAGGTCATAGGGATGTGACTCCCACCCCCAGTTTCTAAGCCAGTGCTCTCTTTCCACTATCCTAGAGCCCCCAAAAGTTGGGCAGCCTCTGTTTACCTCTTTCCTCATTGATTTGACTCTTCCCCACTGGGGAAACATGGTGTAATCACAGTAAGCTCAAAACCCAAACTACCCTAGAACAGACAATTTCCTAAGCGCTACACAGGTACTAGATCCCATGAGGGACTTTGCCAGAGCCTCCCCCTTGGAAAGGGGAGCCCTCCAAAAGTGTCCATCTGAAATCCTGCCTGCCTGGCCATTTGTTTTGCAAAACAAAATTAGTTGCTATACTTTCCTTTTTAACAACCAAAAAAAAAAAAAAAATCACATCAATTCTTAATTAGAAATAGCTACAAGTTTTCTGGCAATCCACTTCAAAAAAATTTTCCCCTAACGTCTGGGGCATTTGTTTTTGGGTTCTGCCTGGAGTCTTCTAAGCATTTCCTTGGAAAGAGATTGTACTTGGTCCCAGGCAAAATGTCAAAATCAACAATCTGAAAGCTTGCCTTGAATAACTTCTAGTACTCTGTAATAAGGAGGTGTAATAAGGAGGTATCATAGTTAAGGGGCTCTTTGCTCAGCTGAACCTAGGGCATAGCAAACTAGTCTGAAGACAAGATTTTATTTCAAATAATCCTTTTAATTTCACAAGTCCAATATGTAATTTGCCAAACTAACAACCATTTCTGCCCCTAATCCTAATCCTAAAAGCTAGGGCTGGGTTTGTGGCTCAGTGGTAGAGTGCCTGGAGCCTGGGTTCAATCCCCAGCACCACAAACAACAACAACAACAACCCCCTCCCCCAAACAAAGTGTTTAAATCCATGTGCCTCTGTGGAGTGGAGAGTGGTTACTATCTTTTATTTTTACTTTTCTGGCCTTTGCAATGAAGTTAGAGGTACAAATTCCAAACTTTCTAAGGGAAAAAAACAAACAAAAAAAAAAAAAAAAAAAAAAACCTGTTTTAAAAAGATTAGGGCTGGAGTTAGCTCAGAAACAGGGTGCAGGTTTAGCATTTGTTAAGCCCTAGGTTCCATTCCCAACACCAAATAAAATAAAATAAAATCCTGATGCATGTGTAATAGCTGAATACTCTGTTGAATAAAGACCACATGGGGGCAAAAATAAAATATTTTCGCCTTCAAATAGAATAAATAAGTAATAAGTTTCCTTCCATAATGGTTATTTGGGAGAGTCAGATTAGTTATAAGTGGGTGGAGGTGTGGGGAGACCACTGTTTAAAATCACCATTTAGTCCTGTTCTCTGATTATGCTAAGAGATATTGGGCATAGAACCTTAGATGGGAGAAATGGGCACTACATTTTCTTTCTGAAAAAATTTATTTTAACTTCTTCAGTATAGTCATTCAGAGGCATCCTTCCACTGTCCCAACTACCAGTTAAAGGTGACAAGTCACCTTCATATGGTAGGCTGGCTCCCTGTGGCCTAGGAATAAGGAGATCCAGCAAACAGGGTCCACATCACAGCCTGACTCCACTCACCCACTGATTAGCTGAGGGGCTGACTTGGCTGACCAGAGTCTTAGACCAATTTATAGCTTACTTCTTTGAAGTAATTCCCTGGCTAACCTTCTCTGAGATTTCTGGAATTTGCTTCTACCCAAGAATGTGGTCGCCAAAGTTAAGTATGAACATTGTCAACTGGTTAGAACTAACTGGAGGGACAATCTTCCCTCTGAAGACTTTTGTAAGATGTGGAACTTATGACACCCATGACCTCTAACTTCCCCTGAACTGGGTGTGGATAATGTTGGTGCAGTGCTTCTCAACCAGGGGTGCTATTTGGCTATGAATGAAAACAGTTTGTGTTGTCACATGTGTGGTGGTTGTGGGCAGTAGGGTGGGGTGTGTCTGTGATTGATGTCTAGAGGGCAGAGATGCTGCTAAATGTCCTACAGTGCATTGGACAACCCTACCTCCATGATAAAATGTTAATGGAGCTGCTTGGAGGACCCCTCTATCGAGAAGAATCCCCCAAAGTGCTCCTAAAATCCCAGCATACAGCTAACAGAGAGAAGTCACAGCCTAAAAGCTAAAACCTGAGTCTGATTAAAGATATGCAGCCTATTTAATTTGGGGTTCCATCCTGGGGTGGGAGGAAGTGGTGAATGTGAATTAGGACTCTTCCCCATCTTTGCTGATTCCTCTTGTCCCCTCTCCTTTGTACTATAGCTGTGTCACCTTTCCTTTGTCTTATACTGTCTCACCATCTAGTGGCCACCTGAAATACCAACTAACCTTCTCCATCTCTAGGCCCTTCTAAAGCCAGTCATTAAAGCATTCATATTTTGGTGGCAGTGGGCAGAAGAACCTTTGAATGATGTATATAATAAGTTATAATAAGTTAATTAAATGTCCTTCAGCAAATATACAGGAATTAGATGGACACTTCCTAAGATATCAAAAGCCCACTGTGGGGGGAGAAATCAAGGGGCCAGTTATAAATAAGGTATGCCTTTTTTAGGTGGAGCCCATAGGGCTTCTGTTTAAATTCTCTGGACACTTGTGGATTGCAATAGATAGGTGCAGATTACAAACAGTATGTTTTTGAAAGGATGTGTTCAAGTCCCAGCAACTTGAGTAGGTACTTACACACTTCTCAAGTAAGACCATCTATCCTTGATAGATTTTTGTTGTTGTTGTTGTTTGTTTGTTTTGTTTTGCATCAACTAAATCAACCAGTTACTTTTACAGCTCTAGAAACTGAGGCTCGGATATGGGGGTCCCAGAAGTCCAGGGACTTTGGATGGATACTAGCTAGGATGCAGGACACTTGTGCCTATTTCCTTTGACAAAGGTGTATTAAGCAGCCCTTCTTGGTTCCCAGACTGTATCTCAATGCCTGGCCTTAATGTCTGTGTATCATCATAAGCATTATCGTTTTCTGTTTGTTTTTTCAAAAATCCCTCAGCTTCAAACTTACCTGGATACAGGTTCCCTGTAAAAAAAAACTTCATAGTAATTTACATATTAGCAATCAGTTTGATACAAGACAAATTACTCCTATAGGAAAGAGGAGAGAGGTGTTGTGATCTTTTGATTGAGTGGAGAGGCAAGAACCAGAGTGAATCTCTTGCTGGCTACATTCTGATTTCTTTGCAAGAAGTGGCACTCCCTTGGCAGTGACACTGAGCTTGTGAAAGCTTCATAGTGACACTTCTGAGAAAGTAGGTACATGAGGTTTTTCTTCCCCATTATCAACTCATTAGAGGAAATTTAAAGTACTTACTCTGTCCCCCACACATAATGTGTGACAGTGTCGGAAACATTGACTGACTCATCATAAATTTGAAATCGAATAGCAATTTATAGTACCTTTATACCTCTCTCCTCACCCCAAATTGAATCATTAAAACACACTTAGTAAGATCCGATGTTCAAGGTCTGTGGGCAGAACTCCACAAATCGGAATACTTGTGAATTCTCTTGAGGTTTAACAATTACTCTGCAAGGCATCTGGGGTTTTTACCTCTCAGTAAGTACAGCAGAGGCACCCTCCCCTGTCACAGGCTGCTTGTCTAACAATCTTCCCTTGTTACAACTCCCAGTTGTCACATGTGTAAGACTGCTTAAGTCATTCTAACTGAAAGGTGTGTGTCTTCTACTTGTTAGGGACCAAAGCACCCAATGCCTCAACAGTGTGTGTGTGATGATTGACAATATAAAAGAAATGCATTTTCTGTGTGGTTCCCTACCTCTTTCTTGGAGGTCTTGTCCTCTTCAATTCCCACCGTCTGGCCTTCGTCACCATCTAGCTGCTGGGAAGGAAACTAAAGACACTTTCTTTTTTTTTAAACGTGTAAAAATCATAGAACAATTCAAGCTCAAGTCCTTGGGATAAGTCACAGTATTGAATTGATTTACAGACAGAAGCTAATAATGAGCAAGAGAAAGGGGAAGGGGTAAGCAGGGTAATGGGTGAGACCTTCTCAGGACTAGTAAAATAGCTATCCCTTCGTCTCTATGCCACGTCGCCCACCTGAAAGTGACTTCACTTTCAATCATAAATTTGATAAGGTGCCATTTGTCCACTGCTTGAGTAGAGCTTCATTTACAAAATGTTACAAAGAGTGTACTCTGAAATGTAGAGACAGAAAGGGAGACAGAGGTTCCTGCTACTTCTAGATCTTGGAAGTGAACAGTCTCCTGTGAGATACAGAGTAAAGCTGAACCACACCCTCACCTGTGCAGGGAGAAAAAAAAAAATCAAGGAAGAAAAGAAATTTTCTAAAAATAACACTTAATATTTGGGGGCCAGTTACTGAGCTGAATATCCTTCAAAAGCCTTCTAGAGATTTCTCCAAAGTCATTTCATGTCTGGTATCTTGCTTTCTTTTTAGAGGAATTAAAAAAAAAAAAAAAAAACCAAAAAACAAACTCCTCCCAGTTGTTTTGGAAACCCGCCTTGTTCAAGGGCCAGGTCTAGCCCTACCCCATGGCCAGTTGGCATCTGAGATTCCCACTGGTCTTTCTAAGTTGTGAAGACGTTCCTTTGGACTTGAAGATTCCTCAGTAGCACTCCAAAAAGGGAGCCATTTTTCTCTCACTCCCTAAAGAGAGCTTGATCTTATCAAAGATTCATCTAGTCCAATTCAATGAAATCTGTTATGGTGGGTGTGAGGATTCATGTTCCTATTGTGGGGGGCCACCAGTGGTAGAGAAGGTTAATTAGATTCACCACTGCTTTTAGTTCCCTTTGGTTGCTTTAATTAATGGTGAGACCCTGCTGCATCAATTGGCTCTGTCCTTTCTATTTCGAAAACTCCTCCTCCTGAGAAAGTTAATATTAAAATGGGCAAATAACATGTCAATTTTGCAATTCATTAAAGCCTTAGAAGGGGCAGGGTAGGTTTGGGAAGAACCCCATCTTTGCTTTAGACAAACAACAAAAACCAAAACCCCAAGAAATTCAGAAATCAATTTTCATTTGCTTTTTATGTGTCTCCTAAAAGGTATTTTGTGCAGAGGCATTGGAAGAGCTGCCATTTTACTGGGGGTGGGATGGGGTGGTGTGTGTGTGTGTGTGTGTGTGTGTGTGTGTGTTTGTTTGTGAATTTCAGAGTGGAAATTGACTCTGAAAAATGGGGCATGCTGGGAATTTAAAATCTGGTACATTAGGTTATTTTCTCTAAAAAGAAATTTATTTTTGTTTAATATCAACCTTTCTGCATAAACAAAGGTAATTTCTTTCTAAATGGGAATTATCCCTGAATTAAGAGCAAGGACTACTTTTAAAACAGAAAAAAACTATGAAAAATATTATGCCATTATTTTAATAGTCTCATTAGGTCCAGAGAGTTCTAAACACCCTAATACTGCACAGGTAGGTATGTAGAGGAGCTATGTGTAAAAGCAACTGCATTTTATTTTAAAATAATAATTATTACTATTATTGGAAATAATATTATTATTATTACTATTATTATTATAATTGGAAACCTGAGTAAAAAGAAAAGTTTTAGACTCTGCTAAAGAAAACTACTGATGAATTTAAAAAAATCTGCAAATAAACTAAGACTGCAGTGCTGCCGTGCTGGCAGATGAGTTCAAGCAAATGTGGAAATTAAATATCACCATAGCAATGACAGGTATCTCAGAAATGGGTAGCTCACATTTCATGTACACTCAATGGACATTTATAACCAGGGATCTGGTAGGGCCTGGCTATAATTCAGAAAGCAACAGACTACTAGACACCTGTCACTGACAAGGGATTTTAGGAGCACAGAACACATTTACAGCAATCATGCTTTACACTTAAATAATGCCATACAGCTTATTACCATGTTTTTGGTAAGCATTATGGTATCTGAAATAGAAACCTCAGGTCCTTTACTTACCTTTGAAGTCTCTGAAAAAAAGTCCCTGATATTTTTTCTTTTTTTATTTGACCATGAAATGGGGTCCTATTATGTTTTTATTGCCCAGAACTGTTTCAAAGGACTAATGTGCCTAGATAGAAGACTTTTAAAAATGTAAAATGCAATCTGAAAGTGTTATTATTATCATTACTAGTCACCAACAATATTGAGAACAGTGAGATTTTCACTTTCAAGTCAGGAGGGGATATACAGAAAGGAGATAGCACTAATTCTCTTTGCTTAAAACCAGTTTTTCATGGTGGAAAATGTGGGAAAATTTAAAAAATTAAGCTATCCATATGAAAAAAATATTTATTATTATTATTTATTATTATTTTTATTGTTATTTATTTATTATTTTTATTTATGGGGATTTAGATTTTAAAAAGCAGGACAGAATTTCAGCCTCTGAGAAGCATGGATACTATTGGGGGAGAGAGAGAAGGGAAAATAATAAAGATCTCTTTAACTCTAAAATTTTGTAACCTGATAAGCCATGCCTTTCCCTCTGCACCAAACAGCTCAGTGGAGGCATTCTAAATATGGGAAATAGCTGTATTAAAAAAAAAAAAAAAGAAAGAAAAAAAGAAAAAGTAAGAACGCTTCTACAAGGTGGGCCGCACATCACTGTTGCACCTGGCAACATAAATAAATTATCATACAATTAATTGTGATTCACTGCATAAAGTGTCCTAGCAGAATGGCCATAATTATATATAGCATTTGCCTGTACAATTTTAATAAATGCAGCAGAACTGAAGAAACTGATCTAGTAGCCCTCTTCAATTCTTAAAACAAGGAGTCACTTCTGAATGAAGTTAAACAAGAAAAACAAAAAAAAGTGTAGCCCACCAAAATTATTTAAAAAGGCAACAAAACATGGAAATAATGTATTATCAGATAGAAACCAACAAAATGTTATTGGTTTCTATCTTTTTAACATTCTTTGTAATGAGGGTAAGGTATTTGGGCAATAAAAATAGGAAGCATATGCACGTAAACAACACATTTTTAAAGCAATGGATGAATATGAATGGCACAAAGTAGAAACCATGTCAAAAGATGACACCTGACCTGCATTTTCAGTGGTAGGAATGTGTGGATGTCTTGTTTCACGTGTTGGGACTAGAAATTTAGCAAAAAGTTCTTATCCTAAGTTTAACTAAGTCTTTATACTTCCTCTTTGCTCTCTCCTCAGTCAATAACTCAGGCCCAGATGGGATACCTCTCTTGTCACTTCAGCAAGATGAAGCCAGCCTGCTGGGAAAGTAGCCTGGTTTGACAAGCTACACTGCTATGGTTTCAGGAAGCAGGTAACACAGGCCAGCTTTGGCCCAACGTATATCAGCTTGTTTTCTGTACAATGCTATATCCCAACTTGCTTGACTACCAAGACCCAAGGAGCAAAAGTATCCTAACATTTTTCCTTCTTATGTTTAATTTTTTTCCCCTGAAGACAAATTAAAGAGGAGTAAAGGGAAACTTCTAAAATTTTTAATTCCTGACCCCAGATATGAACAGTTTGCTGCAGGATTGATGGTTGCATAATGGTATGAGCCCCCATTCTTGAGAGGACAGCTTAGTGAAGATTTGCTAGGAAGAAGCTTAATTTCTCAAATATGGCAACTGAGGCTCCAACATGTAAGGGACATTGTCAATTTGCCAAGTAGGGGTCAGGTGGGCACCATCACTTGGATCTCCTATCTGTAACCAGTTGTGTCCCTCCCTCCTCCCAGTTCACAAGTTTGCTTCCCAGAACTAAGCTTGAAATATTGAAGTGGGTCTGTAATGGCAAAATCAGTACACTGTCATTGAAGGTTCTGTGGCTTTGGGATATCTGAAATTTCAAACTACTTCCTTTTTATGTTTTTGGGTGAATGATAATGTCATTGTTTCCCCAGGAAGGCATAAATAAGATGATAACATGAAAAACTGTGATTTGCAGGAGACACATAACAGCAGCACAGTTATGTCAATACTGTCATTAATAAAAACCATCACATATTTTAAAATATTTAACAAACAAATGTAGCACAGCATGAGAAATTGTGATCTTGAAATCCCTTGAAAGGTCTTAGTAAACACAAAAGTTGATTATGGAGCTTTACTTTTCAAATTTCATTTAAGTCACAGATTCAGACCAGTGTTAACTGATGCTTTACTTAACTGTGGCAAAAAGAGTTAATATCCCAGATTTGACATAAGTTGTCTGCAGTGGAGGGAAGGGCCTGTAGAGGGATGGGGGCACTGAGAGCTGGGGAAAGGTGGAGCGGGGGAGGTGAGGGCCTCCAGAAGCATTCTTCTAGATGATAGTATTTTAAGTTTAATCAACAAGACCCTTTTATTTATTTATTTATTTATTTTATTCAAAGCCTATTGGCAGAAGACCTTACCTGTAAGCCTTTTGCCCCCAGCTAAAGCTGCTTGAAAAAATTCACATGCAAACACATATCATAAGTCATAGTCACAGTTTTCCATACTTTGTCCACATACTTAAAATGCATTTGGAACATTTAATTTTTTTTTAAATTTTAATTGTATTTCAACACAAGACATTCCACTCCCAACACCAACTCCCATTTTTTTAAACCAAGCCCCTCCTACTGTATTCCTTGTATAAGTGTAAATGATTGGCTTACCTCGGGCTCTTCGCTAGTAAAAATAATTATATCATATTTTAAAAACAGCCACGCCCACCCCCTCAGAACCAGTCCCTTGTGGTTTTGGATCTGGACTTGCCAACAGTGGGTTGTGTTCCCCCCGCCCCCTCCAGCCTCCCACCAGGTAAGGAGAGTGTGTGGAGAATACAGAAATTATGTTTGCAGCCCCAGAGCCCCAGATACCTGTGTGTCTGGTTTTTCAACCGTAAAGGCGGGAGGGTTTGGCGAACGAATGAGAAGTGAGGAAACGCTTAGCGCAAAGGGAAAAAGAGAGAAAGACATACAGGAAAAAGGTTATGGAGGCCCGCGAGAAGCGACCCCTCTTCCCCCGGCCAGCGGCCCAGCGCATTACCCAGGATGCCCCGCCACCTCTCCCTGCATTTTCGCGCCGCTCGCTGCAGAGCGACCGCGCACAGGTACCACTGGAGTGCGTGAACACGGAAAGTTTTTGCCCGCGCCATGGCGCAAATCACAAGACAGCCTGTTCTCAGGTACAAGTACACAGTCGGCGGGTAATTTGGGGGTGCTGGGGATGGGAACTGGGGTACACTTGAGCGTAACATGCACAGGCGGACACAAAATATGGACACCAACACACACCAACAACAAGCTGACTGAGTCAAAGCAGCCGTGCCAGGCGAGGCAGGGACGCGCCTTCCCCAATGACCCCAGCCCACCATGACCCCAACCAACATAGCCAGGGGAGACCAGAGGCCCCTCCCCGGCAGTTCCTGGCTCACCTGAAGCCCCCGCCTGTCCAGCTTACGGTCGCTGGCGCTGGCGCTGGCCTCTCCAGCCGGAAACGACCCCCAGTGTCGCTCGGCTTCACTTTTCTCCCTGGAGGGCACATACTTCGGCCACCCGAACCCACCCAAATCCCTCCCGCTCCCAGGGCAAAGTTAGGGTCCCTCCCTTGAACTTCTAGCAGGATCTTCCCGCCTTTGTCCGGACCCCTCCTCCCACTGTTGAGCCCCAAAACCCACCGGGCAACCCTGCCACCCCCTCCCCGGGTACCCTGGCGGCCCTGCTGCCCACAGGCAGAGTCCGCCGCATTACCTAGAAGCAGCAGGCGGTGTGTACACATGTAACCCATCTTCTCGCCCTGAAGTTGCTTGTCGATGAGCTTGCTGCGTTTCTTCGCTGCGCGCTTCTGGGCGCGCATCTCAATGGCTTCTTTGCGTATCTGTCTGCGCTTCTCCGCCAGAGATACCTTCTTGACCTTGGTGGGGCTCGTGGCAGCTTTGGGCTGGGGACTCTCAGAAAGACCGAAGCAGCCTCCGAAGGCTTGCACGAGGAAGTTGCGGAGTAAGTTGCGCCGGGGCTTTCGGCGACGGCGATTTCGGCGCTGCAACCACTGGAAGCAGCCGGAGGTCCCATCTTCGGACTCATCGCTGGAGGAATCGTCGTCGCCGATTGCCTCCTCCTCGTACCTGCTGCAGCCTCGGCCACGCTCAGCCCTAACCTGCCAGGCAGACGCCCGAGTAGGCCGCGGAGTAGGCGGGTCAGCAGCCTGGATCTCGGGGCTGGGGGGTCTAAGGTGATGGAGATTGCGTCTGGCCCCTGAGACATAGCCGGCAGTGGCTGCCCGGGCGGCAGCGGCTGCTCTGGCGGCAGGAGGGATACGGGCTGCAGTGACTGCCCTGGGGATTGGTTTTGCTGGGGCAGCAGGGACTCTCCTGGCACCAGGATCTTTTGGGGCTGCAGGGGCTGCTCCGGTGTCAGGATCCGCTGGGTCGGCAGGGTCTGCCCGGATGTCGGGATCGGGATCGGCTGAGGCGGTAGGGGATCCGTCCCCTGGAGAGGGGACTTTTCCTTCCTCCGCAGCAGCGGTAGCCGAGCCTCCTTCCATCTCGGCTGCTTCTCCCTCAACTGGGGGTCTCTCTGCTCGCTCTCTCTTATCTGGGGCTCCGGAGACCTCGATGGGCGGGCCGTCATTCGCGATTGGGGGGCTGTCCATGTTGACGGGAGCGTCGTCGACCCCAATGGGGGCGCTGCCAATCTCGAGCGGGGGTCCGGAGATCTCCATCGGGGGGCTATCGACTGCGAAGTTAGAAGCAGGTCTGATAGCTTCTCCGGCTGGGCTGCCGATGGCGCCTGGGACCCAGAGGGGTGGCGCGTTTGCGGAGGGAGCGAGGCTGACCGCACTCGGGACCGCGATTGCCGTGAACTGGCTGCCACCGACGACTTGTGGGATAACTCGGGGGAGCCCGGGAGGTGGGCTGTCATCCCCAAATGCTTCTCTATCAAGCTCAAATGGCATAGTCTCCTCAGGGGGAGGGCTATATCCTCCTCTGAAGCCAGCATTTGCAGGCTGGAGGACTCTGGGCTCCTCTGGAGGAGCTCCAGGGACCCTTGCACCTGGGCCTCCCGGAGCAAGGTCTGGGACCTGCAAGAGAGGTTGGCTGCAGACTCCCTGGGTAGGCTGGTCAAACTCAAAGGGCATAGCTTCTTCTGGTGGAGGACTGTATCCTCCCAGGCCTGGTCTTTCACCCCTGAAGGTTCCGGGCTCCACGAGTGCTGGGCTGAAGGCCTCGAGGCCTGCAGGGGGCCCAATGGGGAACCCAGGCTGCTCCTGGGTAGGCCAGAAACCTCCCAAGCTGGGCTGCTCGACCTCGAAGGGCATGGCTTCCTCAGGAGGTGGGCTGTAGCCTCCGCTTGCTCTGGCTTCCTCGAAGGTCTGGTTGAGGCCCTGGAAGTTAGGCCTGGAGACTTCTGGGGGTCCACAGGCCTCGTCACTCTCGGTGGGGATGGGCTCATTGTGAGGCGATTGGGTCTCCATCTCTTCGGCTGGGCTAGGCCCAGCACCGGGGGCAGCTGCCCCTGGGGCCTCCAAGGGTGGTTGCTCGGGCTGTTCCCCGTTTTCAGGGGGGATATTGCGTTGTCCTGACATATTATTGCCGTCGAGGCGGTTGCGCATGCCCATAACAGGGTGGCGGTCTCTTAAAGTATATTGGGGCTCCGTAAGACGGAGCACCCAACCAAACTAGGGTCAAAAATTATTTTCAAAAATATCAAAGTACTAGTTGGAAAGTTCTCCAACCTTATTTTCCAACCCTTATGAGGTTGGGGACTCAGAACCTGGAATCCCTGACCATGGCAGAAGCAACTCAGTTCTTGCTGGTGGAGTCTTGACTCCTTCCTGGTCACTTTTATCCCCTCAGGCTGTCCCCTGGCCAGCCACCCCTTGGCCTACCCTTGTGCCCTCTTCTCTTTCAATGCTCCAGGCCAGCTCCGCCTGCTTGGATATGAGGAGCGTGCCGATTCGGTCCGAAAATCGCCAGTTGCGCGCTCTCTCTGCCACCAGAGGACGCCGGTCCCGGTGAAGAGCTGGATCCGGCTCCAGGAGACTGCTTCAGGCTTCAGCAGCCCCGGACTTTGGGTAAGGGGGCTGATGAGCGCAGGCCTCGCAGGGATGTTTTGGCTCCTTCCTCTCCTCTCCCTGACTGATTTGGAGTCTTTCTCCTCGCTTCTCCCTTGGCCAGAGAGAAAGCGCTCCTGCGTTGCAGGACACGTGACGCAAGACGTGGGCCTCGGGATGCTGGAGTACAGGAGCTGAAACCCTCCCTCCCCAACTGATTCTCCCTGGGGGGGGGGGAGGGACTGCAGGAGGGTTTGTATCACCCCAGAATACCTTTGAACCCCTTAGCTGAACCCCCAGTCCCAGGCAGCCACAGATCTTGAGCTCCAAGTACGGAGAATGAGGCTGCAGATGTCTGGGAAGGGGGTATTAATGCGCGCATCGGAATGCGACAGGTGGTCGTGAGCCCACCAGAGGGGTGGAGAGGAGATGTGGATGAGGGGCTGCGAAGTGCGAACACATCATTTGTTTTGAAGACGTTCTAGGTTACTTTCTGATGCTTTTGCAGCTTTTGTTTGTCGTTTGCCGAGACTGGCTCCGGTAAAGCACTTAAATATCCCCCAACCCCATCACGCTTTCGGGGTTTCCGGCAGTGGCCTCGGGTGGCGCAGGCAGGATTCTCCAGTTTATGTGGATGGTGACGCAGGGGAATAAAAGAGGGTCTTAAACGTGCATGACAGAGAATCTAGCAAAGCCCCCTAGGTGGAAGCTGCAGCCGCAATGATGGGGAAGATGGTGCGGGGCGCACAGTGAGACCCTACCCAGCTCAGGCCTTAGACTTCCGCATCCCGGGAAAGGGTTAAAAAGGGTTTTTGTAGAGGTTTATGGCCAATTTAGGGTGGTCTCAAAGACTAGAAAACGCTACGCGCACCTAATCCACGGTTTCTCAACCGAGCCGCGCCGGCAACGGCGGCAGCGATGCGCTGATTCCGGCTTCGGGCGCCAGCTACAGCTGGCTGCAGGGTCGGTCCGCCAGTACCTCTAATCAATCTCTAGCCCCCTGCCAGTCCCTCTCCTTCCGGGTATGATCCTAGAACACCCGCTTTACTTTTCCACTGTTGTAGTTTGCCGAGGTGGCACTAAGCGCGGCCACAAACCCAGCGCTCGCCCGCAGAGCTGCGCGCCCCTTCCGGAACCACGGTGGACTCCAAACCCACAGAGGGTAAATAACCACATCACCTGGTGGGCTCTATGCATGAACACACACTGCTTTGGGTCTGGCGTCTGCAGAGGGATTTGAGTCTGGGGGGGAAATTGCCGCTCCTAGATCACGTAAAACCCGGCACGCACGCATCGTGGTCAGTCTCACTAGCAGGTGACAGGGATTTTCAAACCTCCTTCAGTTGCAAGAGTAGGTGGGCAGCGGGCAGGTGATCACCTTGCCTGCAGAATTCGTGGCGGAGGGACGCCAGATGAGTGTTACGCGAGGTGGGCTGCGGCAAGAAAGGCGCGCCGCACAGATCGCGGTACACGCGCCTCAGGCAGAGGAGCTACTGCACGGTCTGGTTCCGCTAAGTTTAATGTATCCTTCTTTGAACCAGGGTACCACCGCCACGGCACACTATTGCCCCTCTGTACCACCATCCACGTGGCCGCGCTGCACGGAGGAAAGCTGACAAAGTCGGCCTGTAGGTAACGTTTGGGGTTTCCCAAGGGCATAATGCCTCAGCTCGGTGGGTCTACACACTTCCTGATGGCAAGATTGAACTTTGGTTCAAAGTTTGGCCAACTACCCTCATGGTCGATGGATTAAGCATTTAAGAATCCACTGAATGGGCCCACTGGGTACCAACAAGCAACTCACTCCCCTACGACCCCAACACCGGGTCAGCTATTGGGCTGGGGTCACGCCAATCAAGGCTGCCTGGCGAATGAGCAGGGGGCGTCGGACCGGAAACCGGATATGGGTGGGAGGTCCAATAGGGGGCGCCGCGTTGGAACGCCCAAAGAGGTTGTGCTGTTGGGGTGGTTGGAAGCGGTTGGTGGGCTGGCGTACAGCGGCCAGGCCTGGAAGGCCACGAGGATCGCTAGCGCCGTGGGGTCAGTCTTTCTGATGCCACAAGTCGCAAAGGCCGAGTGAGGAGGTCGGGGGCTCCCAGGGGCCAACCTTTGGGTTCGCTAATGGCGGTAGCCTAGCCTACCCAACAGAGGGACCGCTGCCGAGGCGAGGCGAACACACTGAAGATTTCCAGGGCCTGGAGGTAGTGGGCCGGGACCCTGGGGAGAGAGCTTACTGCCCCGATGCAGAGGAGCAGTCCAGGATGAATAAGGAGTTGAGGCCCCAGGGATGCTGAGCCCTGCACAAGTGGAAGGTCAGTAGATGTTGGGGTTGGAGCCCCAGCGAAGCTGAGATGGGGACTCCAAAGGGATGGTTTGGTCTCGCCACACCTTGCGCCCACTTCCAGAGCACCATTCATGGAAAAATGGATTCAAGGTCTCATTGGCCTGTGGGGCCCCTTTGTTCCACATTCTTTCTTGTATCATGGTTCTTTGCTAGGGGAGTACCTTGAGAGGATGAAGATTGGGCAGATACCAGTCCCTCCTCCTAAGATACAGAGGAACATACAAATGAAAGAAAAGATCTTTAATTAAAGGAACCTTGAAAGTCGTGATGGCAAAAATGGCGTTTCAAATGGGTTCTGTGGAAGGACAAACACCTTAGCTATGAATAGAAGGGGGCGGGGTTACGTTTGCCTATTAGGAACAAAGGATCCAATGGTAGGAAACTTGGAGCATGGCTGGGTAAACAGAACAGGCCACTTTTGATTGCCAATCTGAGTTTATGCTGTCTACCTTTCTTCTAAATTTCAGACCTTTCCTCCCAAATAATGGGCTGTTAAAAATCTTCACCAGGCTGCCCATATTGGAGGAGTAGTGAGAGAGAAGGCAGGGCAAACTGGATTGGATCTCTCTCAGGATGCCATGAAGCACCCAAGCAAACACCTTTGAGGCTGTTTTATTAGAAGATGAAAAGGCATTGAAAGTTTTTTGTCCTACAAGTGAGGAATTGAGCCAAGTTTTAGTAAAGGTAGAAGCAATGTGGAAACTGGGCCTGATGAAGAGAACAAAGGAAAGGAGTCATGCACCCAGGAGGCTGAGGGTGCCCCTGACTGTTAAGGGAGAGACCCAGACACAATGAAAGAATTAGGAAGGCACTTAAGAGGAACACAAAAGGTGAAGAAGTCAAAGATGGGCATTGGGATGATGGGATATTGGGAGTAGGACAAGAAAGTGAGGGGAGGACCTGGAGAGGAGTTAGTAAAGATGGTGGGTTGGTAAAGATGGTGGAACCAATTCGATTTCAGACATGGCAGAGATGAAAAAGGATGTGGCAGTCTGGTGGAGATTTTTAACAACCCATTATTTGGAAGAAAGGATCTGAAGTTTAGAAGAAAGGTGGAGAACCATAAACTCAGATTGGCAATCAATCTTCCTAGAATTTGAGATCACTGGATCAGAGAAAACTCTCCAGGGAAGAAATATATTTGGTGATAGAACAGTTGGAGAATTGGACAGGAAAAAGGGAGATAGTCCAGGAGAAAGCAGGGAGGGTTCAGATGGAGATGTGGGACCACTCCAAGGGAAGGGGTTTTAGAACCAGTGAGCAAACCTAGTTCGTGATTTCTCAGCCTCTGCACTGGTGACAGATATTTGGATGTGGGTAACTGCTGTGGTGACTGTCCTGTGTATTGCAATTTGCTGAACAGCATCCCTAGCCTCTACCCACTAGATGCCAGTAGCATCCCCTTAGTTGTAGCAACCAAAAATGTCTCCAGACTTTGCCAAATATCCTCTGGGGTGCAAAATCACCCCTGGTTGAAAATACTGTTATAAGCTGAGAAAGAACCCATAGACTCAATTTTAAGATAGATTAGTATCAGGAAGAAAAAATCTCAATATTTAAACCTGAAAGTTCCCCCCCCCCCCCCGTTTTTTTTTACTCTTGTTTATTTTTCTATAGAGACTCTCAGAATTTGAAAACCCCAGATTAACTGGATAAGTGGGGGCTGAGAGCTGAAAAACTTAATGCATCTTAATGCATATCAGTAGTAGGGCTTGAGAGACCCCAGAAGTGTGGGCAGATGTTTGAGGACCTGTCAAGACAGCTGGGTGACCTGGCTAAAGAGACCTGAGGAAACTGGTATGGTAAGAACTGGCTGATCTGCAAGTGGATTGACTAGGGGTCCCCTTGACCAGTTGTCTGTCTGATGATTCTGCTTAGGATTGGTGATCTTGCTGGCAACCCTACTGGGGTCATTGTTTTTAGAGCCAAAGGACCTTAAATGTATATTTCCAATTCCAAATGGATTTGCATCAGGTAAAGATAAATTTTTGAGATATATTAATAGGAATGAGGAAGTAAAGGCTGCTAATGGGTTCATGCAGCTAAGGAAGAGTAAGTCAAGAAGGCTAGTGTCCAAAAAAGGCTGAGGAGGGATGAAGGACAAGAGCTGTGGCCTGGTCCAAATGGGGAACTCGCTAGATTGAAGGACTGCATGAGATGGTGTGTGGATTAGAGGAGGAACTGGTTTGTTATCAAAGTCCAGGTGACAGTCTCTGGAAACTGTAGATTGTCTATATTTGATGAATTATAAAGAAATGGAAAATGGTACTCACATTCTCATTAAACTGCATTTCTGAAGAAAGTTAAATCTTCAGTCCAGGAGGCTTGGGTGGCAAATCAGTGGCTTTTTGTAATAAGTAACCCTAAATGGAAAAAGGTGTTTCCCCACTGTCTGGCTTTCCTAGGTGTGTCCTGGCACCATTACCACCTGTTAGCCCTCTGTAATACCCTGGGCTTCCCAAACTTAATCTCTGTTCATGCCTGTGTGTGATATACATTATAATTAACAATTAATTGTGTTCATACTTATATTTTCGGCTTCCTATTCATTGCCAAAAGTACAAGGCACATCTAAGTTTTAAGTAGCTGTCAGCTTTTTTGGTTCATTCCTATAGCCAAGAAAGAGCATGCCAAGTAGAAAAGGGTCCCTTGAGAGGAACAGGGCAGGAGGGGAGAGAGCCTTCTCTGAAGCCCACTCATATTAGTTGTCATTGGGCTTCTTTAAAATAAGAAAAAGGAGGCGGAAAGATAATTTAGGCAGCTACTAAGTTCCTCAGTCTTCCAGTGACAAAGGTTTTCTGTGTGCTAACTGAGTAGCAATAAGACTTTGAAGCTGTTCAATTAATTACTGTTCAATTAAGACTGCTGCTGCTATCCCTTGCCTTCCCAGCATCTCTGCCAGCCTTGGCCGGCGGAGGCAGCAGCAGCAGCATACTGCTTGCTGTCTGCAGAAGGGGCTGCGTGACCAGGCTGTTTGAGGCAAATGCCAAATAAAGGAAAGATGCCTCCAATGGATGAGGCCAGATACTGGGTTGGGGCAGATGCACAGCTGATGATAAAGGTAGTGAAAACAGTATTTATGCAAACACTTCATCTGCCTGGATGAAAAACCCCCACCATAAATTCAGACCCCCTCACTTAGCGGCCCTCTTCACAGAAGGGCCATCAAATTCTGCCTCAGTTGGGCATGCTACTGTCACCTGACCACCTGTGCCTGTGCAGTAAGGTCCACACATATTCTTTTGTCACCTGAACTGTGTGTGGATTGCTTCTCCAGACCAGATGATGATGCAGCAGAGTTTTGAGGGGAGACATAGACATTCCAGAAAAGATGACTGGCACCATAGGAAGGCAACAAAAAGGAGGAAGGGCAGAGGTAGGGGGTGGGGGGAGTATGTGCCTGATCTAATCAGTTTTATCAAATCTGCTTTTCAACTAGTGGCAAAAATATTTTAAAGGAGCAGGGAAAANTCCCCCCCTGTGTGGCCCTTGAGAGACGCCGACCCACTCCCCGTCTCTAGACCCCCCTCACTTAGCGGCCCTCTTTCCACAGAAGGGGCCCCATCGAAAATTCTGGCCCTCAGTTGGGGCATGGCTACTGTCACCTGACCACCTGTGCCCTGTGCAGTAAGGTCCACACATATTCTTTTGTCACCTGAACTGTGTGTGGATTGCTTCTCCAGACCAGATGATGATGCAGCAGAGTTTTGAGGGGAGACATAGACATTCCAGAAAAGATGACTGGCACCATAGGAAGGCAACAAAAAGAGGGAAGGGCAGAGGTAGGGGGTGGGCATGGGGGGTGGGAGGAATCCTGGAAGATAAATTTGGCTTTAGTGGAAGCTCTATTTAAAGTTTCTGTAATCTGTGGTGGAAATTCCAGGCACCCTGGGGGCTTCTGGGCACCAAATGCTATTTGGATTTAAGGGGAATGGTATATTTCACCTTCTCATACAACCTCAATTACCCAAAACAGATTTTTCTAATGAATCTAATTGGAACAGCAACATAAGCCAGGACACTCTGAAACCAGCGCTCTCCTAGGGTAGTGAGGTGGGGGGAGTGTGCTTGTCAAGGTTGGTTGTCAGCCTTGTGGGCATGTGCCCCTTATATCCTTCAAGTTTGAGAGTAGGGGCCTCAAAACCAGCCCTTCCTGACCCAAAAGCCAAGGTTTAGGGTTTGAATTATAAAACAGGGTTCCTAGATTTTAAGTCTGTGTTTGGTCACATTTAAGATACTTTTATGAAAACTTCCCTGCATCTATGCAATCTTCAGAGACTGAACCCAGGGGTGCTCACCACTGATGCACATCCCAGCTCTTTTTTATTTTTCAGGCAGGGTCTCCCTAAGTTGTTTAGGGCCTTGCTAAGTTGCTGAGGCCTGCCTTGACTTTGTGATCCTCCTGCCTCAGCCTCCCTAGCAGCATGCACAACTGTGCCCCACCCAGGTGAGATCTTAAGACATTGAAAGGAGACAGAACTTAAGGATGGCTAATCTGAAATCCTCATTAATGGCTTTCTAATGTCTTTGGCTATTAAAAATGTTCTTCCTAATGTTGAACCCATCTATGCCTGGCTGCACCTTGTCTGATCCCCTTGCCACCAGGTATTTGAAGCCTGCCATATTTGAAAGTGCCCAAACCTTTATCTCCCCAAGTCTCTCTTTATTCTTTCATACAACTTTTTATAGCCTTAAAATGTACTGGCTTTGCCCCCTACCCCATTTCTAAATGTACTCGTTCTGCCCACATCCTTCCTGCTTTTTCTCTCTGTGATCCCCCAAACCTTTTCCTCTGTCTTCTTCAAATGTGTCCCCACATTACTGCCACTACCTACCCTCTGTCCACAGCCTGAGTTTACCCTTGCCTCTCTGATAGCTGTGTCCCTGGCTAATTTGTAACACACTCACCCTAAAATAGGCCCATAGAATAAACACCCAGACCTTGCCCACACTTGAAGCTGGAAGGCAGCCTCTCAGTTCACCCAGAATAGTCTGCAGACGGAGGGTGCCATGGCGCCAGCTCCTCTTGGGTGTCCTGCCTCTGCTGGCTGAGCAGTGTCAACAGGTGACAGTGGCTCTGCAGTGCAGACTCTTGGCCTTGAAGGAACTAAGTCACTAGACTTTTACTCTGGCCTTCCTGCCATGTGAATTAACGGGCACTACCCTTGGCCCAGTGCATCAGGGGGCTTCTGAAAACAAAACTTTGATTTTTTTTTTTTTTAAAGAAAACAAATACTGGGGAAAATTCATCAAATTTTGTAAGTGGGGGAGATGTTTGCTTTGTTTATCCCATGCACTTGCAATAGAGCCAGATTTGGCTTGTGTGTGTGTGTATAATGTGCACGCAAAAAAAAAAAAAAAAAGAAAGAAAAAGAAAAAAAGGCTTAGCTATTGCCAGATCCCACAGTACATTAACAGGAACATAGTGTATCTGTGATATTAAAATTTTATGGTAAGGGGACAACTTGGAAAAAAAAGTGGTTGAGAAAATACCTGGGAGGGAAAAGGTTGTGTTTACGCCATTTTCCAGGTCAAGCCTAATCAGGACACTTAAACTATTACCAAATAATATCTTCAAGGCTGTAGACACTTGTGTTCCCGCAGCATGCCACCTTTCCAGGTGTCCCTGTCCTGCTACGGCACCTACACAGTGCTTGCATTCTTCTGCCTGCTTTGCAAAGCCTGTTTCCAGACTAAGGTCCAGGAGAGAAGGGGCATGTGCACGTGTACACATACACATACACACACACACACACACACACACACACAAAGGCTGCTCAGTAGGATGGCCAGTTTTTTCTCAGTTTAGGTATTGTACACAGTAGAATTTTGCATTCTTTTCCCTGCTCCTTTAAAATATTTTTGCCACTAGTTGAAAAGCAGATTTGATAAAACTGATTAGATCAGGCACATACTCCCCCCACCCCCTACCCCCAAAAAAGATTTCTTCATAGCTGGTGCTTTCTGTTTGATCAACTTTTGAAATTCTGGGCTCCATTAGTGCTAAAATCACTGATGGAATCAAATTGAACAATCTAGGCTTCTATCAACCTGTACACATTTGGATCTGAAAGGGATAAAGGAACATTTCATTTAAGTAGTTTATTTTAGAAGAAACTGAGGCAGAGGGGTGCTGGGTACGACCTAAGCCACTGGGCAGGACCAGGACTAAAGCAGCCTGGGCTAGCCCAGCACCTTTTGCTTTTTGTTTAGATCCCACTGACTAGGTTTGGGGATTCAAGATTTAGGAAATAGAGTCATTAGTGTCAAAACCCCACAGCAGGACAAGAAATTCCATCTCTCATTCTGGAACATGGGGATTAAAGATGTAATTTGAGCATCTCCTCCCCGTTGCTGGGCAGTATTTTAGAGGAGGGCAGTACTTGCTGGCGTATGACATCATTGGCCTCTGGAAGCTAATTTGATTTTAGTGATTTGTTTTTTGTGATAGGTCACCTTCCTGTTAAGATGCTTTCCCCACACCGTGATTTCTGCTCAGTTTCCTCTTAATGGCTTCCCTCTTATTGAAGAGCAGCGGTAATACAGATAAATTAAGAAAAACTCATGCAGTTGTTTTTTTTTAAATTCATTCTTACCAAGTTTCAGCTTTCTTCCTTGTTAACCCTTCTCTCACAGCTGCTAACAATGAAGGCTGACAGCTGAAGAGCTGTGAGCAGTTCCAGGGGAAAAAAGCTCCAGTGCATTAAAGAAACATCATCTTAGAACTTAATGCCAAACTTTAAAATTATCAATTCTGATAAACATAGATTAATAGTTTTGTTTACAAACTTTTAGATGTAAACTTACATTATCAGGTTTTGACACAACACATTTGAACATTGCTACATAAATTTCCATTGCAAACGAATTCAATTAGAAGAGCACCTTCCCCCCTCCAAGCAGAATTTCCATTAAGCAAATGATTAATGTAATAAAGGAAAAAAATCCTGAATGTTGGGATGTACCATCATATTTAACTAGCTTTATTCTGTCCGTGTTCCCCTTCCCTCTCTCTCCATTAGAAATATTTGGGGCGGCACTTGGCATCTGGTCAACTAGAAGTTCTCTTTTGAGAGCCTGTCCTCACCCAGCAGACCCTACCTGTGTGGAAGGGTCCATTCAAATGCTAACCTGCACTTACCAGGGTGAGACAAAGGGCCAGCTGGGAGACTAGTGAGTTGGGAATGTTTGGAGAACTTGCTAGAAATGTCTCTGGAAAAGGAATCCTAGTGCCAAAAGTGGGCTTCAAGTGTGTGTTTAGCAAAAGCCTCTTCCTATAGTGGGTTGTGTGGGCTTCCACCCCCCTGGTTGGTATACTTCTTGGTTGCTTTGTTTGGTCCAAATGGCTTTTTTACCCTGAAAAGGCAGTGGAAGAGAAGAAGGGTGGGGGAGGGGACTGAGGGGGGATGTTTGCGGTGGTTAACAGATTTTCACAATTGGGTAGTAATTCATGGATCTTCTACTTTGACTTGGATAGCTTATGAAAAATATTGTCTGAAAGATGCAATCCTAAATTGGGGACCGGCCACCCATGTATGAACCTGGTGCATTGCTTAGAGTTAAGGAAGCCAGCATCCCTGCCCACCCTCCCCCCTTTCTTTTTAAATCAGAACAAGACTTATGTAAAGCATGAGCTAGGCACCAAAGACCTTTTGAAAATTAATTCATTCCACAAACAGGCAACATGCTAATTTAGCGAATGAAAAAACTACCTCTGCAGAGAAACATGTCACCCTAGACTACCCAAACTGTGAACATAGCTCCCACCTTAGAAAGGAGGCAAAGCCGAACAGAACTCCTGGCTTCTCTTGCCTGTTAACTAGAGCCCTTTGTTTGGCGAATTCAGGCTACTAAGTCATTATCAGATGAAAAGCACATAAATATCACCATAATTGTTTATGTTAAATAAAAAATTTCAACTTAGGGAGAGTTCCATTTATCCTAGGCAATTTCATATTTTCAAGACAAAAGCAGGGCACCGTGGCCCTTCTGCGGGTACTCGGAATCCCTCAGACTTCTGATATCAACATACTGCCAAAGTAAATCCTTGCAAACAAACTGCCTTCCCGATCTGGCGTCATTAGTCAGCCCTGCATAACCAAATTCTGGGGCTGCGATGCCTTCCCAGGGCAGAGGTTCTGGAAGGAAAACCACTTAAAAAGAGTTTTCCTTCTAGCAGTATCCCTTTTCTTACATTTCACAAGCCATCAAAACGCCTTATTTCCCCGCAAATGATTCCTATTAGAATCACTCAAGCCCGTGCAAGAGCAGACGCACGCGCGCACGCCAAAAAAGAAAAAAAAATCAGTCTCCAAATCAGGTGAAATTTTATAAATACGTGTCACTTATTAATCCCCCCACCCACAAACACACCCCGACAGGAGAGAAAGGCATACCAAGGTGTGTTGCCAGATTGCCGCGGCGATCACCGGGGTAATTTCCCCCAGGTTACAAATTCCAAACTTAGCTCTACCCGATCAAAAATGGCCGGAGCGCGCCGCCTCTCCTCCCCAAAGGCTGCCAAAGCCGCCAGCCCCTGCCCCTCTCAACGCCCAAGGACTGGCGTGCCGATCCAATACCTTTCCCCAACTTGGCTAGGACCACGCTCTTTGGGGACGCATTGTACGATGAAGATAGACGCGACCCCCCCCCCCAACTCCAGCCTGTTCCTTTTTCCGCTTTACCTTCCCGCTCGCGACCACCTCGCGGATCTCAGCCCTTCTCTCCCGCTTCTAGGACCATGCGCAAAGAGCCTAGGACCTCTCCAGCCAAGCTGTGCCCAGCACCGCCGTCTTCCAGCTGAGCCAAAAGATTGGAGATACCCCGACGTGACCAAGCCGGCGCTACCTACCCTGGGAGCCCATAGGAACACCCCCAAAGACCCCTGCATCTCCACTGCCTGCCCTCCAAGTACCAGTACTCGCCGGAAGGTGCGGTCAGCGGAGAAATTGACTCTGGGGCGCACAGCAGGTGCGCACGCTCTTTTCCAAGATCTCCGGTCCCGCTAGCGCTTGAAGGCAGGCGGTGGTGTCCAAGACTGGTGCACCGCAGAAGGGGGGACACAGGCGCCGAGGTCCCAGGGCTCCAAATTGGCAGCCCTGGGACCTGGGTTCCAGGCTCCGAGCCTGTTAGGCGCGGTGAGCGCCTGCGACTTCCCTCCGGAGCCGGCAGTCTCCGGAGTTTTCGCCCAATCCCATTCTGGTTACTTTTCTCACATTGCAACAGTGTCGCTACTGCGCGGCAGCTCCTGAATCCGGAAAGTTGGCGCGCGCACCTCCGAACCACATTTCGGGCGCCCGCCAAAGCCAACTTGTTTGACACTGATCTTTCTAGAAGGGAAAAAAAACGCTTAAAACAAGTTACTTACCACTGTCCTTTCGGTGCGCAGCTTGAAACCTGGGGTGCGCTCAGTATTCAGTCACCCGTTCGGCACCCTCGGAGACCTCAGGTTGTCTCCAGCGAGGCGCAAGGAGTTCCCCGCTGTCAAACAAGCCTTAGACCACCGGGGCGGTCCCAGCACATTGGGAAGATCTGGGAGCACTTGTCTCCTCACCCTGACCCTCCGTTCTGGTACTAGCCTGCTCTCTTCCCACCTTGCCCCTAAGCTGGCTTTTCCTTCTCTCTCCCTTCCTCCCCGCAGCACCCACACTGCCCTCAGGTTCCCCAGTTTAGCCTTGTGCAACTAACCTGAATCCATGAAAACAAGGAGAATCTGGACGACGTCCTCCATTAGTGACGCCGGATGGGGATGGGTCCCCTTCTGGAAGGGGACTCCGGGGACCTGTCGCGGCGGGCGGGCTTTCTTGGCTTGCAGCGGCGCTGCTGCTTCTTCTCCTTGGGTTCTTCAGACTCTTCGGGGTCCCTCGTATCCTTGTCCTCAGGCTCGGGCTCCTCCCCCTCGCTGGGGCTCTCCGACTCCTCAGTGGTGGGCTGCGTGAGACTTGGGGAGGCGTCGGAGCTTTGCAACTTCAGAGCCTGCAGACGCTGGGTGAGAGATTGGTTGAAGGTGGAGCCCTTGGGCACTGCGGGGCCGCGCTCGTCTTCCGGCTCGGTCTCGGGCTCAGAGGCGGGGGCGGTCTCAGGCTCGGTCTCGAAGTCGGTCTCAGACTCGATTTCGGACTCGGTCTCGGTCTCGGTTTCGTAGAACTCTTCCTCGTACTCTAGGCACTCGGGGAGAGACAGCTCAAGCTCTGCCTCCTCGTGCTCGTGGTCAGATTCCGATTCGGGGGAATCGGGGTATACCTGGGCGCTGGAGCGATGGTGGGCGTTAAGGAAGCTCCGGCGCTGTTGGGCGGCCGCGCGCTGCTGGGCGCGGGCGTTGGAGGTGGCAAGGGCGCGGAGGAGCGCGATGGAGCAGGAGAGCCAGAGGAGAGCGGTGGCTGCCCGGCGGCCTATGGGCGGGCACAGGTCGTTGTAATTATGGCGAGCTCGGCGCCACTGCTGAGCCCGGGACCTCCGATCCATCCTCTTAGGCGCACAACGAGAAACCAACGCGCCCTCTGGCTCTGCAGAGAGCGGCTCCGATGCGCATTGGCTGCTGCAGCCGAAAAAAGTGCACCTTCCGAGGTGAGAAGCTGGGTCCGGAGGTCCCACTTCTACCTCGGGTGTGAGGAGAAAAACCGAAGCACCTACCTTCCTGACCACTTAAGAACTTTCTAAAGCTCCGCGCCTCTGCTTGCCTCTCCAAGCCAAAAGAAAGAATGGGAAAGGGGAAGAAAAAGGTCCGTCTCCTCCCAGGCTCCTCTCGCTAAGTCTAAGACTGCAGTCTAAGACCCGGGAGAGGTGCCTCCGCTGGTCCTCTCGCCTGGGAGAGGAAAGAGGAGACTGAGGCGAGGAGAGATGGGGCGGTGAGGATCTGCGAAGTTGCGCGCCCGGAGTTCTGCCGGGCATGTGCAGTAGAGAGGTGGGGGCCGCCTCCCCGCGAGCTGCTCTGTGGCGCGGAGCTGGTGGCGCAGACCCTAGTGGGCCGGCAGGTGGCAGGAGGGAACCTTGTTTGAAAGGATTTGGGCAAAGCAATGGGCGGGGGGCCTGATGAGTACCAACCCTTGAACCACCAAGCAGGCGAGCTAGCCACAGGTTGGAGGACTTGGGTAGCTGGGTCTGGATTCTTCTTGGGGTCAGCCCCTCTCCCCACCTTCTCAATGAAGTGAGCATAACCTTTGAGCAGCTAAAAACCAGACCGCAAAAGTGCAAATTTCGGGGCGGTTGGGGGGCCAGGAATGAGGGGCCATACGTGAGTATTAATGATCCAGCCCCAGGCATTTTCCAAGGGCTTAATAGTTTGAGGATGGTAACCTCAGGCAGTCATTAATCATGAAACCACCTTTGGCAGATCTGTTATAGTGACTATAATTAGAGAAGCTTCCAGAAAATGTACACTCTGTGCAGTCTGAAATGGCTAGTTACTTCATGGACAAATGAATCTCTTCCTTAAGAAAGCTTCCCCCACTCCACCCACCCACTGCCGCAGTCTGTAGACCCATGGTTGGCTCCTGGTGAGCTGTCCAGGGAAGGTGTTCTGGATCACTAAATGAGGGAAGGCTTTCCTGCACTCTTGGTCAGTCTATACAACCAGTTCTTTGTCCCTGAGGTCCTCTTCAGGGAGCTATCAGATATCAGAATCCTCACTGGATACCCTTTAGAATTCATTCAACAAATACTCATTGAGTGCTCAGAACATGTCAAGCTCTTGTAGGTGCCAAAGGCAGAGTAGCAAATAATAAAAGTCTTGTATTAAAGAGAGGATATTGAGGATTGATATGCTATTAATCAGAATATTAATAAATCATTCAGAATCCCTTCTTACCAGGGCTGGGGTTGTGGCTCAGTGGTAGAGCGCCTGCCTAGCATGTGTGAGGCACTGGGTTCAATCCTTAGCACCACCACATAAAAACAAAATAATGTGTCCACTTAAAACTAAAAAAATATATTTTTTTTAAAGAATTCCTTCTTACCACCTTCCTCCATCATTGTTTAATTCAGCTTGAATTCTACATGAAAGGGGGAAAAAAAAAAACCAAACAGATCAATCAGAGCATTAGGGCAAGGGGGCAGCCAGGCCCACCAATCATGGTGTTGAACTCTGAAGGCTGAAGAGTTGGAGTAAGCTAGTCCCACTTTCCCAGCCCTGGAAAATCAAATGAGCTCCACAGGGACAGGAGGACATCCCTGTGGTGGGGAATTCTTTGAGTTCCATCTATAATGTCACTGCTTCTTTTGGAGTACGTGTGTCTTCAGCCTTGCCCTTCCTGTTAAATACAGAGTGCTCCTTTGCCATGATGACAAGGCCAAAGGAGATAAATCTCAGAGCAAGACCATCTTCCTGGAATCCATGATATGTCAACAAGGGTGCTTCACTTGAAACATGTGTCACGGGCTAGGCTTTTTTCTCCTTGAGTCAATGTGGGACAACTGGAGGAGGAAGCCCTGCCTCTCAGCATCTTCTGCTTCCCTTTTGAGCTGGTCCACCAGGCATTCCCTCCTGGTGCTCCTTTCCAGGACTGAATACTCACCTGTACCATGGGATGTGAGGGATTGCCCTCACACCCTCCACGCCAGGCTTGTATTAAAGCAGCCAGAGGCAGCGCTAAGACCTTAGTGAGATTCTAGCCACTGCTTTTGATGGTTGTTTTTCGTTTCTGCATCGTGGCTGCATCTATATTGCACCTCTTGTTCTAGATGTCAGTTTGTAGCATTAAAATACTGATTGGTCTAATAAAGTGCCATTGATTTGGCAAACACCATAAAAGGACCGTCATCCGGACTCCAGTTGTGCCCCACTCAAACACTCTGCAGAGAAACTCTGGAGGGTTTTATTACTACACATGCCAGCATGGTTCTAATCATGTGGGTATTATTATGTGACACTAGACCAGGGGCATTTGGAGCTGTATATTTCAAATCCTGATACCCCACCTTGCAGCCCCGACTAATGGGGGATGTTTCTAAAGGGTCTGCTCATGTTGACCTACCACTTTCTTTCAGTTAGCATAGCTTCACTGACAGAGTACAAAACATAAAGACATTGGTCAAGCTGATTTCAGGGCATGTTGAGGGAAAAAAATCAGAAACATTTGGGTGCAATAAAAGCCCTTTCAATGGCAGCTAATGCCAGCTGTCAGCAGTGAGGCAGGTTAGGATGTGTTCATGTGCATGGGTAGTCCTTCATTCTTTAGATGCAGTGCTTTATGCCTATTAGGAGATGATGGACCAGAGCCGACTCACTAATATAGATACACAGAGATCACCTGCATTATTAAAAAAATATGAATTATATAATACATATTTTTGGACAAGTCTCTGCATTAGCAATGCACTTTCTTTGCAAGATGCATTTTAATCAGCAAAGGAACATTTAACAAAACACTGCATTTTCCATCCCCAGTCATGTATAGCTACAAATATGTTTTGGTGTGCATTCAACACAGACTCCAGGAAGAACAGGGGACTGCGCTAAAATACTGTTCCATCTTGCACTTAGTGCCGAGGTCGAGCAAATGGATCTGTGCAGAAAATGCTCTTTAAAATGCATTACGTGCATGACTTTAAAAAGTGCTTGCTGCAGAGTGAATTTCAAAAAGGACCAAGTGGGTGATGAACGACTTTGGCTGTTACCAGGCTAAGGAACAAGGGGCTCTCTCTGTCTTTCGGTAAATAAAGTGTGGTCGTGTATTACCTTCAGGGCTCTGCCGGGGGGAGTCTCCTAAACCAGTTGGACAGGAAAACGCAATTTCCAGTTCATTACAGTATCATACAATAAGGTTTTTATTTGGATGAATTGTGAAGAATATTGTCTTCAGCCCGTTAAAGATTGTTGTGTGGAAGAAGCTTTAAGAATTACTTTATGTGGCTCCAGAGGGCAAAATTAGAACCGATGGGTGGCATTTACAAATAGTTTTTAGTTTAGCTTAGCCCAAGGAAGAATATTTTAACAGGCAGGACACTGAAGTGGAATGGGCTGTCAGGGGTTGCTGGTTCCTTGTCAGAAGCAGTGTTGAGTCAAAAGGACAAATGACCACATGTTGGAGATGCTTTCCACAGGGCTCCTGAGCCGGTTGTCTGAAGCTTGTCATTGTCATATTCATCTCAGATCTGATTCCATGCAAGCATTTGGGGCTATGGAGTGGGGCAGGGCTCTACCAAAGGATAGTCTTTAACTCTTGTTTGTTTTAGAAGCATTTGAAAGTGCTGGTAGCTCAGTGACAGAAAGGAATGTTTGGGGGCAGTTCAAGATACCTGCACACAGGTGGATGTGGATGTACCCACAGCCTGTGGTGGGGTTCTGCAGGGCGCTGAGACTTTCTGCTCCATACTTACTTGTTGGAACAAAAACGTTGGTCGAGTCCATCTATTAATTACATGGGTCCTCTTTGCCTCCCCTCCTGGAGCTGTCTCGGAAATTACAAATGAAATTGGCTATTTAGCAATCATGATTGAGTCACTTCCATGACCAAGACACTATTCCTGGCATTGTGGGGAGATGGAAGTAATTGAGGATGAGCAATTCCTGCCATCCAGCAACACGCATATCACTGTGAAATGCCCCTGAATATTAAGAACAGACTGCCAACAGGTGCAAAATAATAAATTTCACACCAGAGAGATACATGGGGGAGGGAAGCTGAGTAGCAGTGATTGGGATCAGAGGTACAGTTCATCTGGTGGTTTTCTGAAAGAGGTGATTTTTTGTTTTGTTTTGTTTTAAAACCAGGTTGGAGACTTTGAGATTTTCTTTTTGTTTTATTTTAGTTTTTTAAAAGCCCATGAGAAGAACTGCTTTCAGTCCACCTGTTCGCATGTATCTACCATGTGCAAAGCCACGTGTTGGTCGCTCTGAGAGACAGAGATGAATTGCATAAGATTTTAGAAGGCTTGCAGGCTATTGTCATAGGTCCTGTGGACACCAAAACATTTTCCAAGACAAGACTCAAGATAAAGAATTGCTCTGCCTGGCGAGTGGGTATAATCGCTCTTGAACATGTTTTTTTGGACAATCATTGGAAAAGACTATTTTTGGAGATGGAGAGCTTTTCAAACTTTCCTTTGGATAGAAATGAATTCAGGGACTTTGAAGTACTCCCCACCCCTCGCTGTGGCAATCAGCCAGAAAGGCTCAACCCACTGAGGCTTTGGCATGGGCTGCCCCTGCATGTTCCCTAGGAGGACTGGGTACAATACAGCACATTTGGCTCTTCTCTCCAGGGTGCTGTTTTGCGTTATTTGGATTGTACTGATCTCAGTTGACTTTCACCAGTAGAAATGGTGAAAACCTCTAGTTTGAGTTCATGATTTAGGGGGGATGCTGCCTAGAGCTAAAAGCAAACAATAGGGGGAAATAATCATCTTTCTGCTATGGCTGGGCTCTGTCCAGGCCATTGTTGGGATTACAATGCTGTGTTTGTACTGTCCTTTAGAAAGGAAGACAGGATCAGCAGAGCTCCAGTCCTGCATGCAGATCATTAGGGGTATCTTCTCAGGAGTGCCCTTTCCTGTCCTTTCACTTTATGCTCTATCAGGTTATCCCACTGATGTCACACCTGCCTCCTTCCCTCTCTGTGTTAGGGGAGGGGCAGTTTCTAGAAGTGTCTAGAAGCTCCTCACTTTTGACCCTAGAGCTCAGCTTTTGTGTGGCAGCTGGTTCAGCCTCTAGACTGACCACTTGCTTTGTTCTATAGGAATTGGGACTAGATTCTGCCTCCTGAGACTGGACTTAGACTTAGCTTGTCTGGTTCTTTCCTATGGTTGGCTGAGAAAACCCTGTCCAAAGATGAGTCCAGCTTTGGTGATTTGGGCCTCAGATGTCTACCTTTACCCTGTATAGTATCTTCTGCTTGGAGCTCTTGGGCCACTGATTGCGAAGGGCCACCCAACAATCAGGAATGTCCTTGATGTGTGTTTTATCATCTGTCCCACCCTCCTGGACATTTCACTACCCCCAACCCCCACCAGGATGAACAGAGAGCCTCCAAGTTGTTTTCATCTCATCTGCTGAGGATCTGACTCACTCTTCAGCCCTGGGGGAGGGAGCTAGGGAGCTCAAGCCCAGAGAGAAGAAATCCTCAGTGGTGTCATGGTTCAGGCGCACGCTCAGAGAATCCTTTCAGCTTGAGCTCTTCAGACTGTGATTAGGCCAATTTTACATGTCTAGTCGCTGAGGCTCTGCTAGATTGGGAGTGTTTCTGTATGTGCAGAGTGGAGTGGAGAATTGAGGCAATTATCTTCAGGCAGATGAATCTGGGCCCTGTAATCAGTCCATCCCCATAACCAGGGAAGCGGCCTCTTTCACTGTAGCTTTACTTTGAGTTAAAGAGGATTCTAAGGTATTTGTTTATTATTTTCACTTGGCTTTGTTTTTCCAAAGGCAGTGTGCTGAACATCCGGTCCTGCTCCAAACAGGTGTTAGGGTGTATGGCTTCCTTAAGTCTTAGAATACTGCCAATATGTGGGGCATTGTTTGGGATGTGTTTATTATAATCAGATCGGGTCCACAGCAGGGTACATTCTAGCTGGCCTGCCCTCTGCATTCTTGAGGTGGACACTTGGTTCCACTCCATTGTTTTTCTTTATCTTTTCTTGCTGTGTGCCTAAGAATCCTGAGGTGTAGGGCCAGATGATAGACAAGATAATCTCCATTGCTAAGATGATGTGATGCCCAACAGGGCCCATGACTGGCATCGTTGCACATGATGAAACCTGGAGAATTGAAGCACAGGTCTTCCAGAAGTAGAAATGAGAATGCATTGTAGGTTGGCAATGTCTTCTGGGCTCTCCCACCCCTAGTCTAAAAATCATAAATTGCAAGCCTTTTGTTGGTCTAGAAGTTTGCTCATAAAACTACCCTCAATTCCCTCTTGACCCTTGAGGGGAGGGATGGACGGAGGAAGAGCAAGAGAAGACTGTTCATTTCTGAACTGTAGAGGTCCAGTTGGGTTTGAGCCACATGAGCAGTCATCTTTATTTAGGAGGCCACTAGCCTTGTGTGAAGTCCAGGTGGTGCTTCTGGATGCCGGGCAGAGGTGATGCAGGGCCTTGGTGAAAGAGCTGGGCAGAAGATGTGTCTGCCACAGCCTCCCTCCCACATCCACTCACACTCATAGACAGCAATATGAATTTATCTAACTACCAAGGTATGCTTTAGATTTTAACTACCCTAGGAATGAAGGGCTTGGGATGGATTCAAAAAGTTTTTTCTTCTTTTTTTGTTTCAACACTGTTTATCTTGTCCCTTTGAAAATTTCTGATGTTTCTAAATTATTTTAAAAAATAATTTAAAAAATAAAACATAGCTCTTTTGGTCTACAATGGAGATGAAAGGGTTTTAAAAGATCTCTCTGTCCTTGGCATCTTTTAGGTTTGTATTTTTTTTTTTTATTGTGACAGCTCACAATAAAAAAAAAAGTAGGTTTATTCCTACTCTGTTTGTGAAGTTGTATGTCTTTCCCAGTGTTTTACTGCAGTTGGTTTACAGGCTTACTGATCACGTGTGTGTGTGTGTGTGTGTGTGTGTGTGTTGGGGGATGGTACTGGGGGTTGAGCATAGGGGTGCTTTACCACTAAGCACACCGCAGCCCTTATAATTTTTTTTTATTTTTTGTTGCTGAGGCTGATCTGTAACTTGCTATCCTCCTGCCTCAGCCACCCAAGTTACTGCGATGACAGGTGTGGCCACCGCACCCAGTGTATACTGTATTTTAAACTCTGCAGGGACCCTCTTATTGCATGTTATCTCAGAGTGTGGCCCATTTGATTATTTTCTGTATGAATTTTAAGAACCATTTTTATCCAGTTCTATAATGGTTTTGGTGATTATTATTATTTTTTTGTCTGGAATTGCATTCAATCTGTAAATTAAATTGGGAAATATTTCTGTCTTTTCTGCAGTTAGTGTTAAGCTAGAAGTATGGTCTCTTCATTTATTCATGTCTCTATTTCTTCCATTAAGGATTTATTTTTTCTTTATGTAATTTTAATGTATCAGGTATAACTTGGTAGGTGACTATATCTCAGATATATTTCCCGAGTGTGTGATACTTTTGTTGCATTGTGAATGAACTCTCTTTGTTTCATTAGATTTTCAGACTGTTTATTATGTATTTGTAGGAACGATATTGATTTTTGTATATTTTTCTCATCTTCTGCTACTTTTAGAATAGGTTGTTGGTGAGGTAGCTGCCCTGGCACTCTGTGCAGGGTCCAGAGGGTATCATGGAGGGATTATTTCATGGGGAAAGACCCAAATGCTGGTCCATGATGAAATGAGGGAAAGAAAGATGATACAAGCCAGATTTATTCAGGGAAGGAACTAATCTTGATTTTGAGGCTACATAAGCTTCTTACCTTTTAGGATTTTGGCATTTTATTGTTGTTAGATGGGTTGTAGATGATAATTATGGTTTCGTTTTTAAGATTTTACAGGTTTTTAAAATAAGAAGTGCTTACGTAGATGGATAGATAATACACACACACACACACACACACACACAAATAAAACTGAATTCTACCTTCCTCCCTAAAAGAATTCAGAGTTTTTAAAAACTTAGTTTAATTTTTCAGTGTCTTTACTAAGCAGAAAAAAGGTGGTTGGCAATCCTGTGAGTCCCACACATTTCTTTTGTCTGAAATCTCAGAATATAGGAGGTTCCATTTCAATGCCTTGGGTTTTATAGTTTTGATATTCAGTAAATCTGGGCTTCTTTTTTTAATTTTAAAATAATTTTTGGTTTATTCTTTTGGCTTTTTCTAGTCATGTTGTTTAGTTAGATTGATGTTTTTTATTACTTCTTTCATTTTTCTCAAATTTCTTCATCCCTCATTTGCGCCTCACTGTGTTCTCTGAAAATACATGAAAGAGAAGAATCTTTAATACTTTACTAAATGAGAGGGATGGAATGGGGCCACCCTTGTATTGCTTCTGTTTTTAAAGGGATTTTCTCTAATGTCCTTTCTCTAAGAGTATGTAGGTGGGGCTTAAAATGGAACAAGTGGATATCCCTGTGAGAGGGATTCAGCAGCAAGGCTGGAAGTAAAAGGCCAAATGCCAGACATGGGAACCCATTGGGCCTGGATATAAATCTCTCCATTCTCGACCAATAACTTTTTCTCCTGGCAGTGAAGGTGATGGTAATAGCAATGATTGTAGTGGTGGTGGTAGTGGTGGTGGTGGTAGAGATGGTAGTGGTAATAAAGGCCAAAAGCCAAGAAAACCAGGGAAGAATTTCAAGAAACCCAGTCAGGCAGAAGAAGACTTAAAAATGAGATTGGAGAAGTAGTCAATTGTTGAATTTTGTCTATATGAATTTTTAGTTTTCTTTAGTGGTTCTTTTTTTTTCCAGTACTGGGGGTTGAACCCAGGGCACTTAACCACTGAGCAACATCTCCAGCCTTTTTTATATTTTATTTTAGACACAGGATCTCAGAGTTGCTTAGGGCCTTGCTAAGTTACTGAAGCTGGCTTTGAACTCTTTATTTTCCTGCCTCAACCTCCTGAGCCACTGGGATTACAGGTGTGTGCCACTGTGCCCAGCACTTTAGTGGGTTCTCAGTGGAAAGTTTTAGAAGTTATAGGAGTTTTATCTAAAAAGATGCCCTAATAACCACTATGGGTCAAATATTCAGATAGGCACCAGGAATATGGTTGAAAGCCAAATCAGACTCTCTTGTCTTCACTCAGTGTATGCAGTGGGATTTGGAAATGATGAATCACCACACTAAGGAGGGTCTTATTACAATCTGAGCTAAGGGCACTAAAAAAGAATTTTTTTTCCAAAGTGTACAGCAGAGGAAGCCGCCCTACATTCAGACACGTCAGGAAATACTTTCCTGAGAAAGTGATATGTGCACCCTTAAGCTGAGAACTGAAGGGTGAGCATGTGGTGGCAGGGGCTGGTGCCATTCCAAACGGAGCAATAGCCCGGGCTGGTGCCGTTCCAAATAGAGGAACAGAATATTCGTGGGCCCTCTGGTGGAAAGGAGCTAAGTCTGTTAGGGAACCCATAGGAGGTCATTGGAGCTGGAGGACAGAGGAGATGTGTGTGGAGGTGGGCAGGGGTTACCACTCAGGGTCTTATCAGCCCAATAGGACAAAATGAAGTCTTTATGTTTTGTTGCCTAGCCTTGGAAGAGTGGGAACCATTGTGATGGGCAGAAAGTGTTGAAATCAGGTCATTTGTTTCAAAGACCTCTCTGACCCCAGCAAGAAAAGATGAGATTAGGAAGGAAGTCAGAGTTGGTGGTAGCTGGGATCTACAAAGGGGTTGATTCTAGAGATATGTAACACTGGTGGTGCTGAGAGTAGCTTCAAGAGCTGCTTAGGGAGTGGGTGCAACAGCGCACATATGTAATCCAGCTGCCCTGGAGGCTGAGGTAGGAGGATCACAAGTTGAAGGCCAGCCTCAGCAACTTAGCCAGACCCTATCTTAAAATACAACAAAAAGAACTTTGGTGTGACACCATGGTCTAGCGCCCCTGAGTTCAATCCCCAGTGTGTGTGTGTGTGTATGTGTATGTAACTAGATAGAAGCCTGCCTTCCACTGAGCTAATGAAGGGGAAAAGAGACTCTAAGTTCTAGCATGTTCTGCCCGCGTTCTACCTTTGGCTTATGGAATTGAAAGTGGCTTTGTGTCACGCATGACGAGGCAACAGGTAGGTCAGGTGCTCATGGAGAAGCTGTTGTAGAAGCAGGAAAAATCCAGAGATAACGAGGGTACTGAGAGGAACGCCCCAAGTTGAGTTTCCAGCTAAAGTCTACGTGAACAGAAGTCTTTCTTCCCAGAAATCAAGCCTCAGCCCTCGTTTTACAAGTGAGGAAACAGACTCAGAGCAGGGGGACCTACAAGTTTGTGGCAAAACCAGATTGTAGGCTGCATTTCCCTAGTCTTAGTTCTGTCCGGTTTGTTCATTAGGAGTGTAGAGTCTTCATGTGGAGTGGAAGATGAGCCATCGGCTCAGATGGCAGCCCTCTTGATATCAGATCTATTTTTTGTCTGCAACAGTTCACAGCTTCACATTCTTTTCTTGATCACTTTAGAACTGACATTCCACCGGCTCCTTATTAAAGAAAGAACTGGCTAGAAGTGGTTTGGAAGCTAGAAATAGAACTATACCATGCTCTTACTAATCAAGCCTGGCAAAGTCCACATGGCAGCTGGAAGGACTGGACAAGGTTAAAGCTAATATGGTTTGATGACACTCTCTTTTTCTGCTGGTTATTCAGAAATCCAGCCAGCTTCAAAAGTACCAGTTATTACTTAAAACTGTTCCCCCAAAACTTGAGAATTGTGGTACAAGAAAGGCAAATCCATTTTTCTCAAGACCTGTTTTCAAGATGTCTGCTTGTGGAAACTGTGACATCTACAGCTTCCTTTAGCTTGACTTCTTAATTTTTTTTTAAATAAGTGGTAGCCTTTAATATCTCAAAAGGAATAAGATGAAATAGTTTTTCTAAATAAAAATGTCAAGTCCAGGATTAATAAATACATATTCTAACATGAAAAGATTTTTTTAAATTATTATTTTACTATATAACAGTAAATACACCAGATTTCATTTTCTCAAATGGCGAATGAGACACTGGATGACATTTTTCTTTGTTTTTTCCAAGAGTCTCAATATCATCTGTCTTTTGGAGAATTCAGATTTTTATAATATCTGTAAGACTGTCCCTGAGGATACCAACGATGCTTAGTAATAAAGAACATTTTTCTAAGTTTTTCTATCATGAATCCTTGCTCAAGGTGTTCAGCTTTTCCTTCTAATGTGGTTTTCAGCACTTGATCATGTGTTTCTCCATCATTGTGCACAGGATCTGGTAGAGGGATAAGCTGTGTGTGTTCATATGGGATATCCACAGAAGGGTGGTAGCATACTATTGTTCTGCCATCAGATGTCAAAGCGAGCTCTATTTTGCAATTAGAGTTGTCTGGAAGAGAAGAAAATGTAGATTTATGACAAATACCAGATAAAGCTCCATTTTGACCTGGAAATAAATGTTTCAATAAAGTTCTCTTTGATATCACCCATTTTAAAGCTATTAGTGTTATGATTAGATGGTGATGAAAGATGTTCTGAAGAGCAACCACCTTTATAATCTGCTTCTAGGCACTCCAATTTTTATTCCAGGAGACCACCATGTTGCCTCTTTGACTACTCAATCTATTTATTTATTTATCAGTACTGAGGATTGAACTCAGGGGCACTCGACATCTGAGCCACATCCCTAGCACTATTTTGCATTTTCTTTAGAGACAGGGTCTCACTGAGTTATTTAGCGCCTCACTATTGCTGAGGCTGGCTTTGAACTTGTGATCCTTCTGTCTCAGCCTCCTGAGCTGCTGGGATGACAGGCATGCACCACTGCGCTTGGCTTGACTACTTAATTGTTTAAAAAAATGTTTTATAGTTGCAGATGGACAGAATGCCTTTATTTTATTTGTTTATTTTTATGTGGTGCTGAGGAACGAACCCAGTGCCTCTCGAATGCTAAGCAAGTGCTTTGCCACTGAGCTATAGCCCCAGCCCTTGACTACTGAATTTTAATGCAGATTTGCACATATGTCTGTGTGAATAGCTTGTGTCATCTAATAATTCTAAAATACCAAATAGAGCTCAGGCTGAAGTCTGCTTTGTACCACTGTTGTAATCAGAGGCTCCATAAGGAGGAGAGAGGCTGGGAGCTGTTCCTGCTGTGCTGGTGGGGTTGGAGGCTGCCATGTAGCCTCCTCCAGCAGAGCCACATGGGGCCTTGGACAGGGAAGGAGTCAGTCTAGACTGGGAGCTGCTGGTCTAGGGGTGTGCTATAGTCATTTGTAGGCACAGATTATAGTCAAAACTGAACTCAGAAGTACCTTAGAAATGCACAGTCCTTTAGAAATAGTGACTCTATTTTTGCTCAAACTTGTTCCTTTCACACACTGTCATGATTTTTGCCATATTCCCATCATGTAAATATACTTAATAGTTTTCTTTAACTTGTTTTCTTTATGTGAGTGAATATTTTTTTATTTTTTATTTTTTTTAATGAATTTTTTTTTTAAAGGAAAATCAGGCCACTGAGATAAAAAAAAAAAAATTGCCAACATCACCTGGCTTCTGGTTGCACATGAAGATAAATGCATAGTTCTAGAAATGGACAGTGTTTCCCCTCTCCCCTCAAGACCCATCCTGAGCACCACCTTGTTCTTGACCAGTCCTCCAGTCTGTTCATTGACATAGAAGAATGGTGCCTGGGGAAGATGTGAGGGATGGTCTTCTTGTGTGATAAGATATTTCCCACCGAAAGAGACAAATGAGGTTTGAATCTCACTATCCAACTATGCCCCTCAGCTGGGGAGTGGTGAGAGGCTTTGATCCCCACAAGCTGAAGCCTTCTGGGTTTTGGCAGGACCACGTTACTCGGAACACTGCTTCTTTCCATGACATTTGCCTTCTAATAATAAGTTCGCAGGTGTAGTTGTCTGATCTGCCTTTACCATGACACTTTGCTATCATGTCACATGTTCATGTTTGCAGATGTAGCTGGGTTGGCCTTGATGGTGGAGGGCCTCTCTAGCCTTGGCCTCAGTGGACCTGTGTCCCAGCCCCCAGCCAGCAGAAGCTCAGGCTCTTGGCTTCCTGAGGCAGGTTCTGCAGCTGCTCTCCAGCTGACTTCTGGCCTTTCTGCCAAGCAGACCCCACTCTCCTGTCTTCACTCTCAGTTTCTCCCAGAATTTGGGTGGGGTTTGGGGTGGGTCTTTCCTCCCTTTGTTCTCTCTGTGTTTGATGTGGTGCCAGAAGAGCCTATGCCTAAAAGTACAGATTCATGCATATGGAAGATAATCCTTTCATAAAGTTCAAAAGCAGTCGAAACCAAGCCACCATACATGGTAGGACTAGAGCACTCTTGGCAATCATCAGATGAACCCAAGACTTCAGGTTTGCCTCTAGTAGTGAAGGCCATTCCGAGGATGGGGTTCTTTCAGTGCTTTCTGGGTCACAGAAGTCACTCTTTGTTATTTTTAAATACAAATTTATTTTTTTATTTTTCTGCAGGGCCTCACACATGCTAGTGTTCTACCACTGAGGTACAGTCCCCAGCACCCCAACACTAAGTTTTAAAAGCATGGCTTCAGATTGTCTCTGTGGGTGCAGAGCATGGGATGGTTGCAACCAACCCAGGGCCTCTGGAAAATGGTCATTTCCAGGCCAAGCTGTCCCTGTTAGGTAGCAGGACTTTACTTGCTTTCGTTCTTTTTCTATAAATTAAGAGGCTCCAGGAGAGTTCCTAGTACATAAGGGACCCTTGGAAAGTATTTAACATTGTTTGCACATGCATATTTTTAAACTTGCTATGGAAATTTTCAGGCACACCAAGTAGAAAGGAGGTCAGTGGGCTTAGAGCATGCTGAAGGACTGTCCACATCTGCTTCTCTGCTGTCCTCTGCCCCCCCTTCCCATCTTTTCTTCCAGAGTCTTCTCAAATAAATCCCAGAAAGCACATGATTCACCTCTGGCATATTTGGACAATAGAGTGAGTGCTACCATTCTGGCTTGATGGCTTTGCCACACTTAGCCATTCATTCTTTCTAGGTCCTTTTGGGAAAAGTTGAAGCCACCCTCTTTGCCTCCAAAGAAAGCATGTTTGGAAAACTAAAACAACTCTTGCCTTCTCTTCCCATGGCACACATCATTCTGCATTTGCCTGCACCTTTGTACCAAGTACTGCTCTGGGCCCTGAGAATGAAAGCCAAAATAAGGAACAGGTAGCCTTGGGCCTCTGCACAAAGGCAGGCTGATGATGTGGTTAAGGAAGAGGACACTTGCTTCAGTGAGCCCCAGGAGTTTCCTAAACCTACCACCCATCTTTTGAGGCCCCTTTCAAGGCCTCCAGATTTATTGTTGGCAATTGCCCCCATTGCCAAAGCAAAAGCAGGCACATTTTCAGTAGCTGGCGCCCAGACAGATTTCAGCTGTGCCCCTTCTGAAGGAATGCACAATGGGAACACATGGAGCCCAAACCAGTGCAATGGCAGTTGTCACCATCCGTGTGGAAAGATTTTGTCCTGATCAGCTGCTGGGCCTCTTTGCATTATATTAATAGCAGAACCATGGGGCTGCTGGGGTTGGAAGCCAGGGAGAGGACAGCTGTAGCAGACATCACACCATGCTCCAGGCATGTGCTCCTGTGTCACGGGCACACAGATGGCCCGCACCTTGCCCTGCCGCTCAAAAGCCCCCTGAGCCCCTGCCTGCTTTGTCCATGTAGGGGCAAGAAAGGACTCGCGCTGAGGATCCATGTGACGAAGGAGCCAAATTAAGACAGGATGATTGGAGTGGAGAGCTCAATGGCCTCGTCCTGGGTCAAGAGTGTGCGGGTGCTGGCAGCATAAGGGTGTGGGGCCTGACGAGGCAGCTGAGGTATTGGACTTTGTGTGCCAAGTCTGGACAGATATTTTTAAATGTCACAGGCCAAATGGAAGCTCAGTTGGCAGAGAGTCGAGGGGCAGGGGGATTTGGAGGACACTACATGGCCATGCCTAGATATGGTCAGGAGAACTGGGTAGGATTAGGGCCTGGGAAGAAGCCCCACCTGGGAAGAGGTAGCAAGAAGGAGCCTGTGAGTAAGCTGGCACCAGGGGCAGCTGGCAGGCAAGAGGGCAGGTGAGGGACATGAGCAGGTGCTGGGCTGGGGGCATGGGGAGCTGTGTGGAAGGCCAAGGACAAAGCTAGAGAGGAGAGGTCAAAGCCAAGCCCCTCACTTGGGGAATGGTGGGGATTATCCAAAGCCTGGTGGCTGGGCCCCTTTCTGGCTTCAGAGAAATGAGCGCCAGTCTAAGTGTCCCACTTTCTATCCCAAAGCCTCAGGGTAATTTCCTTAGCTGCCCAGCAGTTTCTTGACTCAGGCAAAGGGTCTAGGCAAGAATTGAGTCAAGAAAACAAAGCCTCCAACATGTTCAGGAATCCCTAGATGGTTGCTGCTATGATTAATAAATAGTCAAAGTGAACTTGTGAACAACTACCATTGTAGGAGGGGGTTTGAAACTGCCCCTCAAGCCGAGCCCACCCAGAGATTGGTGTGTTTCAACCGCATAGAATTTGTTCTAAAGTCTGAAAGATGATAACCACCATTGTTTAGCTGGAGGAGGTTTTACAAAACCTGTGTTTAGCTGGAGGAGGTTTTACAAAAGCATCTGGGGGCTTGACTTCTGAACTAGCAGACCCTCCAGACTACTAGGGTCTGCCATCTGCCTGTACTCAGACAGCCATAAGCAAGGGGCGGCCGCCCCCTATCGGCAGCTGCTATCCCACCCCACCACTATGTCTGCCACCACCCGCCTGTCACTCATCTGATCAGGGCCTAACCTCTGTAGGCATTTGCACTTGTTCTCCCTGCAGTGAACTGGAGCTATTATTATCTTTGGAGGAACAAGGGCCATCAGAATTAGGCAGAGACCCAGCAACTGAGTCGTTGGCTGGGTCCTCCTTGGCTTTGTTATGACATTGGTCTGGGAGACCTGGGCTCTTGGTGAGTACCAAGTGGCCAGGCCTGGAGAGGGGAAGGCCAAGAAAGGGAGCGTTGAACTGACACAGGGGCCTGGGCCAGGCCTGTGGAGCCAGCATGGTTGCCCAGTTCCCTCTTTGCACCCTTGGTAACCTGAACAGAAGCACAACAAGGTTAGGCAGTTACCATGGCAACGTAACATCTGTGCATCCCTGGGCCTCCCTCAGCCCCAGCTGGGTGGGGACTGACTTAGGAGGTTCTGAGGAGGCCAAGGCAGCTTTGGCTTCTGAGCCTTGTTTCTCGGGACAAGGGAAGAGGGGAAGAAAAGGGGAGTTTCTCTTGGGACTCTTGGTTGGGTGTCAGGCAACCCCTTGAGTTTATTCTGATTTTCCTGTTCTGTTTCCTCCTCTGTGGCAGTTCAGAGCCCCCTCTCACTAGCCCAGGCCTCTTGGAAACCAAGGCAGTTGCACCTCACAGACAGGCCTTAAACTACTTCCTCTGCACAAAGGCTTAGGAGATCCCTAGGCTCCTGAAGCCAAGTCCCCTCCTGTGGGCTCTAGGGGACACTTTGCCAAATGCTTGCTACCCGTGCTTGCTCTTCTGGGTGAGAAAAGCCCTTGCTCTACAGTGCCTGCTGTGTTCTGGGCCTTAGGGAAATGTGCTAATTCACTTCACTGTCATGAGTCTTCTAAGGAATGAGAGGCACAGGGAGGTCCAATAACTTGCCCAAAACCACACAGGTGGAAAGTGGTAGGTTCTGGATTTGAACTTGAAATCATTTGGACTTTGGATCCCACTTTCCAAAACAGTTCCCTCAGATGAAGTTTGGAAGCTGAGGGGCCTTCAGGAAGAGTCCAAGGTGGTGTGGGCCTGCCCTGTAGCAGGGGCAGCTGGTAGAAAGGCCCTGGGTGGGGTAGGACAGTTGACTGGGAGCTGTAGAGAAGAAGGAGGCCAGGGCCATTGGCAGTTTGAGTTTGAGTCTGGATAGAATGAGAAACAGGAAGACCAGTTGGCCCAGGTGAGGTCTAGCTGGGCTGGGTAGTGACATCGTGACATGTGAAGCAAGCGAGCTCTTTTTTGTGGTATATGAGAGAAGAAGAAAGAGGAAGCTTAAGGGTGGCTTAGATTTGCTGGGGAGTCTGAGCTGCCCCATACTGATAGTTGAGGGCCTGTTCACTGAAGCTGTTCAATTTGGAAAGGCTTCCTCTGATTCCTCTTTGAAAGTGTAGAAAAGAGAACCCCCCCTTTTAGGTACTGGGGATTGAACCCAGAGATGCTTTTTCACTGAGCCACATCTACAGCCCTGTTCATTCTTTCTTGAGACAAGGTTTTACTAAGTTGCCTAGGGCATTCCTTAGTTGCTGAGGCTGGCCTCAAACTTGAGATCCTTATGTCTCAGCTTCACAAGACACTGGGATTACAGTTGAGCACCACCTTACCTAGCTACCATCTTCTTCACCTCTCTGAGGCTCAGCCTATAATCAGCTGGTTATTTGCAAACTGAAGGACACACACAGCCTCAGGGTTAGGCAGTCTTGGAGAGCTGCCCAGGGTAGTGGGAAGACCATGGAGCCACTGGGCACTGTGGAAAGTTCTAGAGAGACAGCCTGGGGCATATACACAGACAGAAGGATGTGCTTCTAACAATTCCTTCCAGTCCTTCTGAAGCCATCATTCTACCATCCTCTTGGTCAGTGGTGAGTTGGCAAGGCCTCCTGTGTCCCCCATTTTTATTCTGTGGGGAAATTGGGCCTTACAGATGGTTAATGCTTAAGGCTATACCTCTGATCCATGAGAAAAATGGCAGGCTACTGGACATTACCAGATCAGATGTAGTGGCAGCTGGTGCTCACAGTGGCGACACCATAGAGAAGTCTCCTTGGCTTTCCTGGGATCCCTGCTGAAGCCATGGTCTCAACTCTGGGTGATTGATATCATGGGGTCTCCAGTGGGGCGCAAGGTGCCCGAGCCCCTTACCACTAGATGGCGCAGATGCAGTGATGATGCTGGTGAGCTTTTCAAATACCCCTTCTCAGCAGAACCATTGGGATGGGTTTTCAAGGACCCCTTTGCCTGCACACCTCTTGGACCCAATACCCTGTCCCAACTGTGCCATCTTGCTTTGAACTCACAGGCGAGTCACGTCACCTATGTGGGCCATAGGTTTATTGTTGAGACAGAGATAGATGGGTCTTCATCAGCTCTGTCATTTTGTGATGAACTCGGTTGCGAATCAGTAGCCTCATTTCTTCTCTTGTTCCCCACTTCTTGTCCCTATCTCACAGGGTCAACAGCAGTGCAATGGCTCTGTCCCCTTGCGCTGGCTAATCAAAGGATTTCAGAAAAGTCTTTCCAAGCATGACTTCTACTCTGGGCTTGCCCGGCTGAGGGCCCTGAAGAAGTGGACTCTTCAGTGGGTAAACCATTTGACTACCATCATTCACAAAGGCCTTAGAGATGGGGTTCCAAGGCTATCCTGCACATCAATGGAGAACACCACAGAGATTGCCTGTAAATGTAAGTTACACTGATGGCTGTTTGGGCTACTGGAAGAAAGATAAGTGAAGAACATTCTGAGTGTGTCCTTGGGAAGGGTGTGTGTGTGTGTGTGTGTGTTTTCTTTTATCTTGTTAATCCTTTCCTATGTGCTTCTCTTCTTTGTCCCCCAGCCCTTCCTTTTTCAGTGTCTCTGAAGCCTTGGGCTGCAGTGCCACCTTACTGCCCTGGCCTTGCTGTATAGTGCAGAGCCTCATGAGCACTTCCTCCATGGTTTGAAATAAGTGCTGCTTCAGCTTCTTCTGAATGGGGCATCACCTTTGCCCTCTGAAGAGTTTGGGGACAAGATCCTTGAGGTAAGGAGTGATCTCCACCCTACAATAGAGCAATAGAGACAGCTGTCCTTGGGGCTTCTGAATTACATGGCTAGAGACATCAGACAGAGTCAAGGCACATCTCCCTGAGTGAAATCCAGCAAGCTGACCTCTTAGGAGCCCCTTGGCAAAGTTTGCTTTGGATTCACCATTGGGCTTCTTAGAGATGGCGTGATTAATTCATGGTGGGAACCCTACCACATAAAGCCATCTAAAATAAGAGGATTTGCTGTACTAGGTTACTGCCATGTCACATCAGGCAGTAGGTGGGAACTGGAGACCAGCTACTGTGAGCAGTGAGCAGTGAGCAGCAGCGTCACCATGTACTGTTGCATATTAAATGAGCCCATCAGAGGTAGGCAGCTACCAGCTCACCCACCCATTTTGTCTTTGGGCCATGAGACACTTGGATGTGTAGCCTTTCCCCCCAAGGAGCGCCCTCCCTGTCGCTCTTTTCCTAGCAGTCCTGGGAAAGCTCTCTTCGAGGTGTCTTCTGCCAGCCCTCCCAGAGTTCATCTTCCCCAGCATTCTTCTGAGTGCCCAGCCAGTGTTCTAAGGTGGAAGGAAGGGCCAGACTGATGGCCATCCTCATCAGGCAGTGCATCAGCTCTGTGGACCTGCCATATCAGCTGCTCAGCAATAGGGCACATGGGGAAGACACTCAGGCCTTGGGCAAAGGCGAGGCCATTTTCCCAGAAAGAACTGGCCTCTTGGTTTGCTTAGCAGTGAACTGACAGCTCCCTTGGTTCAGAGATAGGCAGGGGCTCTCTATCATTGTGACATTTGAGTTAGAAAATTGCTCCTAGGCTCTTCTCTTAGGGCCCCTGCAGAACATCATATAACACCCTCACCACCACCACCATCTCACATAAAGGTAACTGACAGAACCTTCAGAGAAACAAAAGATGTTGAGGATAGTTATCAGTGCCTGAGGACATGGCAGAGCTAGGAAGTTATTTTCATGGTGCCCTGAACCCGCTGCCAAGGCCCCCACAGCCTGTGTCCAGTGCACAGGAGTACCCTTCACCTGGGAGGGGGACAGGCTCATGGAAGGCAAGTGTGGACCTGTGCATTTAAGTAGAAGGGTTAAAGAGAAAGGTGCTGCCAGAGCCAGTGTCCCTGTTGGTGATCATATGAGACCTGTTGCGGACTGCTGTTGTGTGCCTGGGGCTCCTACAGGCTGCAAGATGGGGCAGGATGGAAGGCTGAGGACCCAAGGTGAAGTAGAAAGGTGGAATGTGACAAGCAAGGGCCCTTCCAGAGGGCCCCCCCTCAATCCTGTTGTGCTCAATTCAGAGGGTTGGGTGGAGGCTCTCCCGAAGGGCTCTGAGGAGCTGCATACCCACAGGCCTCCAGTCAATCTGTGCAAGAGAAGGGCCATAGACTCCTGCCTGATCTCCTGTGGTGACCCCACTCTCACTCCAGTCAGTCCCCATGCACTGGGAACCTGGCCACACCCTTTCTGTTTCAGGTCACTGGTGGACCGTTGCCCTACACTCCCTCTATCTCCCTAAGGGTCTTCCCACTCTCCCTGTCACTTAGGGAAGCCCCCGACCATCTGCTCCCTACTCAGCTTCACAGCATCTGGGCCTTTCTCGCTCGCTGGCTGCTTGGTTGTCCACCTCTGCTGCCTGGACACCAGGGGCAAGCAAGATCGTGGTTTGTGGATGCTTATGTTGTCCAGCTTCTCTCCATGCATAGCACACAGTAGATGCCTAATAAATGTGTGTAAAAGGAATGGTGAATGTCTTTTTCTTTTTCTTTTTTTTTTTTCATTCTGCACAAAGCCCAGCTTAAGCTTGGTGGAGTCCCTAAAACAAGTGGGTGGTCCATTCTTATCACTTGACTTCCTCACTTTACTTCTAACATGGTTGCTGCTTGGGGTTCTGGACAGCACCCCCCCCTACCCAGATCAAGCCAGCCCTTGGCAGTTCTCATCACTGCCCGCTTTTTCCCTTTATAGCACTGACAGCATTCATGGCATGGTATTGGGTCTTATTTTCTTAGCACTTGTCTCCCCCTAGGTTAAACCCCAAAGGAGCAGAAGCGTCTTAGAACAGAGTAGGCATTCAGGTAATTGGGTAGGCTGATGGGTTGGTGAGTGAATGAAGCAAAAAGTTCATAGACATGATCGAGGCAAGTGAGTTAGCATAGAAGTAAAATTGCTGATACACTTTGGCTGCAGAGGAAGTCAAGCAGGAGTCCCTGGGATGGCCAGGAGAAGTTAGGGTGAGGGGTATCCCCCAGCTGTCCTGAGAGCAGAAGTGCGGCAAGAGCAAATTAATTATCTACAAGGAAGTCCTTATACATTGCCAAGAACCAGCAGAATTCCAGGGACTCAAGGACCCCTTAGTCCATTCTCAAGCCCCCCTGGTCAGTGAGCTGAGGGAGCAGTTGAGGCTGAGCTCATGAGCTGCCTGCCATATAGGGTGGTGTGGTCATGTTCAGGGCCACAGCTGGCAGCCTGGGAACTACCAGCTGCCCTGCCCCTCTGCTGGGACTCCTTGAGTTATACCAACAAGGCCTCAAGTCCTTCCCACCAGCCAAGGTGTTATGTGGAAAGACCGTGGATGAGTGGCATGAGAGGCCAAGGGCATGGAAAGGCCAAGAAATGAGGATAGAGTGAAGCCTGTCCCTTCCCCATCTGTGCAATGAGCAGACACTGAGTGCAGCTGAGTGTCGTGCTGTGTGTGGGGCTGGGAGACATTGGCTCACAGAGGCAACATTCCCTTCTCAGGGGAGTTTACTTCCAATAGAGGGGAAGTTTGGAATCAAGAAATTTATAAATTATCTCAGGGATCAGAAGGAAATGCGTTCTGTGGGAAAGTGGAGGAGGCAGGAGGGCGGGTTGCTGCTAAAGTGTCCTTCCCACTGGCATTCGTATGCACCAGGGCCTGTCCACCAAGACACTGAGCAGCCTCCCCGGCCTCTGTTGCCTCAATGCTGGAAGCTACCACCACCATCCAGCTGTGACAACCAGAATGTCTCCAGCTATTGCCCCTTGTCCTCTGAGAAAAACCACTTTAGGGACGGGGTTGTGGCTCAGTAACAGAGTGCTTGCCTAGCATGCTTGAGGCACTGGGTTCGATCCCCTGCACCACATAGAAATAAGCAAATAAAATAAAGGTAGTATGTCCATCTACAACTAAAAAAAGAAAGAAAAACCATCTTAGGCTGCAAACTGTCAGGCTCCAGTTAGGTCACATCAATTTCACCTTGATTTCCTTAACCATAAAGAAAAGGAAAACATAAATAAATATGTTCACCATGTGGCCTGTTGCCCTCTAAAACAACCTAAATTGTACTGCTCTGGGGTAGTTGAAATGTAAAGAAGTCTTGTGATCTTTCAAGGGTCCCAGTGGTATGGGGGAGTTTAGCTTAATACAGAGACTGCTAGGTGGACAAAGAAGTCATTCTCACTAGTTGTGCACAGAGGGTTGGTATCTGGTATGCCTGTGCACACACATAGATCTCCTGGCTCTGCCAGGGCCTCTGAGAGGCCTCAGAGTGATGATAGCACCCAGATTTTGGTTTCTAGCACCATTCTCTGATAAAAGGAACCCAGCTTTTAGTGGAGATAGTGATTCTAGCTGGGGCAGGACTATAAGATGAGCCTAGAAAATAAAAGAGTAGATGTGGCTGCACAACAAACAAAAATGAAGAGAGCCTACAGAATGGGAGAAAACCCGTGGAATGAATCTGACACAACTTTGCTATGTGCAAATATGAATAAACCAGAGTGAATCTCACCATCATGTACATCCATAAGACTAGGGTTCTTACTTAGAATAAGATACATTCCACACTGTATAAATATATCAAAATGGTTTCCACTGTCATATATAACTAAAAAGAACAAATTTTAAAAAATTAAGAATGGGCTGGGGATGTGGCTCGCTTGGCATGCACGGGGCGCTGGGTTCGATCTCAGCACCACATAAAAATAAAGATGTTGTGTCCACCGAAAACTAAAAAATAAATATTAAAAAATTCTCTCTCTCTCTCAAAAAAAAAAAAATGGGAGAAAATACTGTTCTGACAGAGGATTAATATCTAGAATAAATAACTCAAGACACTTAACCAAGAAACAACCTAATCAATACATATACAAATGAACTCAACAGACACTTCTCAAAAGAAATACAAAAGACCAATAAGTATATGAAAAAATATTAACATCATTAATGGTTAGGGAAATTCAAGTCAAAATTACATTGAGATTTCATCTCACACCAGCCAGAATGGCAGTTATCAAGAATATAACTAAGGGTTGGGGTTGTGTCTCAATGGTAGAGCATTTGCCTAGCATGTGCAAGGCCCTGGGTTTGATCCTCAGCACCACATAAAAATAAATAAAGGTATTGTGTCCAACTACAACCAAACTAACTAAATCAAAAAATATTTTTTAAAAGAATATAATAAATGCTGGAGAGGATGTGGACAAAAGAACACTTTTGTTTACACTGTTGGTGTGATTGCAAATTAGTACAATCACTATGGAAATCAATATGGAGGTTACTTCCTCAAAAGACAAGGCATGGAACCACCATATGACCCAATTAGACCATTTCTTGGTTAAGACACCACACTACATGACACATGCATATATGCATGTTTATAGCAGTGCAATTCACAATAGCCAAAATATGGAACCAGCCTAGGTGTCCATCACTGGATGAATGGATAAAGAAAACATGGTGTATATATACATACACAATGGAGTGTTATTCAGCCACAAAAACCAAAATTATATAATCTGCAGTAAAATGGATGGAACTTGAGACATCATGTTAAGCAAAATAAGCCATACTCAGATTGTATGTTTTCTCATGGAAGCTGGAGAGGAAAAAGGAAAAGAAAGGTGCGGGGTGGGGATTTCCTGAAAAGAGATCCGTAGGATAGAGGAAAGGGACCCAGAGATGGGAGGAGGGAGTGGGGAAGTGCTGGGGAAGGATATTTGCCAAATTGTTATATTGTGTGCCTGTACAAATATGTACCAGCAGTCCCATCATTATGTGCAACCATAATGCACCAATTAAAATGTGGGAAGAAAAAGACATGGGAGCATTCAGAAGGACATAGGACCCAACTGACAGCTCCTGAGGGTCAAAGTGGAACAATTTGACCAATAAAGTAGTATTGGATTATAACCTAACATTATATAAAGTATCCATGAGTTTATAGAGATAGCAAATAATTAAATGAATACACAGGTAGAAGGGACAAATCTCTTGTACAGAATAACTCCAGATAATTCAGTCTTAACTGAAGGAGATGGAACAACTGATCCCTGAGATGCTCAGTGGACTTGCTTCCCAGGAGTAGAGGAATACTAAAGAGGTGAGGTCTGCAGTGGAAAGTCAGGGAGCAGCAGCTCAGCCAGGGATGAAGGCCAGTAACATGACAGTATGCATCTTGGGAACCATGCCATGAGAAGATGCTTCCCCTTGTTGTCTTCCTCCCTGAAGCCATCACCCCTACTAATGGTGACCTGACCATCAGACAACCCAAATGGAAGGACATTATACAAAATACCTGAGTAGGACTCTTCAAAATGGTCATGGTCTTCAAGAACAAGGAAGCCTCAGGGCAGCCTAAGGAGACTCAGTAAGCATATTCCTGTGAGATCTGGGACAGGAAAAGGGTGTTAGGTGAGAACCAGTGACCTCTGCCCGACGCGTGGAGCCCAGGTAGTCACCCATATTGTTCCGTCAGTGGCAGCTGTGCATATGGCAAAGTATTGGGGAAGAAATAGAGTGGGGACAAAAGCTCTGGGTTGTCACCAAAATTTCTCTGTAAACATCAAAGTTTTAAAAGAAGTTTGATTTACATGTGGTATATATATATATATATATATATATCCACATGTACAACAGTTACAGCCCAGCCCTCCTGAGCTAATGGGCAGGCCTCAAGTCTTCCAGGTAAGATGGGCACTACAGAGGACCATAAACCTGGGCTGCATGTCACAACCTCCTCTGCTTGCCCACTGACCCAATGCCCTTGACCCCCAAGAGCAGGCCAGGGGATAGGAGAGCAGGAGCCAGGGGAGGCTGGGGCACCCATGATCCATGGGAAGGACCAGATGAAGGCCCCTCTGAGCATACAGTGGGGACTCTGAGGGACAAAGCGGCGGGATAGCCATATGGGAGAGCTGCTATGCCACTGCCTCCAACTGTTTGGTGTTTGTACAAGGAGTGCACACAGGTAGTGTGAACACAAATGTGAAGAAGCCCCAGCTGTGGCTGCTTGGGTGAGAGGACTGTCCCTCCTTTGGGTAGGGATGTTGGATATGCTGCCCAGGGAAGTGTTGCTGTCTAGGAGGCACCAGGAGCATCAGCTGGAGCTGGGGTTGCATCAAGAAGTCAGAGGGGCTGGGCACTGGGTCCTGGTTGGGGGCACGGGAAGTGGAAGTGGGGGTGGCCCAGAACCTGTGTGATGCTTGCGCGTGCACTCCTGGACATTGTAGGGGAGCCTTGGCTGCCTCTGAAAGGAGGACTGCAGGGCAAAAAACATGCCTGGTCTGCTGCGGGCTGCCTGGTAGTGCCTACCCACCAGCTTCAGGTTCTCTCTGGGCCCAGCCCTCCTGGCTGTTGGCAGTGTTTTCTACAAGTTGAAAACCCAAAGTGCACTCTGGCAGAAGGAAATCAAAGGGGTCCCCATCTGCCCCCAAACACCTCCCCACCTCCTCTGAAACTTCGCTTTCTCAAAAGGCAGGGTATTCCTGTAATCCAAGGTGAACCTGGGCCAGCACCACCCTCTCAAAAAGAAAATGTGCCCGTGTGCCAGGCATTCACACACACCTGCTAGCGGGAGCCATCTGCGGCCTGTTCCTTCACACCTAGTGGGGACATCTGGGCCTGAGGTCAGCCAGGGATGCGGGGAGGTTCTTGGCTTGCTGCCAGGGTCAGAGGGTAAGTGGGGGAGTGGGTGGGAGTGAGGACACCCCCTCCTCAGCTGTCCTGGGCCTCAGCCTTCCTCTAGGCAGAGTCCCAGCAAGGCCAGAGGAGGGGCCAGGACAAAGCCCCAGTGCCATTACATTGGCCCACCCCTTCCCACAGACCATTCCACTGGGCCACTTATGACATAGGCAAGGGCAAGATGGACCTTCCTTTGTTCTTTGTGTGTGTGTGTGTGTGTGTGTGTGTGTGTGTGTGTGAGAGAGAGAGAGAGAGAGAGATACTGGGATTGAACACACGGCCTCATGAGTGCTAAGCAAGCACTCTACCACCCAGCTATGTCCCCAGCCCCTGGGCCTTTGGAGTTTAGGGCTCATGCCTGAGACTGGCCGCAGCTCAGTGCACAGCAGGGACAAGACAGGGAGTTGCAGGGAGGGGTTCCTGGACAAAGAGGTCTGTGAGGAGTGAGAAGATGGCATCCAGGAGGCCAGGCAGAAGGGAAGCAGGCCCCCTGAGGCCATGACCCTGCAGAGCTGCCTTCACCCCAGCTCAGGGTTTGCACAGGGGCCATAAGCCATTCAAGTTTTTCTCAGAGACAAATGATGCAACTCAAGTTGCATTCTGGAAAATTCTAAACGATTGTTTGAGGCCCCAAGTGGAAATCAAGAGATAAGCAGGGGTGGGGTTGTCCTGAAAGGTGACAGCACCAGGACCAGGGAGGAGGGGAGGGAGGGGAAGAAAGCCCAAGCTGCCCTGGCCCTGTTCGAGGAGCAGGGGAGAGCCAGGAGGCAGCACTGGGGGCAGCCTGTGACAGGAAGGCGTCTCCTCCCAGTGCTCTGCACGCCCTTGTAAAGCCCTAAAGTGAGAGAGCTTGACCAGCCCCTGGCAGCATCTCCGCTCCCATCCAGCCCCATTCCTGCTACCCCACCTTGAGGCCCTGCGCCCCTGGCTTGCCCTGTCTCACTGGGTTAGACGTGTCACTGTCCTCAGCCGCAGCCCACATCCACGCTGCCGAGCGCCCTTTCTGCATGGGTGACTCACCAGAATTAATGCCCATTTGATTTTTACTATCAATTATGCCTCACATAGTTCCTGCACTGCGGGTGGAGGTTCTCCTCAGGAGAGGCTGGAGCCCGCTCCCAGGCCACTCAACCCGGGAAGCGCTGAGTCATGGCCTCTCCCACGCGCAAGCTGGCGGCATAGGCAGCTGCCTGGGCCATCGGGCAGGTGCTTAATGGATGCATCCCCCCGAATCCACTAATGGGAGCTGCTCACCTCACTGGAGAGGAGGAGGGGAGGAAGCAGAGAGAGCATATGTTCATGTACCATTTGACTATGGAAGACTGTGTTGTGGAAGGTGAAAAACCATCACTGTAAAAATGGAAGCTTCCCCCCTTCCCTTCTTCCTTCAAATGTTTATTGACCGTGCAGGTGAGAAAGTGAGACAGTGTGGATACAACAGTGAGCCAAACGGGACAGATCTCCACCCCATAGCTTAACCAGGAGACAGACAATTAGAAGACTCTGCTCAAGGGAGCAGAGCTGAGAACGCCAGGGGCCCAAGGCATGGGGCAGTGTATGCAGTGTGTGCAGAGACCCTGAGGAGGGTGCAGGGAGGAGGTGAGAGAGGAACAGCTGGCAGGAGCCAGGCTTGCGAGTGCCCCCTGGGGAGAAAGGCATGGGGACTACTGACTTCTCACCTGGGGGTAGGGGACAGCCCCATTTATGGATGAAGAAATGGGCTGGAGAGAGCAAGAGCTCCTGAAGTCACCTCTGGTTTTGCCCTGGGGGACCAGTGAAGGGAGGGGTTCTCTGCCAGGAGGACCTGGCACTGGACTGCAAGGTGGGAGGCTTGACATTACTGTTGTGTGAGGAGACAGGGCTGGGAGGGGGCAGCGAGAAGGGTTGCCATGTGTCCCTCTTTCTCTCCACCAGCAATGAAACCAGAGGCTGCTCTGTTACAATCCGACAAAACCAGGCTTGGGACCAGTCCCAGGCCCCAAATGGACTCAACCTGCAACAGGTAGGTCTCAGTCATTTGCTTTTTTGTTTTTTGTTGTTTTTTTAATAGAACAAGCCTTTGACTTTTTATTACTCAAAGAAGCTTCATTTTTTATTTAGCTTTCTGACTCTGTGCTTGTTCCTTCAACACTTTCACAATGAATTTCTGTTCTTCAAAAAGGAGAGCACGCTTGATCCTGTCACAAACACACTCAGCACACATGGAGCCACCACAGGCCCTGCTGATGTGTTTTTTTGTTTTAGACAATCTCAGAAGGACTTAGGCCTCACAGCATGAACTCCCAAGTCTGCCGGGGCACACACCACATACAGAGTTTGGTACTTTCCCAAACTTCTTTGTATAAGGGTACACGAATCTATTACTGGGATTCCAGACAGCCAAGTTCTGCTAGAGGCTGTACTGTAGGAAAGCCCATGACGGCATGGCAAACGCTGGGCCATCTGAGGGCCTCCAGACGCCATACCCTGAAGAGATGTTTTGCTTTGCTTTTAACATCTAAAGCTGAAAAGAAATCAATGTTTACTTGGCGGGGAAAAAGCCACCAAAAAACTTACTAGCATCTTAGATCAGGCAGACTCATGCTCATCTGTTTCCCAAAGGCTTGAATTAGAACCAAAGCCCACAAACAGAACCTCACGACTCTCTGGCAGACCCGCAGTGCTCTGTGCAGCCACCTGAATGCTTGGAGTGGACCATTCCGAGGTTCCCTCCTCACCTGCAGCCCTGCTCCCCCTGGAAGGGCGCCTGCCTTCTCCCATCAACTGAGGAAGCACCAAGCCAGGCACCTAGGGGCCCACTAGGTAGATTGAGGAAACCCCCTCCTGGGGATACCAGATCATGAGCATTGTTCTGTCATAGTCCCAGTTTGCAGGCAGAGAAACTAAGGCTCAGGGCACCTAAAGCTAAATATCAGAGCAGAGTTTTAAAAAAAAAAAAAACAAAACTTTTTTCTTCTCCTTTTTTTTCCCCCTGTTATTATTATTTTTTTTCAATGCAGTGCTGGGATTGAACCCAGGCCAGTGCTCCTCCGAGTCACATCCCCAACCCTCAGTGTAGACCTTGACCCCAAGTGCTGATGCTAAAAGCCAGAGGATACAAGGTACAACCTTTACACTTCTGTATCTCCAAGCAGAAGTTCATAGCACAGCAGGCCCCTGATTCCATTTACCTCGGTGGTTCTCAACAGGGCACTTTTACCCCCGTGGGTATTTGGCCATGTCTGGGGACATTTGTGGGCATCACCACCAGGAGTGGGAGGTACTCCTGCATCTTGTGGGTACCAGCCAGGGACCCTGTCCAGCATCCTATAGTGCATGAGATGTCACATCCAAGAGCTAACCAGCCCCAAATGTCAACAGTGCTGAGGCTGAGAAACTCTGACTTAAGTAAAATGGTGGGGGTAAAATATATATGTGCCCGTGCCAGGGAAAGAACTAGAAAGATAAGCACTGACATGGCAACGTTTGTTTATCTCTTGGTGAAAGGATTTGGGTAATTTTGTATTTTTCTTTCTTATGTTTTTCTGTACTGTTTGAATTTTTTAAGAAACAATGTGCATGTATCATTTTTATAATCAGAAAAAAAGAGTTGTTTTCATTTTGTAAAAATAAAAAAGGGCTTCAGGACTTATTGATTCTGACCCAGCCCCCTCACTAACTAGCTGTCAGGAACAGCTCTCTGGAAAATATGTCTATGTGGAACGTGAGCAGAGCAATCCTTCTTGCATTATATTATAGGAATATAAAGTAACATTGTCCTGGAAAAGCTCTCTGAGCTCAGAGGAGAAAAATTGTTGAGAGTCCTGAGATATTGCTTATCTCATATATTTCCCCTCTGAGATGGTGTGTACATGTATGCTGCATAGAAATTGAGGAGACCTGGACTCAGCTGCTTGTGCCAGAGACCGCAACAGAGTGGACCCAGCGCACTGGCACACAGGTGCATGGCATGGCTGTTCTGGCCTCACAAAGACACATTTAATCCTGGGGTGGTTTTGGTTTTGACCCAGCCAGGGCTGGGTTTCTCCAACAGCACTCCCTCCTTGACATTCTGGTTGGGAGGGTTCTTTGTTGAGGGGTATGTTCTGGGCCTTACAAGATGCTCCGCAGCATCCCCGGCCTCTTCCCACCAGATGCTAATAGCAGCCCTGACAGCGAGTCGTGACAACCAGAGCTGTCCCTGGGGGATGGGGAGGATGGGGGTGGAACTCAGCCAGTGCCGACGCCTGGGCTCTGGCCTGCTTGGTGTGTCTGAGAGGACTTGGTAGAGCTGACACGGGCTCCTGCGTCAGGATATTGGTTTGCTGCATGTCTGAGTCACTGCCCATGTTTTCCATCTTCAGAAATCTTCCACTGTGTCTGCCCCTCCAAGATACCCCCCCCTCCCAGACCTGATCCCTGGCTGCCTGGAGCCCCGTAAGTCCCCCTGCCACATCCCACCATCCAAAGAGGTCTGGGCCTGGGGCTTCAGTTTTCCTACAGAAAATGACAGGGCAGGCAGGAACCACAGAAATGAGCCTGCAAACACAGAAAAATAAATCCTTCATTTCCTGGGACTGCATAAACCCACTTACTAATTGCAAAAAGGCCCGGGGAGATGCTGCCGAGGCCACTTTTCACGCTAGCGCCTAAATCAGAACGAGAAGATGAACTTCAAATTGAGTAAGATAAAACCAGTTTGGAAAATCCAATATCTCACCTCCCTTCCTGTCTTTTTAAAAATCCATAATTCATAGAGAACCCAGTCGGCGGGTGTGCAGCTCAAACGGAATCATCCTTTTTCTCTACAGACTGAGACCCGGAGAGCACTCAATTCTTGACATGGGAAAATGAGAACCAAGCCTCTGGGCTCACGTCCCCATCCCCACTTCCTTGCCACAGCCCTTCTAACCCATCGGGCTGGGAGCATCATGAACACGTGCTGAACAACATTCTGGAACACATGCTAATCACACTGCTAGGAACCTACCCCGTGCTGTCTACACAGGCCCCAGAGATGAATATCCAGGTTAATCCATTGCAGAGCGGCTGGTAAGAGAAACAGCCTGGGAGCCACAAAGGTGCCTATTGTCACAGCTGGTGAAATAAGCCTGTTCCTCCCTTGCAGCAGGCTTACCATGAAGGCAAAAGCAGAGCCAGAGGCTCATTGTTTAGAGATCTGAGCCACTTTCACTGCATTGCTGAAGCAGGCTGTGCAGTGTTTCTAGTACATTGCCATCTCTGTTTATCACAAAGGAGAGAATGTATATGTGCGCTCTGTCTTTGTGTACCCAGTGCTATCCGCTCCCAGGAAGCCAGTGAGAGAGGCCTCAAGGACACTGCCCTGCATGCCCTTTGTTTGTTTGATTTAAAAAAAAATAATGAAAAGTAACTCTCTCTCTCTCTCTCTCTCTCTCTCTCTCTCTCTCTCTCTCTCTTTCTCTCTCTCTCTCTTAATTTTGGAGGAAAGTTACTGGGAATTGAACCATGGGTGTTCTACCACTGAATTATATCACCATCCTTTTTTTTTTTTTATTTTGAGACAAGGCCTCACTGAGTTGTTGAGGCTGGCCTGAAAGTTATCATCCTCCTTCCTCAGCCTCCTGAGTGGCTGGGATTACAGGTGTGTGATACCACATCTGGCTTGTTTTGATTTTTGAACCAGAAATTAGTGTTCAGAAATCAAACTATAAAACTTAATTTAAAAAAAAAAATAACTGAAAACACTCTGCTAATTTATTAGGAGAAATTAATCTTTGGGGTAAGATGATGGATTCCTGTGAAACAAGCTCAAGTGTATCTCTTGCCCTGGGGAACCCAGCCCCTCTCTGGCTCTCAGAATTCTTCATTTTGTGGTTCTTTTCTAAGGATGCTTTACTTTGCTAATATTCTACGATGTTCTGGTGTCTCCCAAACAACTCATCATCATCCTCCAGTCCTGGGCCAAAACTTGTTCCAAAGCTTTTATCCCTTTGACCCATTTCCCAAATTGACATGAAGCTGGTTCCAATTGAGGTGCAGAGGATTGCTATGCTAATGAGCACACCTGGGTTATTAGTGTGGATTTTTTCCTCTTCGTAGCAAGTGGCACAGATTTTTCCATTCACTCTGGTAGTGTAAAATTTCCTTTTCAAATCATGTATTTAGATAATGAAAGGACAAAACAATATTAAGGAAATAGTAGCTGGACCTACAAATATGAAAAAACCATAGAGTGGAACCTTGGTGGCTGGAACTTGGGGTGCACAGCTCTGTACCCATCGCCCTATCTCCCCAGCATATCCACTTTACCTTCAATGACCAGGTCTCTTGGCCTCCTGGAATCAATATGATGGAGAGAAGGGAAAGGATACGCATTTGCTGTGAGCTTTCATTTACTCTGCTGAGAGCAAATCAGGTGGGCGGGGAAGCAGCCTCCCTGAGCACACCATGCTCCCTGCTTGCTCTGGCCACCTCTAAACAGCAGCGATGACCTTGGCTTTCTATTCCATTTGAAAGTGTATTTTCCATTCCGTTTTAGAATGTATTGTCCACTCTCTGATGTCATCTATGCCTTAAGTGCAGCAGATCCTGAGCTGGGAAGCAGGGTCTTAATGAGCGCCAGGGTTGGGCTGGATGGACACCTGCTTGCAGCCCTTTTTCGCAGCTATCACTGCTGAGTGTGGATTAGGGGACAAAGCCACCGTCAGAAGATCTGTGGCCTAACTGAGTATCAGATGGGAGGGTGATGTTGCTTTATGGGGTACTTGGATGCAAGTGATCTCCAAATTACACTGCAGACACTCACAGGAGGGTGCCGGTGGAGCAGGCATAATGGTTTCTCCTAATTGGGGCAAAGAGAACTCCAGCCGAGCGGGCTGAGGGTGATATTTGCAGAGTCACTGTCACAGAGAAGCACATCTCCCAGGCTCCCACCTCTCCCAGGCTCCCACCTCTCTCATTTGCTTCCAAATTACCCAGAATGCAATACCTTCTTTTTTGCTGGGGATGGGGCAGGGCGGGGGTGGGGTAAACTGGGGTTTGAGCCCAGGGGCACTTTACCACTGAGCTGCATCTCCAGTCCTTTAAAAAACTACATTTAATATTTTGAGACAGAGTCTTACTAAGTTGTCCAGGCTGGTCTCAATCTTGTGATCCTTCCACCTCAGCCTTTGGAGTCCCTGGGACGGCAGCCATGCCCCACCGTACCTAGCCCAAGTGCCTTCTTATGTGGTTATGGCAGCTAGCTACATCATGGTCTCCCTTGCAGGAGCTCTTTGGAAAACATCTAGCGTTCATTGATTTTCCTATGCTAGAGAGTCTAGCTAATCCTTCCTTCCATCTTTTATTTAGGCTGTGCACCTGAAGTGAGAGAGCCAGAGTTTCTAGCTGGTCTTTGGAGGTGGTTCTGGAAAGTCAGGAATGGCTCAGCCTCTTGGGGTTTTAAGATAATCCTGAAAATGGTGCTGGAGGCTGAGAGGGTGGAGCAGACACAGGTAGACAGACCTGTTCAAAGAGCTTAGCTACAACTAAGGAGCTGTGCCCAGCCAGTCTGACAGCTCAGGGCACCAAGCAGGAGAGCTGTGCCACCTAATTCACAAGGGCCAAAGGGGCTGCAAGAACCTAGGTGATGTGCCTAGGGTCACATAGATGGCAGAACACCAGGGCAGCACTTCAGGGTAGGTCTTTCTCCATAGGTGGGCCCCACCCCCAAGAGTGGGAAGAGGGACCCAGCATCCCTGGATGCCTGAGGGTGGCAGACTGGGCCTCACGGGGGCTCCAAACATGGGGCCCTACTGCTTGTTTAAATGCTTATCCCTTGGAGAGAGGCCTGGGCATGTCCAAGCTGGGAGTCCTTCGGTATCACGTTGGCCATCCTATATCCAGAGGAGAGGCAGGGCCTGTGGGAGAACTGGGGCAGAGGCTCAGGGTGGTCAAGCCCTGCTACCTCAGCTCAGTGGCCCAAGCTTGCATCTAGGGAGGGACCACGCCTCCACCTCCAGGAACTCTTGGAGCTTGCCTCCTCTATGCCCATGGCCATCTCCTGGGAAGGGGTTGGAAAGTACCACCCTTGTCTCTTGGTGCTGTTGGTTCAGCTTCTCAGCAGGAGCCCGCACAAGCCTGTTCCTGCAGATCATATGGGATGTGGCTGTGCCCTCCAGCCCTGGAACCTGCTCAGTATCTCCACTACCAGCTCTTGACCTCTCCCTGTTCTCTGCTTTTTTGCCCCAGTGCTTATGTCTGTAATATGTCTGTGGCCTCTGTTTACTGTCTCTTTGCCTGCCACACATCCGGTTGAAACAGACAAGACTGTGGCTGTTGTTGGTTAAAGACAGCCACACATTGCCAGATTCCCATGTTTTCACCTGCTCAGTCCTACCAGGATGGTCTGTCGTTCGCTCTCCACTGAAGCCCAGGGTTCACAGCCCAGCAGGCATTCAATAGGTGCTGTTGAATGAGTGGGCGGATGTGGCCCCTGGTTGGGGGGGCTGCCAGTCCCAGAGGCAGGACATGCTCTGAGCGATTCTGGGAAGACACGAGGCCTGCAGAGTCTCCAGCGGCCCTGCCGTTCCCCTGTGATCCTCCCACGCCTGTTCCCAGGCACAGGAAGACAGCAATTGTCAACTAAGATCACTGGTCTGCTAATGGCGGATGCTCAGGCAGCAGAGGGGAGGGTGCCAGGCCATCACCCCAGGTCCCCCTCCCAGGCTTCCTCCTGCATTCACACAGGAAGGCAGGACCATCACTCGCCATCCCTGATGGAGTGAGCAAACGTGGGGAAGGGCTCAGCAGCAATGTGGCCCCCAGTTGGCCATGTGTACTGAAGATGACCATTTTATACACCGGTGTCTAATGAAGGTTGCAGGTGAATGTGAATGGAACTAATGAGAAAATAATTATCTAAGCCAGGAAGCCGTCAAGGCTTTCTCTGCTAATGGAAATGAAAAGGGGGAGCGGGGGGGGGGGGCTATGAGGAACGCTGGCTTGTGTTTCCCAGAACTCAAAAGTTTTTGTCCCAGAAAGGTCTTAGGTGGGTGGGATCCTCTGGACTTAAGTGGGGCAAATGGAAAGAAGTGAACCTGAGGATGGAGGTTCATACCTCCTGACACCGAAGACTAGGAGGGACTGGATTAGAGGAAGATAGGCCGGGAATTGCTCTTTCCCCTGATCAAGCACTTTAGTATCAGGTTGAATCCCAATGTTGCCCCACCCACCCCCTCCTTTGGCTTTAAAAAAGGACTTGGTGACCCAGGAGGGAGCAGGCAGAAGATGGAGAAGGCCGTGACCACAGAGAAGCTTTGGATCCCTCTCCTGAGGCCCACCGCCCAGCTCCACGCTCCTGGGTGAGGTTGTTGGATTGGTTTTAGAGAGGAGGGACGTTCCACCAACTGGATGGCGTCAGTGCCCAGAGCTTTCCAACAGTTCCAACTCTTTTGGCCATATGCACCTACCATTTCCAGCCATCTGCCTGTACATTTTGGTGAAGTTGCAGGGGGAGATAAGGCTGTAGGCCCAGCATCTGGGAATTCCACCCGCCTAGTCCCCAGGACTCCTTTGCATTTCCTTGAAGCCAGGATGGTTACAGAGTAGGAAGGCTGTACTGGTGATGATGCCAGCATTTTTAGGGGCTGCTGGAGCCAGGCAGATCCAAATCCAAGCCATTTTCACAGACCCCACGCGGATTTCTTGGGGATCTAAATTGCACTTGAGCGTGCTACAGGAGAGGAAGGTCCATCTTCTCATGATTCACCTGGCTCCAGCTCACCTGGCTTCAGGATCAGGTTTGGGCCTATAAATTACCCTCGTAATGTGGCACACACTTGGATTTACCCAGTTTAGCATTTTGTTCTCACTGAGTGGGTGGAGCTTCGTGGACCATTAAAGAGCTGGGTTTCCAGGCTGCAGACTTGCTGGCTTGGCATCTCCAGGAAAGGGGTCTGCCTCTGTGTTCTTGCTAAAGCGCCCTCTCTTCAAAACAGTCCTGGAGACCCTGGCCTAAGGGTATTTCCAAAGTGCATTCTTCACCGGGAAAGGATTCCTTGTGCTAGAGATTGAAAGGAACCAGTGGCTGGAATGGCTCTGGGCTTGGGTACAGGAGGCTTGGGGCTGCCTGGAGACTTGCTTTCCACACAACCCTGAGCTGCAATTATACATGCAAAGTGAGGCTAAAATTTCAGAGAAGTATCTGGAGAATTCCAGTCAGAAGAAGCACATTCCTCTGAAATACCTAGATAATGAAAGAAAAAAATATATTCATTGCATAAATTGCTCATTAATTCACTCCTCTGTGGGGGCACACGGCTTAAAAGCAGGCGCTTTGATTAATCCAAGCTATATTAATTTCTTACGATGCTTTTTTCCCCCTGTGCCTGAATCTCATATTTCTTTCCTTTAAAAAATCATAAATGAAGTTGTCCTCTGCAAAAGTGCATTTCAGATTTGGCTGGGCAGAATGAGCCCTATAGGTGGTGGAATCAATCTGGGTGTTCTTTTTCTTTTTTAAGTACACATTTTGAAATCAGATGCATTCTTTCCAGTTCACTGAAAATGCTAATTTTTTTTCCATCGCATTTCAAAGTTACATTATGTGTGGCTAAGTGAATAACACCCAGCACAATAGCACTTCAGAAAGAGTGAGGAGGGACGTGATCCCAATCAGAGGAAAGCCAGGGGATGGTTAATTTCAAAGACGGGCAACTGATTGGGGAAAAGAATCTATAGAATTATTTATTTCCTTAAAAAAAAAAAACCTGAAAATTCAAAAACCACTTGGAAAGAACAAGAGTCTAATCCTGACAGGCTGATTTTTCAAGACCCCCTTAATGAAATTCCAGCCCGTCTGCTCTGTGCCCTCTGTGGGGCCACGTGAGGTATCCTGAACCTGGCTCACTTTCTTTTCCTCCCTTGGCTGTTCTGTGTTGGTTCAATGGATTGCCCGTGTCTACCTGGTGCCTGAGAATCCTCTCTTCCCCAACCCCTTGGCTAGCTGCCTGAGAGGCAGGCCCAGCCACGTGGAAGCCTCTAGCAGGTGGGTAGAATCCTGCACTAGACTTGCAAGTCCCCCCCACTCCGTCAAGCTCTCACCAGATGGTCTTTTTATGCCTGTTGGCTTAAACCAGAGAGCGTTTCCCTCGAACCTTCCAGGGGATCAATATTAAAAGCTTTGTAATGCCTCGTTTTACAAAGCGCGCGGAGGGCCTCAAGCTGCCTGGTTAAAAACCCTTTACGGTAAACAGGGGCGATGGGTCAGTGTTATCTGTTTTCTGGAGCTTCAGGGATACTCCTTCCATTCAATTAACACAATGGTGTATTGTTCTGATTTATTCATTTAGGGAGCAGTTCCCTATATTTGGGATTTCATAGAGCAGTACAAAAATAAAAATAATTAGCAGGGAAAATACCACTTTTATTTTATCAAGAAATGGCATCAAATAGCAACCACTTTCTAAGGCCACCTTTCATAAAGAAGAGCATTTGCCCTCCCTAAGAACAACTTGAGGGAGAAGGACCACTTCTGAGAACTGCTGAAGGGCACACTGCTGAGTGCCCCCTGGGCTAGTGTCACTCCCCTCCCAACCAAGGCTCTACATGGTGTCCCTTCAGCCTCGAGGCAGCCTCCCTCTCTGACCCCTGCGTGGCCCTTCTCTTGGAGTGGATGGTCAGGCCAGTTCTCTCCGGGACCTCTGGGCACCCAGCCTGGGGCAGATCTTGCTGTGCTTCGTAGTGCTTTGCCAGCCAAGCATGCGGTCCAGCCCCTTTCATGTGGGAAAGCCAGACACACTTTAGACCAAGCCGGGACCATGCCACCCATCCAGTGTCAAGTCTGACAGCCCAGTGGCTGGCAAATGGGCCAGAGTCCTACCAGAGCAAATCAGTAGCAAATCAGCAAATGGCTCAAGCAGAGGAGAGTCATAGGAGGCCAGAGAAGTGCCCCATTTCACATCTCCTCCTAAAAACCTCAAAAAAGCTACCATCTGGGAACCCCACCCTCAAAGACCCTGACAATGTTGTGGCAGGGTTCATTTGGCTTCCTGGACCCTGCTCCCTCCAGGGAACACCCAACACCTCCTGCAAGTATATGGGGCACTGGTACCTACAGCCTCCTGCTGCAAGGGGACCTGAATGGCCCACCAGTGACGTCTATTCTATGCCTATCTCCAGCAGCTCTGGAGCACAGACAGTGCAGCTGAGGGCTTCCTTTTAGCATCTTCATTCCATTAGCTGGGGCTGTTTGTTCTTTTTCCCACTCCTACCGAGGAAAACAAGTTGGTAGGCAAGTTTTTACTAACATGTGAATGACTGATAGTCGCTTACTAGATTTCTCTTCCCATGATACTAGGACTGGTAGAATGGTCTAAAGTGGAATATAAAATTGAAGAGATGTGATAGGCATAGGCACCTTAGAATGTTGGAAGGACTTCTGCGTGGAGGAGGTCGTCAGCTTGTTTTCCCTCAGCTCCAGGAAGGAAGAAGATGTAGGTTATAAAGAGGCCTGCCTCTACTTACTGTGTGAAAAAGAATTGCCAAAACATGATAGCTGCTCCCTGATGGAAGCATGAAGTTCCTGACCCTTCGCCCCATGCAGGTCCTCGGATAGGCGTTTTGGGTCATTGTCTCATGATGCATTCAGAAAACACTCGGGGTCTTGCTGCCCAGTGTTTGGTGGGCACAGGCAGATGGCTCTTGAGGGAGAAGGATCACTTCTGAGAACCGCTGAAGGGCATACTGGGCCAGCAAGCATGGGTGCCCATGCTCTTGGGAGCCCACACTGTGAGGCCCTACCCTGCTCTTGAGAGCTTCTCCAGGCTGAGTGTGGCCCTGTGGGAATGCAGACCCTCAGCTCGCCCTGCCCACCGTGGTTTGAGTCCCACGTCAGGCACCATCACAGTGTTCTAGAGAGCAGCACTCAGTAAGAAGAGCTTTCTGTGATGAAGGTGGACATGGTCTCCGTCAGCGTGCCAGGAACTACAGCCCCCAGCCGCACGTGACCTCTCAGTGCCCCAAACTGCGGCCTGACTGACTAGGGAGATGATGTTTTCTTTGACTTCGTTAAAACTTAAAATGGTAACACTTGATTCAGTTATTGGAAAACTTGAAAGCCTGTTTGGAATAACTAGAGTGTGTGAATCTGTCTTCCACTTTAAATTTTATGAAATCTAAATATGGATCAAGTATTTTCAATCAAAATTTAGCATCCAAATTGAGTTATGTTATAAAAGAAAAACTCACTGTAGATTTTGAAAACATGTGGAGAAAAAGGCACCACAATACTTTCTACATTTTCACCGTGTTGAAGTTATTATCTTTCAGATGTTTTCAACAGCCCCATGAGCCGTGTGACCCTGCCCCTGCAGCCCTGAGCCACGGATAGAGGCAAGGGATTCCTTCTCGAGGGCTGCAGGGCTAGAGGCAGGGCAAGTGGACTCACTGGGGAAATATCCCACCCTTCCATTTCTGCTTCCTGGGGAGGGCTTCTTTATACCAGTCGGTCTCGTCCAAGGGACTCTATGGAGGGCTGAGGGTCTGAAGTTTTCCTCCAGATCCATCAGGAGACTGAGGTGCTATCCCAAACTCACAAAACAAAACTGATAACATGGAGCTGTGTCCATCCTGCACTGTGAGCTTGGGCAGTGAGGAAGCCCAAGGAGGGCGTTCTCTCATGGACATGATGGCTTCACGACCTCCACTCGCTTTCTTTTAAAAATAGCATGGGGATAATAGTAATAGCAAAGATCAGAGGTCAGCTTGCTGAGGGTTGCTGCCACGTGCATACTATTTCAGGTGCTTGACATTATCCTTCCGAATCACAGATGAGGGACCTAAGGGGGGGGGGAATGTCACCTTCTTAAATTGTGGCAACACTAAGTGGTAAGTCCCGGAACTTGAACCCAGGCAGTGGGGTTCTGCCTTCACAGCATGCTCTGTTGCTTATTTAGGGGCTGTAACATATGTCCAGAGCTGAGTTCAAACAAACCACCATGGAAATTCCAAGCTTGGCGAGCCAACGTGGCCCCAGCAGGCAGCACACCTACAGATCTGACTGCGGCCAGCACACTCCTGGCACCCAACAAGCACTCGGTAAGTGCTCGCTTAATGAATGAGCCTGGCCCTGGGGAGCAACAACGAGCCTGCTTCTCAGTGCACTGCGAAGCCTGTGCCCATGCATCATTCATTGCTGTACTTCACCAGTGTGGGTTGAAATACTGAAGTGATGGGGGTGGTGAGGGTCACAAAAGCACCCTGGGGACTGGCTGGCGGGCGCTGCTCCTCTGCAGATGGGGGGCAGGGTTCCCAGAAGCAAATAACTTGCCCAAGGTCACAAACCCAACTCCCCTGAGCACTGATGAGAAGCTGTCCATCTTGGGAAATACAGTCTGTATGAATAATTGCCCAAACCACTCACTCCAGGGTGATGATACACCTTCTCACCTTGACAGGATGGAGCCCATCCTTCATCCTGTGCCTGCTTCTGTGCATCACCCTGTGACAGCAGCAGTGCCAGAGCCTAAGCAGCCCTGGAACGATCTGTAATACATGAAAAGGAAGTCTCAGACAGCCATCTCCATTCCCCAGAGGACGGCAAGCTGCAGATGTGGCTCAGCTGGGAAACTGCTCCGCTTCATCCCCAAACTGCGTGATGCATCCACCTGCCTGAGTTCATCTGCTCAGCCATGTGTAGATTTGCAATAGCTTTGGAGCTGTCTGCATCTGTGTGCCGAGCCCAGGAGCACCAGGAGGGCTTCTGCACCCTGGGGTATCTCCCCACGGTGCGTAACACTGTGCATGGACTTTGCACACTTAGTAATGGCTTGCTAATAGCTGGTTCCATTTTTAATTTCACAGCTAGCTCTAGGAAGAGAGGAAACAGGGGAGGTAGTTAATATACCATCAATGAACTCAGCTAATTTCTTCCCTGCTATGCCAGGGTAGGATGAAAATCCCAAGGCCTGTCTCAGTTTTGCCCAGGACAGAAAGTCCAGAAACACAGACTCTTACTAGATTAGTCTAATAATAATAAAGATAATAAAAAACCAGAAGACCGACAACAGTCATACTGTCCATCTGTGCTTTAAGGCAGCCTCCCAGATATTTCCTCTCTGAATGGAAGCCTCTTCACATTCCGGCGTATCCAAGTAAGACCATGAACCTGAGACCCTACCCTCCACGTGGATGTGGGATTCCCTCCCCCAAGCTGGGATTCTTTTCATATTTCAACCAAATAAGAACCTTATTGTGTGATATTCTGATGAGCTGGGGACTGTCTATTCCTGTCCAACAGGTTTAAGAGCCTCCCTCAGGCAGAGCCCTGCAGGTGATATATGACCACACTTTATTTACCAGCAGACAGACAGAGCCCCTTGTTCCTCAGCCTGGTAACAACCTGAGGTCGTTCATCACCGGCTCGCTCACTCCTTTTTGAAATTCACTGAGCAGCAGGCATCTCTTTAAACTCATGCACGTAATGCATTTTAAAGAGCATTTTCTGCACAGATCCATTTGCTCCACCTTGGCACTGAGCGCAAGATGGAATGGTGTTTTAGCAAGCACCTCCCGCAGCCTGTTTGGAATGCACATACTGAGATGTAAATGTGGCTGTGTACCACCAGGGATCCAAGGGAGGCTATGGTTCCACAGGGGCATGGGGTGACACCTCAGTGCAAGACTTGGGGCGTGGGGGCATGGAGACTACAAAGACGAAAAGCAGGGTTCCCCTCCTCCAGAGAGAGGGCTCAGCTGCAAATGCACATCACTGGAGAACAGCCCGGCAGAGCCTCGTCCTGTGCTGAGGAGGTGCTTCCTGTGGATCTTGGTCTTGGAGAATGGTAGCTGGCATCTCTAGGTCTTGGGTCATGGCTCCAATTCAGGATGCTCAACAACAGCTGGTTGATCCACCAGACTTCTTGGAGTAAGAGTTGGCTGGAAGAATGAGTTGAGTCTCTGGAGGGAGAGGTGGTGGAAAGTAGATTCCTGTCCAGTGAAACAAATATGTGAAGTCTGTGTCTTGGTGTGGAGGAAATAGCTGCTGGGTAGAAAAGAGCAAGGGCCACTAAGGGCCTCAGACCAAACCAGATTCAGGATTCCTCCCCAAGCCTGGTTCCCTTGTGCACCTTCCACTCGCATCCAAAGCCTGGGAGGGCGCTTTCACATTTCCCACCCTTCTCCAGAACCCCCTGTCCCACCGGCCATCCCAGCGTGTGCTTCCCCAGCTCTCCTTGCATGTCTGCAATGACCCCTCCCTCTGGCCTGTCCGAATACTCTCATCCCCTCTCGTCTGTTCTCTGCATAGCAGCCGGAGACATGCTTCCATCGAGCTAACCTTGTCCCTTCTCTGCCTAAACCTTTCCATGGCTTCCCATTGCTCTTGGAATAAGGACCACTGTGCTTCACATGGCCTTCATGCTTCGTGTGACCTCCCTCTCCTGTCCTAACTGCTAGCACACTCCTTGCTTTCGGGGCTCCAGTCCCCCGGCTGCCTTCTCCAGCCCACCACCTCCCCTCATCAGGGGTCAACCTCACAGCAGGCGCGTTTTGTTCCCTGAGTACTCACAACGCCTTCCCAGCTCAGTCCTAGCTTCTCCAGAGGGCCTCCCTGCCCTTTCAGTTTCTGTACCTCTGTGTGCCTCTGGGCACAGCTGCCATTTGACACGTGGGTGTGCGATTCTCTAATGTGTGCCTGCTCCCAGCCTGTTTGCAGCAAGGCTGCACCAACAGGGGTTGCTCTGGTTCGTGACCGTATGCGCAGCGCGTCATGGGTTCCTGGACGAACACACGCAGGAGACCTTGAAAGGGCCGGAGAGCGAGACACTGCCGTCCAGACCCCAGGGACTTGGAGTGCTGCTGACGTGCCAGAGGCTGCTGAGCGGGTGCTGGGAAGAGGAAGGGTGCCAACAGCCCCTAATGGCTCCTCAGGAAGCACAGTGAAGTGTAGATGAGACAAGAGACCGGGTCAGAGGCAGCAAGAGCCGTGGAGAGGACATTGCGGCTTTGCCAAGAAGACCTAGCACAGGGTCCTGGCGGGAAGGAAGGGGAAGATGTGTAGAAAAGACTTTGGATTAGGATCAGGCAACGTGGAAACCACATCACCAGTGTACCTGTCGTCACCCGTTAACGAGATGGCCTCCCTACTAGCTTCTGCTTTGGCAGAGCAGGGTCCCCGTGTCCCATTTCTGGTGTCCTGACGCAAGGCAGCAGTTCCCACACCTCCCATCCAGCCCTCCCTGAAAAATCCCTCTCTCCAGAGCCTGGCAACGCCCTGCCCAAGGGAAATTGGTGACACCTGACCTTTGGTGCTACAGGAAGCACCCAGGGCCCAGTTCAGGCCAGAATTTGCCAACTCTTACACCTGAACAGAGGAGGGCCTTCTCAGGCAAGAACCCTGGAGCCTGACATGGCCCCAAGCCCCTCCAACCCAACCCTCAGATGCACAGTGTGAAACCTCTGCAGAAGTGGGAGGGCGTAGCATGTACCTTCCAGGGGACACAGGACAGCCTGGAGCCCTCTCAGAACATCCCACCCTGAGTGATGGGACAATTTGTCACTGTCACGTGTCCCTGGAGTTGGTGGAACACATTTGGGAACACAAAGGCGGATCCCAAACTAAGCCAAGTTGTGCCTCCCCTTCTCTTGAGGAAGTTTCCTTGGGTAAGAGAAATCCGAGTTGTGGGTGCTCACTGGGCAACGTTGAGGCTCATCAGAATGTCGAGAACGGAAGCACTCTGAGGGCAGGGCTGGCACTGCTCTCGAGCCTTCGTCTGCACCCTTCTCCCACATCTGGCAAGAGGAAGCGAGGCTCCTGAAGAGGGGCTGTCACTGCCTCACTGTGCTGACAGAGTGGAGACTTAGCGGGTGAGGGCCTGGTCCCATGAAGTCATGTCTGGCCACCTGGAAACTGTGCTCTTAACAGTTGAGCTGTAGTGAGACCCCAGTTTCCCCAACAGTCGAGGCTGGAGAACTCTCTGTTCTAGGGATTCTACTCATGGGGACTCTACTCATGGGATAACAGCAGCACCCCTCGCCCCTTGTGTTGTCAAATGTCCCCTGGGGGCGCTGCCTGCGGTGGGGAGTCACTGTGCTACACTTTTCTTTATAAGAGGGACTGCAATGAAGTGAGGGAGTCCAAGTCCCCCTCTCCTAGCCTCACCCTTTCTGGGAGTAACACAGATGACTCTGAATGGCAGATGCACCCAGGACCATTTGCTGTATTTCCTCTCAGCAATGTCTTTGGATCATCTCTGCCCAAATCCATTTTGGCTCCCTGGAGGGAAGAGCTGGTGCTTGCCCCTCTTAGGTGGTCTCTGCAATGCCTAGCACAGGTTGGGCATACCGATTAATGCCTTCTTGAATGACTGAATGCCGTGGACGGCTTAGAGGGAATTTCCAGTGGCACTGGGCTCCTACAGTGGGGACCTCTGTATCATTCTTCTGGAAATATCTACCCAGAATTTTATGGACAGGCCCTATATGAGACTCTATGCATGGCCCTGTGATACACATTTGCTCAAGAGTGTCGGCAAAGGCAGCTGGGTCCAAAGACTGTCTCAGCCAGACTCGAAGGGTGCGATTTTGTTCCAAGGGAGGTTGCAGGTGGGTGGCAAGGCCAAGTCCTGATCGGGATCCCTTGTCCAGCAGTGTTGCTTGTGGAGCTTCCCCTTGTGCACTGAGGACAGAAGAGCCCTTGGGACTCTGAGCATCAGAGGCTCTGGGTTCCTCTACCTCTCAGCTGCCATCTTGGTGGATCTTCAGCAGTGTCATGTCCCCACAGTGTCAGATGTCATGGGCTTAGGGCCACGCAGCCCATGACTTGGTCCAACTTGCCATGAAGTGCAGTGTCCCAGCATGGATGACCATGGTGGGCCTTAGGAGGAGCCTCAGGGGCTGGACATAGAAACCCTTTCTTGGGGTCATTAGAACAATAGTGGGTACAGGGTGCATAAGAGGCTTTTGAGGGAGAACTGGAATGTTCAGAGTGACCTGGAGGCGGGTGGAGGCTCTTCCTGTTGAGTGCCGAACTCTGGGGCATGAGCTTAGGGTTCCTCTTTTAAGGGAGGAGAAAGAGATATAGGGGGAAGCCTCTCCAGGCTTTGCTGCCTGAGGCTGAGAAAGAACAAAGTGGTCAGCCTGCACCATCCACCTCCTGACTCGTCATCCTCAAGATGGATGCTCAGTGACTTTAAAGGATAGGCTTGGGTCAGAGGCCACCTGGACTTTCCCTAGTCCATGTGGGATGGTTAGAGGGTAGCTTTCACAGCTCAGAGGGGTGGAAGATCTCTGGCATACTGGATGAAAAACCTCCCGTAGAATTTATCAGCTTTCTTACCCATGATCTGGGGGACTTGACAGGAGTCCAAGGAGAAGGGGATCATAGTAAACTGAGCCTTCTGGGTCCCATGGCTGGGGCTACCATTGCCATTAAAAAGGACCAAATTCTACTTGTGGGAAAATAGTCTTGTGGGTTGTGGTGAATCTTTGGGAAGGAGTGGGTCTCATGGCTGTGTCATGCGCTGGGTTGCGACTCCCTGTGGCACCTTGGGGAGTGGGGAGGGGGCTGTGTCTCCATGGTGCCCAGCAGGGCCTCTTCTCTTCCCAACCTGAGCTATGTGCCCAGGGTGAGGGGCTGGCTGGGAGGGAAGGCCTACCTGGGGCCAGGAACGTGGAGCCATGGAGGAAAGTGGTTTTCCATTTCAGAAAGGCCACAACACTGGTCAAGGTCACAGGGAGATCTGAGGAGAGGCAGGGAGGCCTCTAGTCAGGGACTTAGGAGCCCTGAGGCTTGACCTCTGCTCTGGGCTTCAGATTCCTCCCCTGTGGGATGCGGGTGGGCAGGCGGCGTTCCTACCTTGGCACTCTGCACCCTGTGCTCTGGAGCATGGCCTGGGGATGTGGCCAGGCCTGGGTCAGTACAGGGACAGATGCGTCCCTGGCAGTCCTCCCAACTGAGCCCCTTCCCACTGAGCCACGGTGGCTCATGCACACGAGATGATGGGGCCTCCAAACGAAATAGAAACCTGAGCCTCACTCCAGCCCAGTGACAGGATGGAGGCTCATGATTCATATCCCAGGGAGGCTGTGGAGAAGCAATCAAGTCATCGTTTGTTTCCGCTGCAGTATCTGTGCATTTTTATTTTGGCTACTATTGCGGCAGCAGGTCCTAGAGAGGCAGATGCTGGTGGAGGCAAAGGAAGAAGCTTGGGAGGAATCTGGGAACAGAGAGCAGTGGGGGTGCTGGACACTTAGGTGCAGGACACTTGAGCTTCCCTTGAGAGCCCCAGCATCCTAGGCCCAGGTGAAGGAGTTGTTCCCAGCCCATGCTCCTGGCCTCTCCTGGGCAGCCCTTTGGGTAGTTCTCAGAGGACACACAGGTGATGTCCCTTGGGAAGCCCAGGCAGGGCCCAACAGAAGCCCATTGTCCAGGGAGGTGCCTGGTGCTGGAACAAGGGCTCTGCCATGTTAGATTTTGTTCTTCACAATCAGTGTATCTGACGGGAGGTGCACACCTGGTTCCTCCCCCATGTCCCAGGGAGACGTGGGTCACAGAGCACTGATGTTCGAACAGCATCCAGAGCTGGCATTTCCATTGTTAGGAAGGCGATCTGGTCCCCAGCGTTGTCAACTCATGGCCACAGGCAGGCTTTGAGCCGTAGCCCCTCTCCTAAAGAAAGCCTCTGAGATCCCTTGGCCTCAGCCTTCTAGTTCCTGCTCCTGCACAGGGTGGGTGTGTGGCAGGTCTCGACACAGCAGATAGATTTGATGGTAGAGGCCCAGAAAGGAAACAGAGAAGCCCATTTGCATTTATCAATAAGGTCACACAGGCTTATCCACAACCGCCCACATCAACACTTCCCTCCAGATAGCCCCGAAGTTCCTGCACACAGGTGGACAGGAAGAGATTGATTCCCAATACCACCCAAGTCACTCAATACACAGAAAATTCAGCCATGGGCTTCTGTGTCCCACGCAGCGCACTTGCCCATGCACAGAACTTGCCTTTTCTTCAGGCAACTTAGCTAAAGCCACGGCCTCTGACTTTGTTTGGGAGTCTCATAAAAACTGCCATAGACCCTCTTATGAGAATGATCTTGGGCTCAAAGGGAAGATTTCCAGTGGCAGATAGGATTTTGAACAGGGGCTCTTTTACCTCCAAACCCCTGTGTGGGCTGTCCAGGTTGGGGCCAGCTCCTGCCCTGGTTGGCTTAAGCCCTTGTCCATTTTTCCAGTAGCCCATAGTCCATTTAGCCAGGGGACCTGCCTGAACTATAGCTGTGCTACAAATTTATGGAGAAGAATCCTGAAGTGGCTTTGAATGGTCATGGTCTCTTAGTCAGTGTGGACTTACAGCTGTCCACACTGATCAGTTTCAAAGCGTTCATGAGTTTTTCAACCAAACCCTGGGGTGTCTGAAGAGGGGTGAGAATGTGGCTCCTAAAGCTCAGGAGAAGCAGACCTGAATTTTAATTTGCAAAAAAGGCCCTCAGTTTTGCCAGAGTTTATGAGCTTCTGGGATCAGGACAGCTGTCTACAGAAACCAGGCCCATGGCTTCCTGGGTGGAAACTTGTAGGGGAAATTCATCAGTTACTCACCAGGACTTGTCTGCTGAGCTTATGATTCCCCTATGGAAAACCCAGCACTACATGTGGCCATCTCAGGTCCCCCATGGGCTCATCATAAACAGCAAACAAGCTGGGTGAATGTGCTGGGAAGGGACCCCTCTGGTTGGTTCTGTCCTGCTTGGAGGCACCTATGGAGAGTGCTCTCCCTTCTCCAAAGTCCAAGGCAGGGGAATGCATCCTCCCAAACCATCAAGGCACTCCTGCTCTATTGGGGGTCCCTGAGCCCCGGGGCTCAAGCCCCATAGGGCTCTCACACCCAGTAGGGCTTCACCAGACTGTCACCAAATCCAGCTGCAGGTTGCACCCTGAGCTCAGGCAATGAGTCACACCAAGAGCACATGCCACAGATGGTTCTCTGAGAATGCTGGACTCCCTCAGTCACTTTCCAAAGAGCCCTGGCTGGACCTGAAGCAGCCCCACCTAAGCCAAGGTCATCCCTCCAAATCAATGCCATTTAACACTGGGGAACAATATTGACCCAATTGTATTGTACATCGTGTGCGTGTATGCCCATCCTGACTAGAGGTGGCCCTTTGCCTTCAACTGAGTCTCCCAGAGCCACTCAAGTACAGAGTGTCTCTTAGTAGATCTTCCATATGCCTATCTGCCACTCCAAATCTTGGAGCCCAAGCTCATTCTCATAGGAGGGTCTCTGGCAGTTTTTATGAGACACCCAAACAAAGGAATCCCACTATTACGTATAATTATCATGTGCCAAAAAATATGGAAAAATAAACAAATTCTATATGGTTATCAAGAGAAAGGGCTACAGGGCTTGCTGAAGCAAGTCTCTCCATCAGTAGGACCCAGGGAACTGTTTCCCTTGTCCCCATCCTGGTCCTGTGAGATGTGCCAGGATGCTGCAGCACACAGCTTTTCTGCGAGCGTAATCCTTCAACTTAAATATTTTAATGAGCACTTTCCAAAGACCACCAGCCTGCGTAATATTCCCACTCAACAGAGAGGCACACCCGGCAGGTCCTGCTGGCTCTGCTCAGGAGAGAGCAGCAGGTCTACTCGCCATGCGCGGAGCCATCTGTGTGAGGCGTTGCGCAGAGATGGCTGGAGTTAGAAACTGCATGTCTTTGTGGCACTGACAGACAGGACAGGATGGAGCCTTGTCCTTCCCACTAAGGCCACCCGTTCAGAATGATGCTCATGTTGACTAGAGGTGGCCCTTTGCCTTCGACTGAGTCTCCCAGAGCCACTCAAGTACTAAGTGTCTCTTAGTAGATCTTCCATATGCCTAAGGATTTGCTTTTATTTTCATTGTTTACCGTTCTGTACTTTAACTAAATTAAGAAGCTGGCTATGAAACTTGGCTTTTAAAGGTTTCTTAATTTTTAGACTGAGTCACTAATATGGTACAGTATTTCGCAGAATTCTTATTTTAAAAGGTGGTACGTTGCCAAAGCAATTCATTTCTCACTACGAAAAATTAAGCCAGAGTCTGCTGTCTTCTTACTGTGTGAATCTGTTTCTCCAATCACAATGAGCGACAGCCCCACACCTTACGTGAAAAAGTACACAAAATACCACAGCTCGATTGTCGTTTCCCCAGAGACTGTAAAATATTCTCTCTCTTTCTGTCATCATCGTGAGTTTGTTTTTGTTTTTACCCTGATCTGCATCTCCAGGGTGGGAGCCCAGGGCTGGAGGAAGGAAGTGGTACTTGTGGATGGGGGTCCCCTGGGAGCCGGAAGCCACATCCAGGAGCTGGGTGTGCTTTTCCCAATAGCTGGTCCAGAAATGATGTGCCAGGAGGCGTGTGGCATGAGTGAACTCCTGCCATGAAGAGAGGACGAACCAGGGGAGAAACCTCTCCTCTGAGGCCACCTGGGTCCCCGTGGGACACCTCACTGAACAGGGTGCTGGGTGGTGTTTCAGAGTTGGACCAGTGGTTCTCCCGTGCGGGCCAGGTTGCCTTCCTAACAATATAAACACCATCTCTGGCTGTTTTTCCAACATAAACACTTTGTGATCTATATCCCCTGTGACGGGAGGGGTCCCAGGGAGCATGGCCTGTCAGATCAAGGCCCTGCGAGGTCTGCTCCCTACTGGGTCACCTCTTGGGGCCTTGCTTGCTCTGTCACTGTGTTCCAGCTCAGAGAGTGTTAACCTCATCCTCTAAAAACCTGAGCAAGAAACAGTGTCCATTACTGGTGGGACTGTTAAACAAATCATGGCGAGCCTCAGCACCATCATGCCGGGCAGCTGTTAAGAAGGCGCGGCTCTCTATACACTGGTATGGAATAAGCTTCAAGATATATTGCTGAGTGAAGAAAGCAAAGTGCAGAACACTGCGTATGGAATGTTCTACCATTTGTTTAAGAAAAAGATATATATACACACATGCTTGTCCATACAAAGCGCCTCTTCAGAGGATTGCAGAGGGAGCCTGCGGCGCTCACCTCGAGGGAGGGGGACAGCAGATGGAAGGAGAGTGACCTGCCACTGTGTGTCCTGTCTCACCTTTTGAATTATGTTTTAACTAGGTACAGGCACTGTCTACTTAATGTAACAAATGAACAAAATATTAAAAATCTATTAGGAAGTTTTCTGCTTAAATAAATGCAACGGAAAACTAATGCGTTTATAAACAGAAGAGTCTCTCTCTCTCTCTGGCTTAAGGTAAGAGCTAAATTGCAAAGGAAAATGCATTATTCTAGTTTGATTTCTGGAGTTAACTGTGCCTGGAGAATGTGAGGAAAGCACAAACATAATTCCTAACAGTGCAGAATGAACCAGGTCAAACTGATTTTTTCGAAAAGACGGAGTCAGTCACTATGTCCTCTGTCCTTATGTCCCAGTGGCTTGGGCCTGGTCACTTGCAGGCTTCAGTGGGGCAGACAGGCACGTCGGTACTGGGGCCCTGATATTTCCATGCCTGAGAGCACTCTGACTTAGGACTGTAGCCCAGAACTGGACTGGGAAAAGGAGGCGACTCAGAGGAAGGGTGGTAAAGACCAAAGGACATAAAGCAGGGGTGGAAGGCCCCTGAGGTCTGAGGCATTAATTAGAAAGTTAATCCAAACTGTAGACTTGATTCAATAATGCTCTCCTCACATTTTTGTAGGGAGCAGGCCAAAACATAGTAGACAGCTGTCCCAGATGCAGGTGGACAGAATCCTTCCCATTCTTGCCCAAGAGCCATCCCCAGCTTTTTTTTTTTTTTTTTTTTTTGAAACAAGGTCTTGCTAAGTTGCTGAGGCTGGCCTCAAACTTGTGATCCTCCTGCCTCAGTCTCCCAAGTCACTGAGATTATAGGCATGTACCACCATGCCCAGCAACAGCCATGCTTTCATTGCTGTGCCAGCTCATGTTAGTTGGACTTGCAGATTCAGTTCTGAAACTATCACTGCTCTTTTAATGAAAACACAGATTTTAAATTAAGAGTAGCACAGATTCCTGGTGTCTGTTTTGCTTACTTGGGGAACGAACTCCTTATAAGTGATTTGGAAACATGGATGTGTTAGATTTAACTTGTGGTTGGGGCTGAAATGAGAAAAGTAGGGTGCTCAGGATGGCACTTGTATTCTAAGTCAATGCCAGTTTCTTTCCTTTTACCACGTTCCAATCTTTCTCAACTGTGAAGAAGAGTAACTATAGAAAGCCTTCTCTTGGGCAGTGGGTTGGTTGTGCTTCTTTCCAGTGCCCACTGCTGAGTGTGTGGTGAACAACTTTGACATGCCAGGTGCTGGGCTCAGCATTGAGGAAACACAGCCATAGTGGGAGTCCTAGTGACTGGAGAGTCACAAGTTCAAGGTCAGCCTGAGCTACTTAGTGAGATCCTGCTGAAAAAAAAAAAAGAAAAGAAAAGAAAAGAAAGAAAAGGACTGAGGATGAGAATGTTGCTTGGTGGTTCAATCTCCAGGACTGGGGGTAAAAAAGGCAAGAGTGTCTTCCAGTTTTCAGGGATCAGCAAACCAGAGCCCCTGGGCCACATCCAAGCCTCCTGTTTTGTAGGTAAGGCCATCTGAGTGCCGTCCACATCTGCTTTCATGCTACCATGGGTGAAGGAGACGAGTGGTAGGGCCCACAAAGTCTAAAACATACTGCGTGCCCCTTTGTGGAAACAGTTCTCCAATCCTTGGTCTGTAGAGGGCAACAGGAGTGTGCACAGGTGTTTAGGATATGGGAGATCTATGTCATGACAGAGAGCCTGATGCAGACGCTGTGGGAACCAAGAGGAGGGAGCCCAGCCTGGAACCCACGACCTTGCAACTGGTCCTCAGGGGCATTGGAAAGCAGCATTGGTAAAAAGTCCCCCACTTCTCAGCCTCCTCTGCTTTCTTCTAGTCTCCCCCTCACTGAGAGCTCTTCCTGATGTTTCCAACAAGAAACTGACTCAAAGCCAGCTGAATGCTTTCTCTTGCCTCAGAGAAGGACTTGTGTGGCTGGAGCTTATTGATGGACAAACCACCTGTAGGTTTCCTGGAGCTTTGGGAAGAACCCAGGACTTCCAAGGTGTGCTCCTGAAACAACTCGGTGAAGCTCACGGCCTCAGTGGGTTTGGGGCTCATTCTGTAGGTAGTGGCCTTTGGAAGACATGTGCTATGGGGCTTTGGGTATCCCCCCACCTCCCCCGCCCCGCCCCACAGCTCACCTCTTACTGAAGGTCCATGAGTATGTATTTTTTTTTTATTTTTTTATTTTTTTTTAGTACCAGGCATTGAACCCAGGGGCACTTAACCACTGAGCCACATCCTACCTTTTTTTTTTTTTTTGACACGGGGTCTTGCTAAGTTGCATAGGGCCTCGTTAAGTTGCTGAGACTGGCCTCACACTGCCTCAGCCTCCCAAGCCGCTGGTGTTGTAGGTGTGGCCACTGTGTCCTGCCCACAACGGTATTCTTAACTCCCACTTTCATCCTAATTTGAAATGCTCTGATCAACCCTCAGGTTCTGAGCTTTCTCACCTGTGTCCTCGATGGCTTCTGCCTCCATGGTCTGTGTCTCCAGTATACGCATGTGTGCCACCAGCCCACTACTGGGCCATGTGCAAAAAAAGGCATTCTGCACAGGAAATGTGGTGTGCCCTCAGTCCATGCTGCACACTGTGCCCAGGTGAGCCCCACTGCACACCAGAGCTTCTCCTTGCCTGGCCAGGAGCTCCTGGTGGGCAGCAGAGACTGAGTCAGGGGTGGGGGAGCCAGTGGTAGGGCCCAGGAAAGCCCTGGTCCATTGCCCCTGGCTGCCTTCCTTCTGCTGGCCTGTTGACCTGCATACAAGAGGGTAGGAGGGCTGGGGAACCTGTGCTCTTGGAGGGGAGGAGAAGACAGAATGGAGAAGCAGATGGAAGTTGGCTCTTATTACAGGGGTCTCTGGAAGGGCCTCTGCTAGGGCCAGGCACAGAGCTCTCCAGCCCTAGCCAGTGAGGAAATAGCACCAAGAAGGATGAAGGTGCTGGGAGGCTGCAGGTCCATCCTGGTCACTTACAGATGGTGCTCAGCAAGGTGCAGTAGTCTGCCTAGGGTCTAGAGTCCCAGCCTCCTTGCTTTTAGCCCAAGGTCCTTCCTGGGTGGCCCTGAAGCCTGAGTCCCTTCTGTGGTCCACAGGAGGGGCAGACTAATTACCAAGTATACTCGGTGTCATTCTTGCCTCCCCTAGGCTATGGCAAGAAAGCAGAACATGTCCAACAGGCAGGTTTACCAGAGAATGGATTCTCTCCCTGCAGCCTGTGGACTGGTACAGTGGCCCAGAGTGTAAGGAAATGAGATGGCCTGGGTACCCTGTCTGAAGGTAGGGATGGAATAGTGGTGCATGATTATGGGTGCAGACAAATGGGGTTGTCAGAGAATTGCAAACCCCTTGATCTGTATGCCGGGAAGGGCTGGAAGAGACGAAGTGCCCAGCCTGGGCCTGGCACGCAATAGGCACCCGCTCAATAAGCTCAGCACCCATCCCTTTGTGGGGAACGTTACATTAAGTAATTGCTTTAGTGGCCAAGTTATATATTACCGAGATGAACCTGGCTCCGACTTATCATTCACTTTTACTGTTTTGCCTAGAGAGGTTTCCGTGGCAGCTCGGAAAGCCAGAAATGAATAAGGAGAGAGGTGACATTAAAGGCAGGCTGTTAGCAGAAGTGAAAATTAAACAACTCAGCCAAAATCGAAGCCTGGCAGTGCCTGGCCTGTGCGGATCAGGAGATTAATTGCTTCCCTCTGGGGCCCTTCCCAGTGCTGGGAGGTCAAGGGGATCTTCTCTTTTGACCCTAATTCTTTTGACTCAACCCCATGGCTTAAGGGTTGTAGCTCTATTTTCCAGAGAAAGATACTGAGGTTCAGAGAGGTACAATTATTTGCCCAAGATCACACAAAGAAGGAACAGTGCAGCTAACATGAGACCCCATCTCAGGGTCACCACTTGGCTGGTAGAACATCTCACCAGGGCATACCTGGGGAGCACCAAGCAAGCAGAGAGCCCTTGCCTCCCCAGCAAGGGAGAGGGCAGCAATGCAGGTACACCTTCGCTCTCATTTGGCTTGTTAAAGGTTTTCAGCTCTAGAACAAATGGGGATGAGATTGCAAATAGAAGGAGGCTCTTGAAACCACAGTCCAACTTCATAGGGTACAGACATGGATGAGCAAGTATTTCAGATGTGAGAAATGGGGATGATGATAATAATAGAGACAACAGATATTTGGGTGTAGGGACACTGTTCCCCAACACCCTCCAAGATGATCAAAGCATGGCCAGCATTTTGACCAACTTGCTCACTGAATTCTTGCTCCACCTGTGAAGAAGTCCTGTTCTCAGAAAACAGGGCTCTGGTCTCACAGGAGACAGGTCTGGGCTGCAAACTGTGGACTCCAACTCCTTCTCCTGATGAGAACCACACAGGCCAGGGCTCTGTCTGTCCAGACCAAACTGGGCTGAGGCCTGGAAGGCATGGGAAGGGCTGACCCTGCAGGTCCGTGAAGGACCAAGTTGCGTTCAATCCACACTGTTGAGAAGGCAGGGAAAGAGAATCCATTTCTAACAAGTTACCCATGAAGATTCATAACAAAGTTCTGTGAGGCCCTGGGGGCAAGGGCTCTGCTCTCTCCTGATTCACTGTGGGCAGACCTCCGTGATTCACTTCCTGGGAGTCCTGGAGAGCTGGAGCCTGATTACAGGACAGTTTGTGTAAAGACGTGTTAGCTTCTGTCGGTTCCCACTCAGTGCAAGACCTTGCCCCCAAAAGCTCATGAGGAAGGACAAACAGTCTTTCCAGATCCTCAAACAGAAGTTCTATTTAGTCTCTCTCCTAAATTGCTGAGGAGATGCACAGGAGGTCTCCAAAAGCCATGGGAGGCTGGGTCGAACAGAGAATCTCTATGCGGTCTGTGAAAGGCGGCCAAGAACCCAAGAGCTTCCGCCACAGATCAGGGGCCAACCGTCTGGCGTGCTGCATAGACCTCCCTCTTCATCTCAAATAATCAATGAGTGTTTTGCAAGTGCCCCGAGTCAAGCACATGGGGCATCCTCATGCCTAAATATGATCTAATAAGGTACTTCTATTCATTTCAGTGACATCTAATCAATAGGGAAAACACAGCATATTTATAACCAACAATTAGGCTTTCACTGAACTTACCCCCTCACTGCTCATCAACAAACACCCACTTTCAACCCCGTCCCCAAATCTGAGTCATCCTCATTCTATCAATCAAGACTTCCTGGGTACAGGGAAGATTCCATAGCATGGCTATAGCATTAAAAAAAGAGAAGTCACTGAGGATGATTTTTAAATTCGCACATCATGCAGCAAGATGGATTTCGGCCTTAGCGGGCAGCATTATGAGGAGCTGGCGGCTTGGAGGGGGAAATGTCCTTGAGGGGGTATGTTGGTACACACATTGTGTTATCTGGTAATATAATCAAGCAAAGTAAATGAACTCATTATGATAGGCTTTTTATTCCCGCTTGTCAGGAGTCAGAACTGTATGAAGCGTTCCCCGCCTCGATCAATTGGAAAATCGATACCTTGGTATTTGCGGAGAGCATCTCTTACAGGAAGAAGGGAAAGGAAATGTTTGGGAAGCGCTCAGGAAATCATTTAGGTCTCTGACAGCTGCGTCGGAGAGCAGACGCTCCTCCACACAGAGCTGGGGAGGAAACGAGCCCTTTCCTGCCGGTGGGGAGCTGGCTGGGCGGCACAAGGTTTCATGATCTGAACCTCGACATGACCGTAGGCCTGAGGATGGAGTGTTCCTCTCACTTGCTCAACAGACGGCCCTGGCAAACAGGCTTCTGTCCTGGGAGCCTTGATTCGAGTTTGTTTTGCCATCTTGGCCCAATGACTATGGAAGTGATGGTGAGTGCTTCAGAGTCAAATACTGGAGCCCCTCGCCAGCACCATGACTGCTACTGTCACTTGGGCCATCCTGACAACAGGCTGCTAAGAACATTGCAGTAATTCATCAACTATGAACATACCATTGGGCCTGCCCTGCTTCCTGGGTTGTTGGTCTTGTTAATACGGAAAGCAACAAACACATGTCCAACAAAGAGAATATTATCATGAAACCCACGTTGGCATCACCATCTTTGACAGTCACCCTTCTCCCCAGACCATGGGTTATTTTTTCAAACAAAGTGCCAAACATCATGAATATTTCTGTGTCAATCTCTGAGAGATACAGACTCTTCAAAAGACATACACATAGTATTATTATCTCACCTCAAAAATGAACATTTTCTTCATATCCAATATTGAATTTGTATCCAGATTTGATTTTCCCAATTGACTCATGACTTCAAAGAAACAGGGTCCAAACAATGTCCACACATCACCCTGGTTACTTGATTGACATGTCTCCTTAGAAACTTTTTCTATCCTGAAATTTATTGATTGAAGGAATGTGACCAAATGCTATAGGATTTCTCAGGGTCTAGATTTTACTGATTGCATCCCCTGGTTTCATTTAAAATGGTGGTGTTCTCATTCTATCCTGTCTTCTTTACTGACTAACCAAAAGACTTACAAAGAAGAAATTTCCTTCATCATTGATTCAGTCTCTGATACTGATAATCAGTTCTTATTTTTATTGTCTTATTGGCAGGGCTGGGGATGGAACCCAGGGGCACTTTACCTCTGACATACATTCCTAGCCCTTTTTATTTTTTATTTTTGGACATGGAGCCTGCTGAGACTGATCTAGAACTTGCGATCCTCCTGTCTCAGTCTCCTGCATCACTTGGATTGTAAGTGTGCACCACGTGCCCCACTTCAGGTTTTTATTTTTAAAAAGCAAGATGAATATTTGCCTTTTTTATATCTAATGATTTTCAGAATAGAATATTGGTTCCCTGGCCCCCTCCCAGATACCCAGTGGGCTTTCTATGTGTCCACCCATCACAGTTAGCATCCTCCTGCCACTCAAGTTTGGCCAGCGGGAGCCCCCTGCCTTCTCTCCCTGGGGTCGTTTTCTTTTATCTTCCCTTGCCTTGCTTTCTGTTTGAATCTCAGACCCACAGAGAGCCCCAAGGGACTGCAGCGCTCACCGCAGAGCACAGTGCTCTCTCCTTATCACCTGTGGTTGACAGATCTGGCTTTGTACTCTCTCTCTGAGGACAGTCTTTAACAAATTGGGTCTTGTTATTTATCCAATTTGCTAATACATCAAGTGGTTTTAATGAATTTCTGGGCTATAGGGGTGCTTTATAAAAGCAATAAAGCAAAAACAAATTAACGAACCCAACTCCCCGCTCTCCCCAAATCCGGACAGCCTTCTCGCCCCGGGCCGGGGATCTCCATTTCCGTCCTCGACTTCCACTTGTCTCCAGTCGTGGAGACCTGTCTTGCATCTTTCATCTGCTTGCAGCTATGTTTTGTGGCTGCCCTCAATGCCACAGGGCAGCGCATGGGTTTCTACTCCCTCATCCAGTCATCTGCTTGATTTATTTGCTGAATCTTCTGCGGAGAAAAGCAATTGCTGAGGTCTGGCTCAGATGCTGTGGTTTCTCGTCAGCCCAAGGATTGCTCAGTCTCCCCTGTGCCCTGGGCTGCCTCCAGCTTTCTGAGTAGGTAACCTGGACCGTCTGCCTCCTTGCCACCTCTATGGGGGCAACCCTGAGTTTTCGCAAATGCTGGCTTTGCTGTGGACACTTTGGGTGTCCCTGGGCAGGGAAACCAGGGCTCCTGTGCCTCAGTTTCCTTTTATAAGAGAACTGCCACTTGCTGATCGTAAGAACCGAGTGATCCCCAGTGTTCAGTGCCAGCCGGGCACTTGTCACCATAATGTACCCTATATATCATAGGGCATGCAGGGTGGTGGTTCCCTAGATAGGCCAACTGTCCGGTTTTTGGAAGTGGTTTCTAGCCTCCTCTCAACTTTTTAGAAAAGAAGTCCTTCCTTTGACCCTGAAATCATATCCGACATCTTAGTCATTCCATATAATTTGGAAGAAGCATTAATAGAACGTAGACTCAATGATCTTTAGAAAAATAATGAAGACAAAAAGAAAATTGCTCCTTCCTTTACAGATTACCCACGGAGAACCACAAGTACAGAAATACATTCAAATCTCATTAAGTGGTTGTATCTCTCAGACTTTGCCAAGAAGCCGATGCCAATTTGTTACTCTTTGAGTCCTGCGGGTGTCTGAGTGTCTCTCTGCCTCGGGAGCCTTAGACTAGGGAGGAATTGAGAACCCAGCGCATGCCAGGTGCCGCTGCAGCCCTCCTTCTTTGCCAATCTCCTTTCCGATACATCTCCATTTCATCTTCTTCTAATCACCCAGCCGGTGCTCAGTGAAGAAATATAGTTACCAGGTTCCAAGGTCTCCATCTAATTAAAAAATGCTTGCGTCGGAGAGAATTTTAATTCATAAGCATTATTCTGATGGGGAGAGGGGGGCGTAGGACTTTCAATAGATGATTTAAAATCCAGAGATTTAGTGAGACGCTAAATAAAAAAGTGACGGCTGATTTGCAAATAAGAGTCCCAAATGTCATCTTCTGAAATAAAGGCCTTCCGAAATTTGGATTTGGGCGGTTAGAACTGGCCCATCGGAAAGGAAGCCTTGCTGGTGCTCCTTCGGGAGTCACCGCTGCTGTCAGGCCAGGTGCTCATCCTCTTCCTCCCTTTCCTAAGGACAGACCCAGCTGCATGGGAAGGTGTGATGGTGAACCATGGCAACTGGGCTGCTCTCCTGCATCTGTTTCTTGACTTTCCCCTGAATTCTGCTGGTGTAAAATCCATTTTTCACTCGTTTGTGGTCTGTTGATGTGCCCAAGCACACCTGAGCAGGAAGACGGCAAACTCCCCTCTTGTCCGTGTTTGCAGCTCACCCATCAGGGTGAGCATCTGTCTTAGACTCGGAATCCATCCAGGTGCATAGAGCATGCGCTCCCACCCTCTGAACCTCCTGGAAAGGCCCATCGTAGGCTTGTGCTCTAGCAAAAGAGACACCTTTCCAACTGCTAGAACAGTCAACTATCCACACCCCAGAACCCCCAAACAGAAAATTTGATCTAGACCTCAGGCCACTTGCAAAAATTAACTTGATAGGAATCACAGACCTAAAGGTAAGACCCCAAACTATAAGTTTCTCTTAAAAAGCAGGAGAAAGTCTTTGTAACCTGGGAAAGTTCCGTTAAATAGCCCACAAAAGCCATGAGCCATAAGGGAGAAGGCCAAGATGTTTGACTTCATCAAAGGAAGTTTTAAAAACTTCCGCTTTTCAAAAGACTCTATGAGATCACTAAAAAGTAAACCGTAGATGGGGAGAAAGTATTTGCAAAATACATCTCACAAAGGACTTGCATCCAAAATATGCAAAAACTTCTGCTGCTGGATAAAAAAGAAAAACGGGCAAAATGTTTAAATAGACAATCAAAAAAGATAATAAGCATATTTTGAAAAGCTGCTCAACATCTTTAGACATAAGGGAAATTCAAATAAAAAAATGAAAATGAGGGCTGGGTGTGATGGTGCACACCTATAATCTCAAGTACTCTGGAGGCTGAAGCAGGAGGATCCCAAGTTCATAGCCAATCTCAGCAACTTAGCAAGACCCTCAGCAACTTAGTGAGACTCTATTTCAAAATTTAAAAAAGGGGGGGGGGGTTGGGGATGTAGCTCAGTAGTAAAGCACCCCTGGGTTCAATCCCTGGTACCAATGAGATACCAGTAGGCAGTTATGAGAACTGCTCAGATTGAAATACAACAAAACAAAACAAAAAACCCATGATACCCAGTGCTGGGAAGAATGCAGAGCAACGGGAATCATTCATTGCTGGTAGGGGAACAAAATGGCAGAGCCCTCTGGAAGACAGTTTGGCTGGCGGCTAAGTGCACACTTGTCATGTGACCCAGCCATTCTGTGGCCGTGGATTCACCAGATGACATGGAAGCAATGACATGGAAGCATGGTCCACACAAAACCTGCATGTGAACACTTATGGCAGCTCTATTCATAATCACTAGAAATTGGGGACAGCCCAGATGTCCATCAACTAACTGCTGAGGGATACACTGAGGCACGGACGTACTGTAGTGTGTCACTCAGCAAGTGTAAGTGGTGAGCTAAGGACATGTGCAATGACACGGGTGACCCACAAGTGACATGCGGCAGGATACCGGTGGTGAGATTCTGTGGAACAGTGGCTGCCGGGAGATGGAAGCGGGCACTGGCCAGGAAACTTAGGGAACGGAGGAGATGTCCGTCTCTCAATGGTGGTGTCAGTCACAGGGCGGCGTGCATTTCTCTACAATTAAAGAACTGCAGGCCTAACAGAGGGGAGTTTCCCTAGCTGCAGTTTCAGCCCAATGAGCGTGACTTTACAGACCCCTCGCCCTCGGGCAGCGGCCCACTTGGTGCCAAGGTAGGAGCCTGTGGCTTCTCCTCCCCTTGCCTTTCTCTTGCCTCCTCTGTTTCCTGTGTTTCTTCCTGTTTAAGGGGTAGGTGGGAGACACATGTGGGTCCTGCTGTCGAGTGACACCGTCTTTGCTCTTTACAGCCTCTTCAGTTTTCCAGGTTCCATTCCGACAGGTTCCATTCTGACATGGTAAACGTTGCTGTCTCAGAGCATCATTTCTGGTTTTCCTTGCAGTAAGGACACTAATCTACATCTTGGGGGCCAGAAGGCCTTGCTTGAGTAGGCATCATGTTGCACGGAAGCCACCTCCTCCTGAAGCCCAGGAAGTTCCTTGTCTGACCGACCACATGATGTCTAAACACCCACTGGTGTTCAGTGTGGCAGTGAAGACTGCCCTTTCATCACAGGAGAGCCCCCGCTTCTGAGGCTGCTTTTTTTCCATGCCCGACTCTCTTAATACCCTAATGAAGGGTGCGGCCCAAACCAATAATCATCTTAAAAACTCTCTTTCAAAGATATGTTTACCAAAGGTGGGAACATGAAAAACGATCCTCCCCACATCTCGCAGGATGTAGACTTAATTTTCTAGAGCAGCTCTCCATGTTGGAGAATTCTGAACATATAGGGAATTGAGAGACCAAAAAGAGGAAGAATGCTTTACCAACCCAGAGATGGTGCCTGCAGGTCTGAGTTCATTCCTCGCAATAGAACGTGCGCCGTTTGCTAGTGTATTTGACAGGCGGTCACGTTAGAATCTACAGAGCAAAGGAGCTTGAAGCCTAAAGAACTGAGGGGTCTAAAAACTGAAAGGTGCCTCAAGAGATTATCTGGGTTGGTAAGACTTTGGATTTGTATGTGGAGGATGAAGATGGAGGACTCAGAGACCTGCAGCCAAACTAGGAGACACTAGCCTCTGGTGCTCACACTGGGATCTCCAGCTCAGCTGCTCATCAAGCGCCACTTAGCTTAATGGCATTGTTCTTTGGAGGTCTAGAAGCCTCAGCTCGTCATTCAGTGGTCCTCATTGGCCTGAAACTTCTGAGCAATGGTCTGCAGGTAAACTAGCTTTTACAGTAATGATGACATGTGTGTGAACAGTAGATTTTGGGCCTCTCCCGTATCCTGCATGTGACACATCCCAGGACTTCATCCTCCTCATGGCCAGTAGGTCTTACTTTATGGAAAACTCTAGCCAGGGGGGAAGGAGGCTTCAGAAGTGACTGTGCTGATGAGGACACTGAGTGTGGGACAAGGGGGACGCTGCCGTGCAGTGGCTGCTCATACAACACAAGACACTTTTCTGTGGCCTCTGGGTTAAACCCCTCCATGTTTGGGGGAAGATGGAGAATTCCATCTCTTGGGCTCAATAGCCTCATGCTGCTCTAGTGTGAGTGGTACACTTGGGGTGCCACCAAGGAGACAGATGAACACTGAGACTAGCTGGTGAGGGGTTCTGCGGGATGTGGCCGAAGCTGTGGTGAGACTTTTCCGTGCTGCTTCTCTGGTCCAGGCGGTGTGCATGTATCTACAGATGGCACCTGCCTCCCACTGCTGGCTCGTCCGTGGCTCCTACCAGTACTGCGTGGCCAGGGGGCGTCAGCTAGATAGGTACTCCAGGACTTCCAGCAGCACAGCATGGTGCAGGCAGGGACCCAGGGACAGCAAAGAATCACCTGCTGGATTCAAAAAAAGTGCAGTCACAGAACTCTGGTCAACCCTATGCCCACCCTGGCTAGCGCAGTCTTTGATGTGTGTGTGTGTGTGTGTGTGTGTGTATGTGCGCGCACATATGCTGGAACCACTGAGAGAGGGAAGGATGTGGATGTAAAGGTAGTCCCTGCATAGCCACAACCTCTCAGCACACACTAAAAGTTACCTCCCATTCCTGAATCTCACCTAAGGCCTGGGTCACATTCCAGTGTCCCCAGCTAGTCCAAAATTGTTGATTGCAGCTCTTATCATTTTTTTAGAATCAGGATCCAGTCAAAGCTCCCCACCCCTGCATTTGATGGTTTGCCAGACTGCTCTCTAAAGGGCTGCTGAGGACCAGGACACATTCTCCCAAGGGAAAGGCCAGGGACCAAACAGAAAGGAGAGAGGGGGCGCAGCACTGAAGCCCTGCCTGGAGGCAGAGTGCAGGGAGGCCAGGAGCACCCTCCAGGCAGCAGCTTTGGGGACACTCCCAGTATGTGCCAAGGGCGCTTCCAAAACATGGGCCCTCAGCCATGCCATGAGGACCGGGATCCAGTCTGTTTAGAGAGGGCGGAGCCCTGGTTCTACCCCAGTAACACTGGGATTGGCTTCCCTCTCTGAATGAAGGAAATAGGAAGTGTCTTGTGTTCCTTCTTGCCCCTGAGTGACAGCTTGGGTTGGCCTCTTTCTCTAGGTTTGTGTGAGCTGCATGTGGACGTGTCTTTTATCTCATAGACAGGCCCGAGCTTCCGGCATACAGCCAGTTTCTGTATCTTACAGGGAGGTCCTGAGAGGAAAGGGCCTCCACACCCCTGAGCACCTGCCCTGCCTAAAGGGGACACAGAGGCCGCCTGGGCATGAGTCCCCTTAGGGGACTGGTGGGGGGCAAGTTTCCAGAGAGGGGCTGGTAAAACACAGTGTGACCCTCAGCACAAGGCCCTCACTGCCTGTTTCAGATGGCACCAGCCATTTGGGTGGAATGGGGGATGGGGAGTGGAGCAGACCTTAAGGAAGCACAGCACACTTCCCCAGACCAGAGTGGCTCTCCCTCAAGCACCCACCTGAGATTTCTGGCATCTCCTGCCTTCACACAGTGTGATCAGTGCGATCCCTGTAGACAGGTTCTGTAAAGCCCCAGAAAAGGGAGAAGAACGCTTTGGGCCGCTGGTGCCTTTCTTTCCTGCTGATACAGCCTGAGCCATTACTACTTTTTCACAGTCACTGACCTGGAGACCCTTATGCCTTTGGCACAGAAAATCCCAGGACACCTAGGGATGGAGACAGCACACTTTAGCTCAAAGGATCACAGAATCTTAGAATCCTCAGACCACCTGACTCAGCTCTCCCTTTAAAAGAGGAAGAGCTAAGGTTCAAAGTAGACCATCTCTCTGGAGTTGCTCAGATGGCTGGGGACAGAGGGTTACCTTCAGCCCCTCCTCAGTCCTCTCCACCACACATTGCTTTCTCAGTTTGGCTTGTCTCCCTGGGGGCCTTTGATTGTGTAAGGCCATGAGACCTTGAGATTATATGGGTTTGTAAACCCAGAGGAAGAGCTCAGGCCAAAGGCCTTTGGATAAGGGACATTAATCCCCTGGCCATGAGCAACCAAGTAAGCTTAGAGTCAAGGGCCAGGTTGCCCAAGTTCTGGGCAGAATCGTCAGGTTAGCCCCACCCTGCCCTGCTCCAGGGGCTTGGGAACCTTTCTACACAGCTGCCGTCCCATCCCAGCCTCAGGCCTCCATTCTTGTTGAAATGTCCACCGGACCACCTTGCCTGACAGTCCCTCCCAGTGACAAATTCCTCATCTGATACTAAACTGATCATCTAACAGCCCTGGGCTGTTCTTCTTAATTGATGGGAGCCACTCTCTGGAGTAGACCTCACGATGCATTTTAACACTGTGCCAAAGGGAAGGGACAGATTCAATTTCAAGGGAATTATACCATTTATTTCACGAGTGCAAACCAATATTCCAGAATTCAGAGACACTATTGATCAACTGGGTCCCCTCAAACTCAGCAGCTTCCCCCCTCCCCAGGCCCTGGCCAGCTGCCGATGGTCTTCAGGCTGATCGTAAGTATCTGAGAGCACATGGTTTCCAGGGTTCACCAAGTGTTCTGTTCTCTATCTGTTGAGTCACTTTGGTCTTTATGCTCTGGAGGTTCACAGTCTCTGGGGAAAACAGAAGAGAAGGATTCTTTTTGAGCAGCTAGCGAGACCTGTCTCGTTAACGATTGACACAAGCTGTTTCGATGCCAAAATGGATAGTGACTTTTTCCCAACAGGATCCAGCAAAATGCTGCCTAGACTAAGATGATTTATTTGTTATTTATTTATTTGCCCACACAGAAGTACCAGATTGTCAGCACAGTCTCTAAGCATGTTGAAACCCCATGAAGAAGATGAGACAAATCCCAAGTGGTCCCCATGACACAGTGGCCTGCCCTCCTGCCTGCCTGCCTGCTTTTCTTCTTCTCTCCTGGAAGCACACGTCCCTTCCAGAGGACCTGCCAATTCTGATGGCTTATTTCTCTCTTTGATATAAGCATTACTGTTTTTTGTTCCTTGCCTTATTTTTGAATTTCACCAGGAGGAAGAGCATGCAACAAGATTGGGGAATGTGCCACTGTTTGGAGTGTGGGGCACTAATGAGCTAGAAATGTGGGTCAATCAGTGGATGAAGGTGGCGGAAATTGCAGGTTGATTCCTCTACCTTGAGGAACAAAGTGGCTCTTGAGTGTGATGAGAACCAGGCTTCTCCAGGGACAAACCATCACCTGCCACAATTCTTGGAAGGGGATGTGAGGCTGCTGTGGGCTCTGGCAGCTTTGGCTCTCTGTCCCCCAGCAGACCATGTGTCTTCTGGGGTCTATGCCTGTATTCAAGCTGTTCCTTGCTGAGAGTGGTACCCACTGCCCTACTACATGCCCCCCAGGTTATTCCAAGGAACACCCAAGGGGCTACACAGATTAGTCTATTTTCACTTAGTACGCTATTTATTTTAATGTACTTTAAGGGAAAAATATCTAGACCCTTAGTGTGTGATTTCAAGGATTTTCTTTTCTTTTTATTTTTTTAAATTTTTTTATTTTTTGTGGTGCTGGAGATTGAACCCAGGGCCTTGTGCATGCAAGTCAAGCACTGTACCAACTAAGCTATATCCCCAGCCCTAAGGATATTATTGCTTAGGTTGAAACTTTTTAAAATGAATTGATCTGAAGTCAACTTCAGAAATTAAATAGCTTTGGAGAAACCCTGGTGTGAAATGGCTGGAACTGAGGCCGTGCTATTCTGCTGCCGGCTGGAGCACCCCCGGCCCTCCCCAGCCCACACCTTCATTTGTTTGCACAGTGGCCATCTGAAGTCACTGGACCCCACCTGTAACACTTGTCCTGTCTTCTCAGCCCTACTGTCCCTCTCATCCAGCCACCTGGAGCAGGACCTGTCCGTCACAGTGCATGGGACCTCGTCTGATGGGTCCAGGGTAGGGCTAGGGTCCCTTGGTAACTAAGGGGAACTTGGAGCCGAACACGTTCCTTCCTCAGCCTTGGCTTTAGGGAGAAGGGCAGGCACTGAAACCAACAAAATGACCAAAGCATTTTGCCTGGTGGAGGAGAAAATGGCTTTCTCTGTTTGTCTTCAATTGCCAGGATAAGAAAAATCAAAGCAAAGCAAAAAGAAATTGCTGCTCTGCAGAGAGCCCGCAGGAGGCCTGACGATTTGGCCGTTAGCACACGCCACCTGCCCAGAGGGGACACCGTGAGAGGGGCCTTCTTAAAGGCTGAGATGCTGCTGCCCTGGGCCCCTGGAGGTGACTTGCTCCTATGGTCTTGAAACAGGGACATTAAACTGATCCCTCTGCCACCCAGGTGCCAACAGGAAAATGGATTTCTCCCCTCGGAACTGTGGTATAATGGAAGTGCCTTTTTGTCTGATGCGTTTAGAGTTGAGATTTGGAATCGTGCTCTGGGTTGAAATTCTGAATCCCACGGAAGTGGCAGAAAGGACCCTCCCCCATTTGCAAAACACAAGCACCCCAGTCAAGAAGTGTTCTTTTCAATTGGGCCCCGGTTCCCTGGGAGCAGGTTCCGGCGTTATTTATTTTAAATGGCTTTTCTGCCTTTCAGTTTTGAGATTTTTCAGAAAACATGACTTCCCCAAAGGGCCAGGTGGCTCAAGGAGAAAGGCGTTCCATTTTTTATCGGTCACGAAACAAATACAATATCTTTCTAAAGTTGTGATTTGAAATTGGACTGGATTTTCTCTTTTCTTCGGTTTCATCACTTGGCTGTCAACTGCTAAGCGAACGCCGTGTCCTCTGGCCATTTAGATGCAGGGTGTGATGTATAGCTTGACCTTCCTAATTGGGGGGCGCACTGTCTGAATTAGCGACAAGACTGAATTATGGTGCTTTTAAGAAAAGATATTCCATTTTATACTTTCAAATTCATGAAAGCATTAGGACTGGTCTCCCAAAGCATTGCTCAGGGACGTCTCTCTGGGGACTCAAAGCACTTGTGAGCTTATGTGCTGAGTGGACTTGGAGACACGGGAAAACAGCATATTATTTTAAGTCCGTGATAGATTTCCTTTTCAGATTTTATTTGCACTAATTAATTTGCCCAAAGGAGTCATTTTGTAGGGAGGGGGAGTAACCACCCAGTGAGCTGGTTCTGACTCTTCGGTAGGTGAGTGGCGCAGCAGTCTGGCGCAGCTCCTCGTTGGCATGAGCACAACCTGGCTCTGAGTAGAAGTAGATGATAGATTTTGAGTTCCGTCTGTCCAGACCATCTCAGTACAATAGAAAATGAGGAAGAGAGGAGAGGGTGGCAGCCTCAGGGGACACATCCTTCAGTCAAGAGGAAGGTGGGAGAATGACCTCAACTCCTTGGAGCACAGCCTCCAGAGGCACAACAGGTGATGGCCAGGTGGGACAGCTGGCCCTGCCCAGAGCTGAGGCGCCCCAGGATCAGCCCATTTTTTAGGAGATGTCTGCTGTTCGCCTGATGAGGGTTGTGGCTAGGACACAGACAGTGGCTCACATTTGCCATTCAAGTCCAGGACTACTAGAAACAAAAAGTGTAGGGGCTGGGGGCCTTTCAGTGGAGGAGCACTGGTCTAGCATTCTTGAAGGCCTGGGTTTGGTCTTCAGCACGCAAGAACAAAAACCAGAAACAAAAATCTTAGCTCCTCCTCTTATGACAGCAGAATGGCGGGTTCCCCCATCTGCCAAGGGCAGTCTTCTGTTGGTATCGATAACAACACACACACACTGTACTCTGAGCACCGGCAGCTAAGAGGGCCTGGAGCTGGGAGCCGTGGGTAGCCAGGTGGATGGACCGCAAGGGAAACAGACGTGTACGGGTGTCTGTGTGAAACACCAGTGCTGACACACCTTCCAGATCCAGCTGGGGACAAAGGCAAAGCTCTCTGGACAGCAATTACTTCCATGGTCAAATGTGCCAGGAAGGAAGAAGCCTGATGCATAGAGTCATATACCCACCAGGTGCCAGGGACATTAAACACATATCAGGTGAGACCTGCCCTGTGCTTGGCTGTGAGCAACAGGTGGTGCATTCCAGTCTTCTTGTGAGTGTCTTTTCAAGTGACCCAGGATGACAGTTACAGACTGTGGAGAAGAGGGAGACACGTCGGACCAAAATTCAAAGAAGACTTCCAGGGCATTTTTTTTGATTAGGACTCAAGCTGCCAGTTTCCACAGGAGATGCCCCTTCCCTCAGAAGATTTCTATGCCAAAGGGAAAATGTGCTTACCCTCAACTTGTGTGCCAAAGGTACAAGTGGCTCTGCACACAGTAGGTCAGACTTCGCAGGACCGTAGGCCCAGGGCAAAGACTTAGCCTGGGTTTATTGGATTCCTGGGGACTATCTGGTGATAAATAATAGCCTTTGCTAAGGAGGCCTGCCATCATGGTGCTCAATGCTTGTTTAATGGGATGGAGGTGACATTGAGAAACGCCTCCCTGCTAAGGAGGCGCTGGTGCTCCCACCTGAGGATCCAGGATACCTGGCAGGATGCTGAGGAAGGAGGCCAATTACTCTTCTGTCATAATGGACACATGCGAAAACCAAGTGGGCAGTGGCACTTGTCTGGAGATGCTACTTCATCTTTCGGGTATTCCAGGCAAAAGAGCAAATGATTAGAAGAAGCAGATCAGTCCTCTTCACTCTGCATTTCTGCATACGTGGGTGTCTCTTGCCTTCTTGTTATTTAGGGTTTCCTAAGTGTGCATAGTTGAAAGTGATTACTCAGAAAAATATCTTGAGGGAAGGGAAAGAATTCCATATGTTATTACTCTTTGCTCCTGTCTTCAGGGATCCATTTGAATTCTTTTTTTTTTTTTTTTTTTACATTTTTGGCAAAGCCAGAACTACTTAAGGCAGACTTGAGGCTGTCACCCTGCTTTAGCCCTTTATCCCAAACAGCACTGACTTTTCCGGGAATAAGGAGAGAGATCATCCAGCGAAATCCCGTTTAGGGTTGACTTTGATGTTCCGATGTCTAGATGCAACTTTAAACATCTTTTAAATTCACAAACCACTCCTAAGAGCTTTTCTTTTCTAAAAGGAAATTACTTGGAACAAATATGACATCGATTTTCCATCTCCCTTGATTAGTCTCATTTGGTCTGATTTTTATTATTTAAGGCTTACCGACAACGAGAATATACAGTTAGCGATGGTTCTAATTAGATTTTGTGACCTTTAAGAAAGCAAAGGAGGCTCTGGGCCCGACGGTGTCTGAAACTGCCAAAGAACAGGGCAGGGATTTATGACTCTCTCCCTACAGCACATGACGCTTGGACAAATAGCTCCGCGTCTGCTCTGGGGATGGGGAGGCAGGACCAAGGAGGATGGGGAGACGTGTGAGAGGAAGAGGGCGAACGGCGGCGCCGCTGTGATGGTGCTGGCGGCTCAGAGTGGGGTTTGTGTGGCCACTTTGATCAACAGATGGTCAAATAAGGAACATTGGCGTCAAACAGTTCTAGCTTTTGACGAGGTCCATTAACAACAAGTGGACTGTGTAGAGCGATGAGGTCATGGGTGTGTATAGGAAGCATAGGGAGGCTTTATGTGCGGCATGAAGCGGGGGCATTATGAAGGTGGTCCGGAGCCCGGGACAATGAGATGTCTGCTGAAGGGGCAACTTGTTAGTCGGACCCACGGGGTGGGGGGCATGCATTTTCCAAGCCTGCTTTCCATAATGGCTGGAGCTTTGGAACACACTGACCGACCCAGAGAGAGATAAATATGCGGTCTGTCGGGAGGCCAATCTCCTGAGTGAGGCATTCACTGGAGAGAAGCTGGGGCCCTGACAAATAGTCACCAGAAGCCAATACAAATTAGAGAGGCTTTCCTCTTCACGCGGACCTGCTTTCCTAGCGTCTGGAATGACGATCAGGTGATTCAACATTAATGCCTGTAGTGTACCCGCGGCTCCCCCAAAGGTGCCCACAATGCTATATATGTTTAAGGTGGATCATAATTTCCACAGTCCCATCAACACGCCCGCCTCGGACACACAGACACCCCATTGGGACATAATGAACATTTACAGAAATGTAGATTGAAAACAGACGGGCTTTTCCAATGGATGTCTCTTTTATTTTTCTTTGGTATGATTCAGGAGGTGAGAAGCTGGCAACTCTCGAGTGCAGAAGAGGCCGAGGCACAGAATTCAGACGAACCTGGTTTGTATAGTGGCTCCGCCATCTCCAAAACTGAAAAAAAAAAAAACCTACGAAAGAAGTGTTAGTGACTCAGTGCAGATACTCTGCCAAGCTCACGCAGGGCAATGGGTAGACACCGTTCAGAGATCTAATACATAAAACCCTACTCTAAATGAGAAGTTGCTGAGCTCTCTGATGGCGTTCACTGACTTTCTGCTGTGTGGTAACGTCATATAGGAAATGGACTTCTCCGAGGGGCTGAGTAGACCCCCTGATGTCCTCAGAATGCTTCTTTCACTTGAAAATTCACAAGAAAGGTGCTTGCCTGAAGCTGTCCCCCTGGGCTCAGGAAGGACAGGCATGTACTCACACTGAGATGACAGTCATCACCCTAAGATGGCTGGCACTCATCGAGGGCTGACTGTAGGCCAGACACAGCCGTGATGCCAATCCTAAGTTAAAGATGGTAACAGAAAGTCTGAGAACTTTCGTAAGGCCCCTCAGCCAAGCAGTGCTGGTGTCTGGGTGAGAATTGGGACAGCACCCTCTCAGCACATGGTCAGTCCCAGACCGCCACACACCTTCCTCTCCAGCACGCCCCTCTCCCCGCAGGTCAGCTCTTCCAGGGACTTCTCTGCCCATGAGCTCTCCCACTCTGCTAGCTGATGTGGTCTTGGGCAAGTTAGTCAACCTCTTTGGACCTCAGTTTTTCCATCTGCAAGGGGAGGGTAGTTGGAGAACCTAAGCGAGGCATTGCTATAAGATCACAGGGTTGAATCCTGGATCTACGCAGGGGATGGTGCAGAAGACATGCTCCACAAATGCTGGCCACTTCCCCTCTCCAGGTGTAGGGGGGTGGGCAGGGTAAGAACACTCAGAGGTTAAAGGGACAGGGCTCCCCTCCCTTCCACCTGGCTCCCATCTGCTGAGTGCCCATTCCCAGCCTGGCAGGGCCTCTCACGCAGTACTCCTTGGTGTTATTTGGGGAGTGGATGGACTCTATTCACTCTACTCTTTAGCTCTAGGTGTGGCAAATGAACAAAAAGCACCAGCAATGGACTTGTCAGTGTTTCCTCGGTTACTCTCATGGGTCATCGGCCGGTTGGGCTCTTCCCTGATGATGGGAAATGAACCAGCCACCCTGAATCCCCCTGGGAAGGTTCTTGCTCTCTCTCCGCAGCGAGCACAACCCAGAGGTCCCTCCAAGAGCCCAGTTCTCCTGGGTGAAGGGGCAGGTGATGCAGGGTGATACCATCGAGGCCTGGAGGAGCTGAGCTGCGAGCGCACCGTAGTGTCACGGTGGCCTTGCAGGAGGCGCAGTGCGTGTGGCGGCAGGCTGGCAGCAAGGCAGGCAGGCCTGGCAACGGCCGAGATGGCTTCCCGATGATATCAATTTCTTTTAATTATTCCATTCCGACAACTTTGAAAGTCACTCCGTAAGCTGACCGGTGATTTATGCCTGGCATTAGCTCCCGCAATGCTGCTGACAGCCTCTGCCGCTCCCCCGGCCTCCCCCTCGCTGCACACCCGTGCCCGCAGGCTCCGACTGCAGCCCGCGGGAGTCACCGTGCTTGGCCACCTGTGTCCACAATTCCCAGAGAAGCCTTTGGGATGAGAGCAGGGGGTCCCCTGGGATCCTAGCTGGTGTCTGAGACGCAGGATGTAGAGAATGGTGTTGGAGCCGTTTCCTGTCGAGGAAAGCAGCCCTCCTGGTTTTCCCTTCCCTCCCTTTTTACCCTTATTTGCTGCCCTCGTTCCCACCCCCTTAAAATTCTGAAGATATGAAATTTCTCTGTGGAGGAGAAAGGCCACACCAGGAGCAGTCTGGGATGCTGCCATTTCCTGTTGCCAGAGACCCTGCAGGCACCCTTAACCTGTAGAGAAGGGGACCAAGAGCAACCAGGTAGCAAAGGGTTACCTGGAACTAGACAGCCACTCCAGGAGGTCACCTGACTGCCTGATGAAGTGGAAAAAGAAATGACTTGGAAGATCAACACAGAAACACATGCAGTTTCGGCCACAGCCCCTCCCGGCTCCAGTAGGAGATGGAGGACCCCCTGACGATGGGGCAGTTTACCCCTGGAAGGGCCCAGGTGAAAAGGGCACCCCATGAAATCTCAGTCTTTCTGAAGGTCAAGACTGTGTTTTGTGAGCCAAGAACATTTATAGAGCTGTAAAAGGGATCATTTTTGCTAATGCCATGAAATTATATTCTGAGCCAAATAACAGAGGCCCACGGCAGGTACAGAAGTCATTTTCGTTGAGTGTGAAACCTGGCTTTTAAAGAAGTGGAAGGTGGCACTGGTTGATATTGACAGGGTCCCTTTTTCTGTACAATTTAAGTTATCAAAGGGAAGCTGTGACTTTGTAAAATCTGTCCCTCTAAAGAAATCACCTGGGAGGGGTAAATGAAGAAGGCCTCACGTGGACAACTAACGAGAGTGGAGAGAGGAGAGATGCTGGGCCAGCGTCACCTGTCATCGTATATAGCACATTATGCACAGTGCTCTTGGCTAGGCCCTGTCCTAGTCACTGGGGGCAGAAGCAAAGAGGACAGCCCTGTAGCCAAGATCCATGCTCACCTTCTGCTGGGAGAGGTGCCCAGAGGGTTTGCACAATCAGTTCCTTTAACCATCTCGAGAACCCCAAGAGGAAGGTAGTATAATTGTCCCCACTTCAGACTAGAGGAAATTGAGACCAGACAGCTGTTCAACCTCATCCCATCTCTACCTCCATGTTCTGAAGACTTGGTGCTGTTGTGGGCACAGGTTTCCATGTGCTGTGGACTCAGTCCCAAGCCACCATGCTGTCCCAGTGCCCACCAGCTGGTGCCAAGGGCCACCTCTGCCCTGCAGATGCAACTCTTAGGCTGCTCAGAATCACCTTTTCCGGGGCCCAGGCTGTGCCTCCATGGCTGTTCCTGAGGCTCTTGGTCTAAAGTTGAGCCCCAGTCCAGCCCCCACTGGTTGGCAACCTGCCTCCCTCTTCCACCCCAGGAGCATGAGCCCTGGAGAAAGACGAAGCTCTGAAGGAAAGCCATTGTCCACCTCCTTTCCCCAGCCCTAACATCCTAATCCTTCTCATCTCCCAGAGAGGAGGATTCTCATGGGAGGTGTAGCCCCCTCTTAGCCTCTTCTGTCCCCTCTTGGCCTCTTCTGTCCCCTCCCTGAGCATCCCCTGTTGAAGCAGTTTATGTGGGCCAACACAGTCTCTTCCATTCCTTCTAGCCCCCCAGTGGGCTGGTGTCCTCCCTGGCCTCATCAAGTCACCCCATAACCCAACTTCCTCAGGGTGAAAGGGCAGGGCAATCCTCATGCTGTGCCTCCAAGGCTGCTCCTCCGTAATCCACCCAGTGCAGACTTCCAATGCGACCACTCTGGAGAATGGTAGCTGAATCCACAGCCTCCTTGTGACCCGTTCTCTGTGGCTTCTTCTCAGCCATCCCCACTCCTTCCTATGTCTCACTCTGAGTTCTGGACACCCCTTGCCTGGCTTCTCCCCTGCATGGGTCCTGGGAGAGGCCTGCTGGCTTGGGGGCTCTCTCCCCAAGCGCCCTCAGCTTGGCATTGCCTCCTCTCCACCTGGCTCCCCCGTGCCCCCAGCATGGGCTTTGCTGGCCCAAGTCCTTGTTCTGAGCCTCCTAGAAAGTCTCACCAGCCCTCAGGTGCTATCCACAGAGCCCTGGGGCTGTAGTGAGTCTTTTTGCAGTCATGTCCAGGCACTGCATGCCCCGCTCTGTCATGGCACATCTCTGTGTGCCATGACATCTCTGGATATGCCCCTGTGTCCATGGCCTCAGTAAGACCCTTATTTTCCCTTGTCTGAGGAGTAAGTCTTCCTTACCTTCATCCTCTCCCCAGTCTACTCTTGATCCCTGGCTCATCCCAAACCTTCTCTCGTCACCCATTGGGTTCTCCAATGGCTTTGCCAACCCCTTCAAATGGAATCTCAACTCTCAGCCTGGAAGGGAGGTCCTTGGTAAACTGACAGGCTTTCACGCACTCTGAGCTCCAGTGCTCTTTGAATTCCCCATGATGTAACTTGGACCTGGAATGTGCGCGCTCCAGGCTTCTCTGCCTATTCCTACAAGGTTTCCACTCATCTGGAGACCTAATCCAGCTGTACAGCCTGAAGCTGCCTCTGACCTGCCACACCCTTGAAGTGACTAAGCCCTAGGTGCTGGGCCCTGACTCTGCCTTCATTGGGGCTTCTCCGGTCTCCCCTCCTGTGGTTACAGGAGGATGGAACATGCTGGATCTCTCTTTGGGTCTCTGCAGTCTAGGCCAAGGTCTAGGGTCTAGTACACAGCAGGCTCAGTCTCTGCTGGTAGACTTGCTAAACAAATCAATGCCGTCTTCATTGATCATGTGGGAATAAATCTTAGACCATCCCTAATGACTGCAAATTCCAGATGGGAAGACTGTGGAATCAAAATTCATGAGGTCTTTTTTAAAAATTTTAGAATGCTCTTTGATGCAAATGTAATCGATTGGTCATCAAAGGTTTTAAAAAATGATGTCCTTGAGGTCTAGGGAGGTCACCGAGATGGTAATGCACAGTTGCTGTGGGCTGACCAGGGGGGTAGACACAGGCAGAAAGATGAGAAGGGCCAGCCTGGGAAAGAGGCCTGGAATAGTAGCTTCCCCTACAGATAGTGGGCTGTCAATGTCAAGTGGCCCCCAACACCAACAGCATCCCACCTGCTCTATGCCGGCCATTCAAAGAACCAAGAAAACTGCAGCTCCAGCAGAAAAGCTCCCTTCAAGATGTTGCCAACTAGCAATCTGTTCCTTAAAAGGCAAGAATGATCTGTAACCCAGCTTCGGCACCAGCACATTTTTCTTGTTCAATTCGGCAGCCCAAATTGCTGTACTTGGGTTAGCAAGTTAAGCTAAAAGGTGTTATGCTAGACACTCTAGGAGAGAAAGCAATTGGTTCTTTGAATTTGATTACTTGTTTGAAAATACTTTATTCAATAGAGAAATTGTGAGCAATTGAGCTTTTTTGCAAATCACATATATTTTTTTAAATGCATCTAGGGAGTGCCCGTTAAATGGAAAACCTTGTGGCTGAGTGCTTTGGGAAAGTGAAAAATTGCTCCCTGTTCAGAGTTTGGAAAAATGGACTTTTTTTTTTTTTAACCTATTGGTTTTAGTCAAGGCAGGTCCACATCCGCCCCGTCCAAGGCTGTCAGACAGTTTTTCCCAGGCTCAGGTCCGTCTCTTCCTCCCCACAGGATGCCCCAGGATGATGGGCTGGAGCGTCCTCTGACAGGGACCCTTCACACCTGTTGCAGCTGCCTTTGCCTTCACTAGGGAGCCACTGCCAGGACTAGGTGCTCTGCCACTCAATAGTCCCTCTGGACCCTGTGTCCTCTCAGTGGCTTTCCCCATCTTATCTTTCTTGGGTCATGCTTTAGAACCAAGGATGGACATGGCAGAGGAGCCGTGGAGCAGAAGGCTTAACATTGTCACCTCCAGCACCCAAACTCTGGATTTTGGAGAGTGATCTTGCACATAGTAGGTACATAGTAAATTCTTGTGGGTTTATCCCAGGGACTCTGGCAATGTGTGCTTCTTTTTTTAATTTCCATTTTTTTTCTTTTTATTTTATATTTGCATTGTAGATATGATTTACCACCAGCTCTGGAGCTTTCTGACTTCAGTGCAACATTTGTAAACTTGATGACAGCCTGTCCATGAAATTAATTAGAGCAAAAGTTAAGTATCAGTCCCTGGGCTCTGCCACACCATTTTCACAAGGCCATCAGGATGAACTATTCCCCCTGGGGCAGTCACTGCTCTCTCCTGCTCCTGAGGGCTCTGATGGGGAGGAGAGAAAACCTCCTGGCTCTGGGTCCTTCTTCAGGATCACCAAAAGTGACCCGGAGACAGGTACCCTCCCACAATTTGGCTTCTTTTGAGTTCAGATACTCAGCATCACAGTTAAAAAGAAATATTTGTGTCGAAAAACACCATCAACAGCAATAACCGCCATTATAAAGAAGATTTTAACCCACTGGAAATAACACACATTGAAGTCTATGCTGCATTTTTTGATATAAATAGATTCTCCTAATTACAAATGAAACAGGCCTATTTTGATTTACTGCTTATACCCGAGTCCAGTAAAATTTGATTTCCCTGAAAGCAGTTCTAAAACTTGACTTTTAGTTAGTATCACTGCACAGTAGAGGATTCCATTTGGAGAATCCATGGGCTCCATCTCCCATGGGCTTCATCTTATAGGGCCCCTTTGGAGGCCAGGCCAGGCCTTGTCCCAGACTGCAAAGAGAGGGAGACTGGAGTTACATCTCCCGCCTCCAGTTTGTTCTACATCAGGAAAGAACACTCTGTGATACACACACGGTCTCTTCTCAGTCATTGTGCATGGAAGACATTACCAACCCACCCAGGCCCTCTTCCCAAGAGGTCAGGTGACACTCAGAGTCATGCCCAAGTTTGTTCTCAAGATGAAACCCACTTGTTCTCTTTGCCTCAAGCCTTTGGGGCTCCTGTCTCCGTCTGCAGGGGAGATTTTGAGGTACATTACAGACAGGTTTGACAGAGAACCATAGACACAAGAGTCTGCGTGGGTTCTTTCATTTGGATGTGGAGCTGGGCTGGCTTTTCAACAGTCGAGACAGCTGTGGCTTGAATGTCGGAACTTTACCTACATGGCTGGCCCTCCTCAGTTCACATTGACTAGCAAAATATGTTTTTCTGCTTAAAGAACAGAGAGAGTGAAGTTGGAAAGACCATTGAGTCCAACACTCTAATTTTACAAACAGGCAAACCAAGAAGGCCTGGATTTGAGGCAGAATTGCAGACTCAAGCCCCACACCTGGCCCCTCCTGCACATGGAAACAAGGATTCTCCCTGAATCAGTCCACACTCACTGCCAGTGTTCCTACGGTGGATGTGCATGGACACATTGCTCCCTTCCTCTGCCCCTCCAGTCTTGTAGCCTCCTAATGGCTTCTAAAAAGAAGCAGTGGCAGCCGGCCCTGAGGGTCTCTCTTGGCACCAGGTTACTTATCCAGCAGCAGAACTTGTGCCTCTGGAATCCATAAAATGGAGCAGCGCTGCCTGAACAGAAGCAAAGCAACCCTGCATAGGACTGCACAACCAGCAGTTCACTTCTTGGGTTTGGAAAGCCTCCACTCTCCCTGAAGTTTGATAATCTATCAACATTAAAAGGATGGAACTTTGGATGACCTTTCCCTCTTGCCAAAAGAAACAAAGCCATTTTTGAGCACTTTCAGCATAAAAAGACAATCTCTTAGGATCACTACCCAGTGACTCACTTGTGAGAAGGGGCTGGCTGGGAGAGCCATCTTAATCTGCCTGCCATGCATCAAATTGATTTAGCAGGCAACAAATGTCAGGAGAAATTAAAAAGGGAGTAATCACTCAAAGAAATTAAAAAAGGTTGACCAGTGTTCAGCAGCATCATATAGGGGCCAGCTTCTGCATTCATGGTGGTTTCTGAGGTTTTATTTCCTTTTAATCTCTGCCAGTGACCAAACAATCCCTTATATTTGTGAAGCACATCAGCATGTACAAAAGCACTTTTCTGAGCATTGACTTTTATTAGGAATATGTGCACGTGTGTGTTCATTAACATTGGCAATGACTTGTCCTGTCCCCTCTCTTCTTTAAGCCACTGTCATGATCGAATATTTTTCACAGTTTGGATTCTTTCCCTGGATTGCAAAGTGATGTGCTGGCAACATAGGGAAAGGCCATTTTCTCTGCTGCCCATAACCAAGATTGAAAAAGAGGGTGGCTATGTCCTCTGTAGCCTCTACAGTTGCCCATGCTGGCCTCCCTCTGCTCCACCAGGAGGTACATCAATCCCAAAGAGAGAACCAAAAATTTATGTTCATGCCCTATGTGACATCATTTTCTAGTTCTTTATCATTTTTAATTATAAGGAGAAGTTGGAGCAACTGTCTCCTTTGTCCAGATGTGGAAACTGAGATTTCCCATTGCCGCTAGAGTCTCTTCCTTGCCCGAGGATATCACATGGAAAGAAACTGGCAAATAAAATGTCCTCACTATTTCGTTCTCAGTTTGAGGGTTATTAGCCTGTTTTTCATTACCATAATTAAACGCCTGAGGCTGGGTGCCTTTCTAAGTGAAGAGCAAATAATTATGGAAGTATGCCCTTCTCCCCTCAGCCAGCTCAGGGACTGCTCTTTCTCCTCTTGCCCCAAGTTGCACAAATCTGTCCCACATCACCTTTCTGGCCTTCCCAGACGTCCTGTATGCTCCTTTGCTGTTCTCTCCTGCTTTCTTCTCATGGAAGTCTGGAGGGCCATGATCTAGGCTGAGGCTCCAGGCATCAGTTTGTCCAATGCCATCTCACAGAAAACTGTGGGTCAAATTGATTTAGCAGGCAACAAATGTCAGGGAAACTAAAGAGGGAGTAATCACTCAAAGAAATTTTAAAAAGGTTGATCAGCCTTCATAACTATCACATGGGAGTCATCCCTCTTTTCTGAAAGGTAGACTGCAGAAGGGTCAGCTCTTGGCCAGTCCTGTGTCCTTTTGCTTTTGCTAAGCACTCACTGGCCACTCCTCTGCACAAGTGCAGTTCTAGGCACTAGGAGTGTCCTGTGAGTGCCACTAACCCTCTGCTCTGAGGGTGCAGAGGGTTAATCCCAAGATTGGACTGGCCAATGGAGAGTGATCACACAATCTTCTACCCTGTTCACTTCCTGTGACCCAATGCGCTCTCTGGTGTAGGAGTGACCTCTGGTCAACACATTTTGGAATATTGTTAGTTTTTGCTGTAACAATACCAGGCCCTTTAGGAGTGGGCTCTGTGGCAGCCAGAGAAGGAGGTAGCCCCCAGGCCCAGTGCTACCTATCAGCCCCTCTGTTTTGCAAGGTCTGCCTCCAAAAATGGTGTCAGGGCCTCAAGCTAGACCCCAGGCCTGGGGAGGCTGTGCACACTTTTGGCTGATGCTCCTCCTCCTGCCATCTGTAGGATCTAGTACCTCCCATCTCCACCCTCCAGCTGGCTTAGGGATAGGCGTGAGTTGGTGGAAACTGTGCAGGGGTGGTGGTGTTGGGCAGAAACTCCTCAGGCCACTTCTCACTGCCTACCTCCTCCCTCCAGGACTTGGCGCTGTGGGAGCAGCTGCTGCCTGACCAGGTTCATTGTGAGGGGATGATAAAAAGCAAGAGGCAGAGAAGAAAAGCAAGCAGAATGGCTTTAGGTGGTGAGTGACCACCCAGCAAGGCAGGCCTAGCTGAATCCCCACTCCCAGGAGTTGTAGTTAAACTGCCAGCCTACCCCAGGCACTCTGGAAGGGGCAGAGGTGCAAGGCACAGAGGCAGGCTGAACCCACTTGTCCTGGGCCCAAAGACCTGGCCCCATAGGGGAGACTCCCATTAGGCCCAAATTAACTGCAGAGCCCAGAAAAGTGTAGGCCATTGAGGTCCTCAGATCTCTGCACTGGGAGGTGACCTGTTGGTCCTTGTTCCTAAGTCCATCACATACTCCCTCCCAACCCATGCATGGCTGCTCGTCCCCACCCCATAAGGCCTTCTTTTCTGGGGTTCTAGAACTTGCACTTTGGGATCAGGGACACTATAGAGCAAGTTGCTAGCCTGGGCCAAGGCATTGACAAATACCACACGGAGCCAGTTTCCTCCATCCCCAGTCTGGGGTGGAGGAAGGGAACCAGCTAGGGGAGGGAAGGGTGGTCCCAATCAAAATACCTTCCAGAAGAAAAGTCAAGGGGAGGCCGGTATCATTGTGTATTACCAGAGGTTCCCAAGACCCAGGATCCGGAGAAGACAGACGGAGTCTACTCAGGAAATTCCCATTCAATCCAAAGCCATTCAGCAAAAAGAATGGGAGAAACAGCTGGAGAAAGCCAGGAAGCTGGTCGTTAAAGGGTAATTAAGGGACCCTCATTCAGTAGCAGCGGCCTGGGAGAGCCAGGGAGGAAGCTGAGGAGGTGGTGGTGCCCCTCCCCCACTTGCGCAGACAAACCCTGGGCTGCAGGCAGAGCTGTTAGGGACAGCAGCGCCACGTGGAGACTGGATCCATGTACTCCTGCATGGAAGACCTGCGTGCACACCACGGGACTGGAGCTGGCCCATGTGGGAGCCAAGTCCCGCACAGTCTGCTACTTACCTGCTGGTCCATACCTGGGACTGCAGGAGATCCTGGAGCTTTGCTTTTGCCCAAGAGTTTTTCACTTCATGCTTTGGTCTCTCCTTTTATCTACCCAATCCTTCATCTGCCTAACAACCTTTGTCTCTATACCACCAAGCCTCCTTCCATCTTTTCATGCTTCACTTATTCCATTCTTCCTTTCCCCCTTCATATCGTCCATCATGTCTTGGTCCAATCACCCTTCCTTCCTTCTTTCATCCACCCATCCACCTATCCATCTACCCATGAACCCATCCATCCATTCACCCGCCCCCACCTCCCCACCTACCCCCGTCCTGCCCATCCATAGGATCCACTGTCTATCACAGATAATCAACATGTACTTTGTGCTTCTCAGACAACTGCTGCTTCGCATCTATAGCATTTTCTCTCACAGTCACCCCAGGACAGGGTTAGGCTGGGGCTCAGGACCACTATTTAGTAGGTGAAGAATCTGAGACTCAGAAGTAGAGGGCTTCCTGATCATCACAGGTTGAACCCTAGACCCTGTACCTGTCCCACGGTGCCACTCTCTTCTCTAGTCTGCACCCATCTTGCCTTGGGTGAGTCCCTCAAGAATTTGTGGTTGTGCTGGAGATGGAGCATTTGGTCACCATGGCCAGTGCTCTTGGAGCTGGAGATTCACCAGGGAGCCAGCCATTCACCTGGAGACACTAGAGTAGCTTCCCCCCATGTTCTTTGCAAATGTAGATTTGGGAGGAAGTAGACATGTGTGCTGTCCCCAGTTACCCCATCTGTCAAACCAGGGAGTCAGCCATGACATCCTTCCAGATCCTTCCAACTGGCACTGAGGTGTGTTCCAAACAGGAGGGTGGCCACAATATTCCCCTGTCCTTACAGGACACTGAAGAACTGCCACCCCACCCACCAGTTCTTCCACAGCTCCCCCACCCCAGCCAGCCAGGATGCGACACATATGTCCTCTGGTTCCCAGGGTAGGTACTGGGATTTCACATGGGTGCTAGGCCTTTGGAGTGAGTGAGAAGCCCTGGCTCTCACGTCTTTCCTCAAACTGCCAAGCTCAGCACTTTGTTTCCTGGGAACCACTGCCCAGGACTCTGGATTCGTGGAAATGCAATTTCCCTCTGCTGTTGGGGGCGGGGCGGCCATCAGTTATCCCTAATAACTGGGCAGACGACAGCATAGCACTGCCCTCGGCCGTCTTAATAGCACAGAGTGGTCACTCTCTCTCTTTTTAGAATAGCAATTCCACTGACTCCATTACCGAAATGGCTCTTGCCTTCCGTGCCCTGTCCAAGTTGCTCTGTCGTTGTTTTATTGCTTCTCTGAAAAATCTACTAATTAAGGTGAAAGCCGGATACAAACAGGGCTGGGGCTGTGGTGCAAAGGACAGAGCCTTCACTAAGCTGGCTATAGGCTCTGCTCAGGGCCCTGCTGCCACCGCCTCCTCTGTCTAGGACTGGCAAGGCCTGGGCCCTCCCCGCAAGAACCCAGATGCCCATCAGCCTGGGTGGGACTGGAAGGAAGGACCCTTGCTGTAGTCTGTGCTCAATGGTTAGGGGAGGGGCAGTGGCAGTAGATGACCAGGGGCCCTCCAGCCAGGGCCTCCGGGAGCAGAATCCTGCCTATACGGAAGGGTCAAAGACAACCTCAGCCCTCCAGGGACTGAGAACTCAGCCACACACAGGACATACATGGGGAACAAACCATTCTCCCAGGGCTCTAAGCCAGCTAGAGACCTGGGGTGGCAGGTAGATAACCATCCACTGGGGCAGGGTGGAAGCCAGGAGGGATTTCTGGAGTCCAGAGACGTTAGAACAAAGACTTGAAGGCCAGGTCAAGGGAGAGGCAGAGACAGGAACGCTTGCGAGCCAGAGGACAGGCAGAGAGAGCAGCAAGTGAGGGCAGCTCAGCCCCTCGGGGCCTCACCCACACTTCTGCCCAGGAAGAGAGATGGCAGCCACCTAGGAGGGGGCTCAGCTCCTCTGTGCCCTGCTTCCTGCCACCTCCCAAGACAAGGTCTCCCTCGACCCTCAGAAGAAGATTTAGGGCCAATCTTAACAACGAATCGGTCACCAAGCAGCAGACAGCTGAAGAGTAAGATTTTACCTCTGCCCTGTGGCTTTGGCCCCTTTGTCTTGCATGGATGAAGGAAAAGAAAAAACTCACCTTTTCCAGTTAAGTCCAGAGGCCACCTACAAACCAGATCATTAGGGAAATGGTGGCTTTATTTATTTTTTTCTTCCTTTCACCCCTAAATGACAATTATTCTTGATAGAATAACACAGTTTTTCTCTCATCTTTGGGGTCCCAGACAGGTGAGTGTGGAAGCCCTCCCTACCCCACCATGCCCTGGTGGCCTGCTAGGGCTGGAGCCATCACTCATCCTGGGCTTTGTGGGATGTTTAAACCCGATCGTGTGGCTCAGCTCTGGCACCTGGGGAAACATCTCTGCCTCAGATCAAGTGTGGCTACCCAAACCCCACCCTTGGCAATTTCCTGACCAAACACTTTAACCTTCTCAAACCCAACTTGTCCCCAAGTGAATGAAAAGCTGACATCAGGGTTTACGTGGCCTTTCCAGAGCAAGCTTTGGAGAGGATTTGGAGGTTGGCAAGAAGAACTAGAATGTTCCTCTATGTGTAAAAAGCCAGACAGTGCTGTGACTCATGAGAGCTCCAGAGTCGGCCCCTGCCCACATCTCCTCACAGCCCTCTCCAGCTACCTGTGCTCCTGGAAGTCTTACTATATCCCCACCTGGATGTGTTTCAAAAGTCATCCTACTGCCTGCCTTTGAAATGGGGATCAAGTAGGTATCAGACACAACCTTCCTCCGTCTTCTTATCCCTCTTCTCTTTCCCAAAACAATCCTATTCTGAGAGTATCCACTGTTTCACTATGGTTGCTTTTCCAGGGTTAATTTGGTCTTTTAAAATTGTATACAAGTCTCGGGGAGAAAGCACCCAGGAAAACAATGCCACAGCATACATGTGTGCGCACCCGAGCGCAGGTGCTCCCGGCTTGCTGCCTTCTGACAGCCCAGACACAGAAGTGTGTCTACCACCCAAACCAAGAAACGAGCCTTGCCCAGGCCATCCTGCCCGTGCTGCGGCCCCGACTCCCCAGGGAAGCAGGTGTCCTGACTTCCAACAGCAAGGACCAGGTGTCCCTGTTTTTTAATCAGTTGCTCTGTTTTGCTTGTTTCAGGAGACAGAACACCAGAATAAAACAAATAGCATTTGTTTTATTTCCAATTACATGGCTAGAAAGAACATGTTTTAAAAATGGACTTTCTAAAGGGGCAAACAATATGTTACTTTTCCAAAAATGTTTTGGCATTATGTTAATAGACTTTTTGTTTATTATCTTTTTGCTTTTTGATTTATTTTGTTTTGTTGCAGATTTTTTTTTTTTTAGGAGCAAATTTGGAACATTCAATGGAGTATATGAGGCTGTAATTACGTTAACTGGAGGCTGAAAAACAATGTGTGTATCGTGATTACTTCTTTAGGGAAGCAAAATTTACATGCAGGAAATTTACAGATAAGTGTACAATTTTATGAGTTTTGAGTAATGTAAATACCCACGTAACCACCACCCTAATGAAGACAGGCAGAATTTCTATTCCCCCAGAAAGATCCCCTGTGCCTCTTCCGGTCCCTGCTTGCTAGGCTGGACCATTCTAATTGTAACCACCATCTATCCATCTTCCCTGACCTTGAACTTTATATCTATGAAGTCAGAGAATATGTACTCATTTGTGCAAAATAACGTTTTCGAGATTCATCTGTGTGTGGTGTGGTTTGCTGTTTTTTCCTTTCCGTGCCAAGGGGTATCTCGTTGTATAAACACACACGGCCATTTCCTCTCCATCTAGGAAGAGATGCTTAGCTTGTGCCTGTTTTTGTGCACACACGTTCTCTTTTCTCTTGGGTAAACAGCTGCGATGAGCACCATTTTATGGCATGACCACGCTCTTTTGCATTGTTTCCAGCAATGCAGGACAATTCCTGGCGATCCACGCCCCGTGGGCACCAGCATTTTGAAGTTCAACCGGATGAGCACCAAGTGGTATCTCGTTGTGCTTTCAGTTTGCAGGTCCCTGATAACAAATGACACTGACCAACTTTAAATGGGCTTCCTGTCCATTTGTACATCTTTTGTCGAGTGTCTATTCAAATCTTGTTCTGGTACTTGTTTGCTATTTCGTGTATTATTGAATTGTAGGAGTTCTTTAAGCATTCCGGATGTGAGGTCTCTGTTGGATGGATGGATTGCGAATCTTTTCTCTCAGACGATGACTTACCTTGTCATATTTTTAATGTTGACATTCTGTGAGCAAAAGTTTTTAAGCTTGTTGAAGTCAAATTTGTCAACATTTCTTTTTGTGATTAGTGCTTTTGGGGTCCTTTCTAAGAAATTTTTACCTGCCTTAAATTCGTGGAGATAAGATATTCTATGTATTCTGCAAGAAGCTTTCTGTTCTAGATTTTATATTAGGTCTGTATTCATCTAACTCAAATTAATTTTTATGTGTGGTGTGAAGTAGGATTCAAGGCTCATTTTTTAAAAACACATTTTCTTCATTTTTTCCAGTCCATTAGCTTAAAAGATGTTTCTTTCTCATCAAGTTGCCTTCACACCTTTATTAAAAAAAAAAAAAAGCAATTGACTGAATATATATGAATCTGCTTCTGGATTCTCCATTAAATTCCTTTGGTCCCCTTGTCTATGATTCCATCGGCACCACACTCTCCTGATTATACCTTTGCTTACATTCTGAAATCAGTGAGTTCTCCAAATTTGTAGTTTATTTTCAAGATCGTTTCTGCTATTCTGAAAGCTTTGCATTTCCATTTTTTAAAAAAACATTTTTTTTGGTGGTACTGGGAATCAAACCCTAAGGCACTCCACTACTGAACTACATCCTCAGTTCTTTTTATTTTTTATTTTGAGACACAGTGTCACTAAACTGCCCAGCCTGGCCTCAATTTATGATCCTCTTGCCTCAGCCTCCCACATCTCTGGGATTACAGGTGGGTACCACCATATACAGCTTCCATTTACATTTATAAAACTCTTACTGGTATTTGGATTGGATTGGGAGTGTGCTGAAATTATATACATATAAAACAAACAAACAAACATGTAGTCCTGTCTGGGGAGAACTTGCATCTTAACAATGTGTTTCTCCAAGACATGTTCATGCCTTGTGTGCTACTTACAGAGATCTCTAATTTCTCTTAGCAATATGCTCTACTTTTCTACATACTGATCTTGTACATCTTTAAAGTTATTTCTAAGTAGTTTATGGTTTTGATGCTGTTAGAAATGAAATTGTCCAAAATTTTCATTTCCAATTATTTGCTGTTAGAATAAAAAATGCAATTGATTTTATATTTACTTTGGATACCATGATCTTTCTAATGTGCTTATTAGTCCTAGTGGGGTTATTCTTACATTTAATGTTTTCATGCAAACAGTCATGTCATCTAGAAGTATAGGGAGGTTTATTCTTTCTTTTCTACCTGAATGCCTTTTGCTTTTCTTGACTTATTGCACTAGCTAGAATTTTCATATAGTAGTGAAGAATGATGGCGAGGACAGACATTCTTGCCTTGTTCCCAATCATAGGAACAAAAGACTTCCATGTTTCACCCATAAATATGGTTTACTAGGATTTTAATAAACATCCCTTAACAGGCTGAAGAAGTTTTTTAGACCCCAAGTTTGCTGAGAGTTTTGGTCATGAATGGGCATTTGAAGTCATGCATGGATCATGAAGTCAAACGTTTTGCTGTGTCTTTTGAAATGATCCTCTGTTTTTGCCCATTTATTTTGTTGGTAAATTATATTGGTTGTTTTTTTATTATCAAAATATTTTCATTTTCATAGCAATGTGACTTAAAGCAAGTCTTTCTAGCAATAGAATAAAAGCTATTTAAGCTTTGGGAAATAACACTTATACAAACATTTCTTCCCATTTGAACTTTCGGTGCATTAACAGAATTGAACAATAAAAATCAAAGGACATAGGGCTGGGCTGGGGCTCAGAGGCAGAGCACTCGCCAAGCATGTGTGAGGCCCTGAGTTCGTTCGATCCTCAGCACCACATAAAGTAAAATAAAGATATTGTATCCACCTATAACTAAAAATAAATATTAAAAAAATCAAAGGACATATGCTGGACACATGACGTTATACATTTATCAAACCCTCCCAAAATTGAACAATACAAAGATTGAAACCTAAATATCTGTTGGTTTTAAATGTTATGCCACACTTGAATTCCTTGGGTGGGAAACATTTACTAATGATACAGTATCATTTTAGATATCACTGGATCCAACTTAGGGAATTTTTGTTTTTGTTTCATGAGGCCAGATATCTTGTGATTTTCATGTACGTCAGTTTTCTTTATCTGGGTTTTACTGGTTTTTCCAAGGTGACCTGAGCAGTATTTCCTCTGTTTTCTGGAACTGTTTGTGTTAGAATTGTACTATTTTTCTCTTTGTTGTTTGATACTACTCAACAGTAAAGTGCTTGGGGCCTGAAATTTCCTTGTAGGAAGGATTCAATAAAAATTCAATCTCTTTAATAGACATTGGACCACTCTGAATCTCTTGTGTTTAAAGTTATGTCAGTTTTGGTAAGTTGTTTTTTTTCAAGGAATTTACTTGATCTAAATGATTGAATTTATTGGCATAGAGTCTCTTACATTCCCTTATTATCCTTTCAGTGTCTATAACATCTAAAATATATCTATCTCCTCTTTAATTTTTTATATTGATAATTTGTGGACTTTTCCCTTTTTTCTTAATCAATCCTACCAGGGATTTTTACAGAGATTTATTGAAGCACTCTTGGCATATAATAAACTGCACATATATAAAGTATACAGTTTGATAAATGCTGACATACGGTGACTGCTGACAACTGCGAAACTGTCACCACTCAAGATAATTCACCCACAAAAAGTTCACTCATGTCTCACGAAAATTTCATTCTCCCTCCACCCCCGTTTCCATCCAGCCGTCGATCTGTATTCTGCGACTAGAGGTGTGCGTTCCCTAGGTACTTTGGCTGTTCTGGAAATTTACGTAGATCAATTTATATACTGTGTTGTATATTATTTTATCAGGCTTCTACTCGCCATAGTGATTCTGGGATTCATCCATATTATTTCAGATATCACAAGTTCTTTCTTACGGCTGCAGAGTTGCAGTTGAAGAAATAACCACGACTGTTTCATTTACCTGGTCTTGGAGGCTGGCATTGTTCCCAGCTTTTGCCCATTAGAAATAAAACTGATGTGAACACTCATGTGTGGATAAATGCTTTCATTTCTCTTGAGTGAATACCCAGTATCGGGATGATTGGATTGCATGGTAGATTTTTGTTTAACTTTTAAAAAAAATCCTATCCAACTCTTTCCAAAGTAATTGTAAACTTTCATATGGTCATACAGTGGACGAGGGTTCCAGCTACTCTACATCTTCTCCTGCATGTCATGGACAGCTTACAATTTTTTAGCCATTCTATCAGATGTGTAATGGTATCATGTTACAATTTTAATTTGCAATGACCTGTGGACAAAAGATATTGAGCGGCTTTTCGTGGGCTTATTTGGCACCTAAATATGTTTTTCAGAGAAGTGTCCACTCAAATATTTAGGTCAGCTCTAAGTTCTCTGCTTTATTATTGATGGAGTGCACAGGTTTGTGTGTTGTGGAAAACAGTGCTCTTGCAGTTATGCGTTCTGCAGATATTTTCTCCCAGGTTGTGGGTTGCTTTTGCCATTTCTTTTTTCTCATTTCGTTCTTTGATTTTTTTTTATAATTTTTATTGTTGGTTGTTCAAAACATTACATAGTTCTTGATATATCATATTTCACATTTTGATTCAAGTGGGTTATGAACTCCCATTTTTACCCCGTATAGAGATTACAGAATCGTTCTTTGATTTTTAAAAGTTGTTTTATTTTTAATTGAAAAATAACGTTGTATATACTTCTGGGGTTCAATGCGATGTCACAACACATGTGCATGATGTTGAACTGTGGAGTCAGGCTAATTGACATAGCCACTATCTCACACATTCATCATTTCTTTGTGGTAACAACGTCCAAAATCTACTCTTAGCAATTTTGAAATCTATAACCTATTTCTATTAACCATAGTCTCCATGCTGTGCTGTAGATCACTAGAGCCTTTTTCTCCATCTAACTGGAGCTTTGTGCCCCACCCCTGCCACTGTGAGCACCTCCCTCCTCCGCACCCACTCACCCACCCTCCAACCCCCGGGGTCCCCCTTTCTGCTTGTCACTGCTGTGCGTTTGAATCGTGCCTGGGCTCTCCCTGTACCCTCCAGCAGATTATGTGTCCCTGCCTCCCTTCCCTTTGCCTGTATTCTAATGGGATTATTTATTTTTTACTGTTGAAAATTCTCCATGTATATTAGTCCTTTGTCAAATATGTGATTTGTCTATATATTCTCATAGCTTGTCTTTTTATTCTCTCAACATGGTCTTTGACAGGGCAAACATTTTACATTTGGACAAGTTTCAATTTCATTGATATTTTTCTTATTTGAATATGCTTTTGGTATCAAGTCTAAGGACTTTGCTCAGATGCTAAAAGTTTTTTTCCTGTGTTTTTCTAAAAGTCTTTGCTTGTTTGATCTGAAGTCTCTAATCCACTTTGAGTTAATTTTTGAAAAGCAGTGTAAGATTTAGGTAGATGATCACTTTCTTGCCCATGGATAATCAATTGCTCCAACACCCATTGTCAGAAAAGCTACAGGCTGGCTCCGATGAACAGCTTTCGTGCCATTGTTAACGTCGGGTTTGGGCCAGTTTTATTTGTACACCCTGCCTTTAATGGGCATTTGGACTGCTGCCAGTTTGACCACTCTGATGAGCAATACTTCTGTAAACACTATAATGCATAAAAATCATTTGTGGGCACATTTGCATAGCCCCCTTCTGGGTTCTCTGTTCTGCTGCTTGGTCTGTGCTTGTCCCCCACCAATTACATACTGCCTTGTGACTGCAGCTATAGTGCAGACCTCAATATTGGGCAGAATGATTCCTTGCACTTTATTTTTCTTTGTTATTGTAGCTTTTCTGAGGTGGGTACCTTTCCATATACATTTTAGAATAAGCATATCTATGTGTTTAAAATCTTGCTGGTATTTTGATAAGAATTCCAGAGATCAGGGGCTAGGGGTGTAGCTTAGTGGCACAGCATGTACTTAGCATCTACTAAGCCCTGGGTTTAATCCTGAGAACCAAAAACCAAACACAAACCCAAAACTATTATGTCCACTAATATGGTATGTTTCTCCATCTAGTTAGGTCTCTGGTTTCTTCCCTCAGCTATAATACTTTTCAGCATAGAGATCCTCCACGTGTTTTGTTAACCAGATCCTTTTTTTCTTTCTTTCTTTCTTTCTTTTCCTTGCTTTACTGCAGTGGCTGGAACTTCCAGGACTCGGTTGCAGAAGACTGGTGAGAGTGGATGTCTTTGCTGTTGTCTTAAACTTGAGAAGGAAGTGTTCTGCTTGTACCATAAACTATGAAGTTCCGCTCAAGATCTTTATAGTTGTTCACTGTTGGTTTGAAGAAGTTCCCTTCTATTCCTAATTCACTTAAAAAAAATTGTGATGGGCACTGAATTTTGTCAAAGGCTTTTCCTGTACATGTTGAGAAGATCACATGTCTTCTGTTCAATAGCCTGTAAATGCTAATTTCAATTTGATAGAGTTGATTGATTCTTTTATCATTAAACCAGCCTTGTTGAATTCCCAGGATAAATTCCTCTTGATCATCTTTACATATACTTACATACACATGCACACAGACACACATGTGTGCATACGTTTTTAGAAATATGCACATATACATGTTTATATTTACTATATGTATTTTTAAATATACATATTTTAATTTTTTCTTGCAATTTGTAAGTGCTTCGTTGAAGATCTTTGTGTCTATTGTTTGCATCTACTGTTCTGGAGTTTCATGCTCCTGTAACGTGCTGGTCTGGTTTTGGTCTGAGGTAATGCAGGCTTCATCAAACGCATTTGGAAGTCCAGTCTCTTGTATTTTCTGGAGGAGCTAGCCTGGAATTGCATTTCTTCTTCCTCAGATGTTTGATAGAATTCATCACCAAAGCAACCTGGGCCTGGAGTTGTGTTTGTGACAAAATTTTAAAGTACAAATTCAGTTCCAAATTCTTCAAATTCAATTTCCTTAATAGTTATAGTGGTATTCAGGTTATAAATTGCATCTTGAGTAAGTTTCTGTGGTTTGTGTCTTTTAGGGAATTTATACATTCCATCTCAGTTGCTGAATTTATTGACAAAAAGTTCACAGTATTCACTCATCATCCTTTTCACATCTATATAATCTTTAGTGGTATTCTCTAATTCTTTCCCCACTTTTGCATTACCAGGAATTGAATCCAAGGGCACTCTTATCACTGAGCTATATTCCCAGCCTCCACCTTTTTTTTTTTTTGAGGCAGTTCCTCCCATGTTGGTGAGGCTGGCCTCAAGCTTGTGATCCTCCTGCTTCAGCCTCCTGAGTGGCCATGATTATAGGTGTGCCCCACCACACCTGGCCCCTCTCTAATTCTGATGGTGATAATTTATATCTTTATTTTCTCCCTGAAAAAAATCTGGCCAGAGATTTATCAATTCTATTGATATAATAAAAATATTAGCTCTTGCTTTGAGGGGTATTTCTACATTAATTTTCTGTTTTCTCTAGTATGTGGGGTTTTTGTGTTTCTAACACAAGCATTTAATATTTGACATTTCCTTTTAAGCTTTAACTGCATCTGGCCAACTTAAGTCATGTTTTGATTCTTATTTAGTTGAAATATTTTATCCTTCATCTTGTAGTTTCTTCTGTAACCCATGGATTATTTAAAAGGATTCCCTTTAGTTTTCACATATTTGGGGAATTTCCAAATATTTTTATTACTAATTTCAAAATTAAGGTCCATTGTACTCAGAGAACATTTTTTTCTCTATTTCAATCCTTTTATGTTTAATGAAGATAGTTTTATGGCGCAGACTATGAGTTATCTCAAATGTTTTGTATGCCCTTGAAAGGGAGGTGTATTCTGCTGCTATTGTTGATGTTGTTGTCCAAGTTCTCTGTGGCTTAACTGACTTTATATCTACTTGTTGTATCAATTATGGAGAAATGGGTTTTTTGTTTTGTTTTGTGGTGCTGGGGATTGAACCCAGGGCCATGCAAGGCAAGCCTTCTACCAAGAGCCACATCCCCAGGCCAAGGGATGGATATGGAGAACTGCGACTTCATGGCTTTTGAAGCAAGATGATTCTGTGCACAAATATTTGGGGTGACTTGGTCCTCTCAAGGAATTGCCCTTTGTTGTTATAAAATGACCCTCCTTATCCTGGTAGCATCTTTTGCTATTAACCCAATGTGATCTTTTTTTTAAATATTTATTTATTTTTTAAGTGTAGATGGACACAACACAATGCCTTTATTTTTATGTGGTGCTGAGGACCCAACCCAGGTCCCGCCCGCGCTAGGCGAGCGCTCTACCACAGAGCCACAGTCCCAGCCCCTCCATGTGATCTTATACTCACGTTGCAGCCCCTAGTTTTTCCTGGTATTGGTACTGTGACCTCTCTGTCCTTTACCCTTGCTCTCGCCTTTGAAGTGGATTCTTGTGGACAGTGTGGAGCTGGGTATTGTTTCTGTATCCAAGCTTCCAACAGCCTCTTATTTTTAACTGGCGTGTTTAGACTACTTACATGTTTTTAGATTCCTAATTTATTTTTCCTTTGTCTTTTCCTCTTTTTTGTGCCTGGAGAGAGTTTCTAGGCCACAGCCTGGGGAGTGGGAAGACAAAGAGTCCAGGATCTCTGTGGGCCGACAGGCTGAGTGTGGAGGTTAGGGAGGCCAGGATAGTGAGAGCATGTGAGTTGGAGTTTCCCACTGAACCTTTCACTTAAAATATAACCCTTCCCACAGCACAGTTCTCTTCTCCCCTCCATACCATCCTCTACCCAATGGTTGTCGAATGGTCCACGTATGCCTCTGTCATATACCCACAGTACAATATTCTAAGTTTTGGTTAAACAGCCAGTTATTGTTGTTTTTTTAAATACATTAATTTTTATGTGGTGCTGAGGATGGAACCCAGGGCCTTGCACGTGTCAGGAGAATGCTCTACCGCTGAGCACAACCCCAGCCCCAAAGGACAAAACATTTTAAGCCACCTGTGTGTCTACCATCTTGGCTGCCTTTGGTCCCTTCCCTCAGCCTTGGTCTCGCCCACTGTCGTCACCTCCAGCCAGAACACCCTTTCAGAAAACCCTGTAGGGCAGGTCTGCAGCCGTGGATTCTGTTTTGTTGTCGTGGTTACTTTCAACATCCAGAAATGTCCCTGATTTATATTCACGATGTTCTCTTATCTCCTGATCTTTGTTGCTCCTAAGGACATAGTGCTGCTGGCACCACTGTCCCTCGATGGTGACATGTCTCTCACCTCTAGCTGCTTTCCACATCTCTTCATTTTGGCATTTCAGCAACACCCCAGAGTTTCGCTTGTTTCCGTCCCAGTTGTTTGGCTGATCATTTTGGACCTCCCAATTCTGGGAAGTTTCTGGCTATTTTTTCTTCCACCTTTTTTCCCCCTGTTCTTTTCTCTCCCTTTAATTATATATATGCTAATCCAATTGCAATTGTCTGGCTGGTTGCTAAGGCTCCTCTCATTCTCTCAGGTTTCTCTTCTGTGTCACGCTGTTCACCTTTAACTCCACCGACCCTTTCTTTTGTTGTCTGGGCCATGGAAGTCCATTCAGTGAATTTTCCATGTGAGATGTTTTTTCACAGCTTTTCAGCTCTGTAGCTTCCATTTACATCTTTTTTTAAAAAATTTTAGGCTGTGGTAAAACACACATATGAGATTTACCATCTTACCACGTGTAGGTGCAAGCTGAGTGGCAGTGAGCACATTCACGCTGCTGCGCTGCTAACACCACCATCCACCCACCACCCACCCACAGAGGTTTTTTTTTTTTTTCATCTTGCAAAAACCAAAACTGTGTTAAACATGAGCTCTCACCCCTCTCCCTCCCATTCTCTTTCTGTCTCTGTGAACCTAACTGCTTTAGGCCCCTGACGTAAGTGGGATCCTAGTGGCGTTGGTACTGTTGTGATTTATTTATGTCACTTAGCATCTTGTGCTCAAGGTTCATGCATATTGAAGCATGTGCAGAATCCCTTCCTCTTTAGGCTGGCCATACACACACTGCAAGCACATATCACATTTATTGGTCCATTCCCCTGTTGGTGGACAAGTGAGTTTGCTTTCATCTTTTGGCCATGACAAGCAAGGCTGCGACGAACACGAGTGTGACACTGATTTTTAAAATTTGCATTTCAAATGCTGTTGTTAATATATAAAAATCAACCCATTTATGTCTGTTGGCTTTGGGTCCTGTAACCTTTGTAAAATCATTTGGCATGCTAGGGGCTTTTCCGTGAACTCCAACAGACATCAGAGTTTTCTATGTAAACAGTCTTGTCAGCTGCCATAAGCACAGTTTTATTTCCTCCTTGTTAATTCTGTTGTATTTCTTTGTCATGCTTTAGAGAGCTTCTGGGGGCTTCCAGCTTGGGGCTGGGTAGAAGTGGGGAGGAGATGCCCTTGCTCTGCTTCTGATCTTGCGGGAACTCGGTGTCAGCTCTGGTTTGTGTGCAGGTTCTCTGCAGGTTAAGGAAGCACCTGGTGGTTTGCTGGGGTGTTGAATTTTGTCAAGTGCTTTCCTCTCACATACTGAAACGATCCTATGATTTTTCTTCTGCAGTGTGCTAATGTGGAGAGTCGCACTGATCTATTTTCTATGAACCAGCCTTGCATTCCAAAGATAAACCCCACTGGTCATGATAGGCTACATTTTCATGTATTGCGAGGTTTTTTTTTAACTACTATTTTCTTGAGGATTTTTTTTTTTTTTTTTGCACATATATTCATGGGGTGTGTTGATTTTTAGTTTTCTATTCTTCTGATGTTTTTGGTTTTGGTATCAGACTGATGCTGGCCTCATGAAGAGGGCTAGAAAGTATTCAATTCTGTGGAGGATCTTGAGTAGAATTGATATTATCACTTCCTTAAATGTTTAGTAGAATTTGCCTGGGAAATCATCTGGGCCTGGAGCTTTGTTTGTGGAAGGTCTTAAACTAAGAATGTGATTTCTCTAGTAAATCCGGCCACATTTAGGTTATCACTTTCTTTCTGAGTAAAGTTTGTGACATTGTATCTTTCAATGGACTGGTCCATTTAACACAAACTGTGAATTTATGGCCATAGAGTTGTTTGTACTGTCACCTTATACTTATTAATATTTGTATGTAGCATCTGTGGTAATATCCTCATTTTCATTTATGATATTTATAATCTGAAACATCTCTTTCTTTTAGTTAGGATGCCAGAGTCAGAGAGTTCCCAGGAGTATAGATTTTTTTTTCCAAAGAGCTAACTTTGGGGTGAATATATTTTTCTGTTTTCAATTATACTAATTTCTGCTCTTTATTATTTCTTTCCTTCTGTTTTCTTTGGGTTTAATTAGCTCTTGTTTCTAGTTTCTTAAAATGGAAGCCGAGGTTGTTAATTTGGTATTTCCTCTTTGGTCCATCAGTTGTTAGAGGTGCGTTGTTTAACTTCCAGATATTAGTGGATTTTCCAGATATCTTTCTGTGTTTTATCCCTAGTCCAAGTCCATAAGAATATGCACTTTATAATTTATAGTTAACTTTTAATGGCACAGAATGTGGTGTCCTTTGGGGAGTGTTCCATGTGCACTTGGAAAGAGTACACATTCTCTTTGTTCTGTCACAGGCCCCACGAATGTAAGTGTAAGAAGTCCTCAAGAAAATAGTCAAAGAGCAGAGCTGGCGTGGTTGATGAACAGCGATGAGGTTTAGCTGGTTGTGTTCAGGTTTTCTCTGTCCTTGCTGATTTTCTGCCTACTTATTCTATTGATTACTAAGAAAAAAGTGAAGCTCCAAATATAATTGTGTTTCTTCCTTTAATTCTGTTTTTGTCTTGTGTCGTTTAAAGCTCTCTCATTGGAGAAAACACTGAGGGCTGCTATGTCTCCTCAGCGAACCGCTTATCTTGTCATCGTGGAATGGCCCTGTCTGTAACTGGTGATTTTCTTGGTTCTGAAGGATATTAACATAGCCCACTTCTGCTTTGCTTTGATAACTATCTGCTTGGCCTATCTTGTCTGCTCTTTGGCTTTAATCCATCAAGACAAGGGGCCAGCAAACTTTTTCTACAAAGGGCCAGCAAGTAAGTATTTTTGGCTTTGTGAACCACATTTGATTTCAGCTGCCTCCTCCTTCTCTTCACAACCTTTAAAACATGTAACATCCATTTTTAAAAAACAGGTTGTGGGCTCAATTTGGCCTTTGCATCATAGTTGGCTAATCCCTAATCTACACAAATAATTTTGAAGTGCATATTCTATAGACAGCATCTGTTAGGTCTTATTTTTTTTTTCAATCCAATGTGATGATCTTTGTTTTTTACTTTTTAAAAATTTGTTCTTTTGAGATATACATGACAGTAGAGTGTATTTTGAAGTATTATACATACATGGAGTATAACTTTTCTAATTATTTATTTTTTAATCGCCATATTTAGACCATTTGTGTTTAATATGATCATTAATGTAGTTGGATTTAGGTCTACTATTTTATTTTTCTATCTTTCTCATTTTTCTCTGTTACTTTTTCTATCTCTTTTTAAACTGTTTGAATTTTTTTAGTGTTCCATTGATTCATTCTATCTGCTTTGTCTTTTTTGCTTTATCTCTTTGCATTACCTTTTAATTGTTGCTTTAAGGATCATATGTATACCTAGCTTTTTGGAATGTATTTAAAGTTAGTATTTTACCATTACATGTAAAACATAGAAGTCTTATAACTAAATAATTCTCTTTATGTTGTTTATGTCATATTTCACCTTCTCCATGTTGTAATCATCATGTGTATGACATTTACGAACATTGATCTTTCGTGACAATATTATAATGCTTACTTTTTACAGTTTATACGTGTTTGAAGGTACTGTAGAGAAGAAAAGTAGTCCATTGTTGCTTATCCAGATATTTACCGTTTCTGTGATGCTTCTTTTGTTCCTGAAGCTCCGAGTTTTATTTTGGGATAATGTTCCTTTTGTGTGGATAACATCCTCCATATGTTTTTTAGAGAAGATCCCCCGGTCATAAATGCTTTTCATGCTTTTCTTCCAAGTATGTCTTTATTTTGCTTTTACTCATGGAAGAGATGTTTGCTAGCTATAGAATTCTAAGTTGACAGTTCTTTTGTTTCGTAAGTTTATAGGTGTTTTTTCCTAGTCTTGACAACCATTGTTTCTGATAAGATATCTTCAGTCATTGTTCCCCCCACCTTGTAAAGTGTCCTTTTCCTCTGGCTTGTTCTTTACCTTTGTTTTCCCATGGTTTGATCATGATATGTCTGCATGTGGTTTCTTTGCATTTATCTGTTGGAGGTTTGAGGGCCTCTAAGCTTTTCAAACCTACCAATTTACGTCTTTTACATATCTGGGAAAGTTTAGCCATTATTCTTTCAGAATTTTTTTCCTGTGCCACTCTCCCTTTTCTTTCAGGGATTTCGGTGAGAACGTTAGGTATTTAGGTATCGCCCCAGAAATTCCTGAGGCGCTGGTCTCCCCCTCAGTCTTCACCTTGGGATCTCTGCTGCTATCCAGTCGGACTCTACCCTTTCTCTCTTCCCCGTTTCGCTGGGCGCCTACCCAGGGAATTCTTATTTCAGGTACTTTGGATCTTGGTTCTAAAATTTTGTTTTGATTCTTTTCTAGTAGTTTTTTTTTTTTAACAATTTCCCTTTTAAAGAAATTTGCAAAGTTAATATAGAGCATTTCCGTGTGCTCCCCACCCAGCTTTCCCTCATGTGAGCATCTGTGCCACCATGTACCAGGGTACACGGTGTCAGAACCAAGAAGCCCAAGTTGCTGTTGCTACTGATTACCTCCAGACTGTCACCAGGTTTCACACCTGGGGCCTCCCTCCCTGCTTTTCTAGGGTACCACATCACTTTTTAGTGATTCCTTTTTATAATTTCTTTTTCTTTCTCAAACATTGATTTTTTTCTATTTCATTATTTTTTTATTTGTTTTAATTAGTTATACGTAACAGTAGAATGCATTTATGCACTTTGATATATCATACATAGATGGGATATAATTTCTCATTTTTCTGAGTGTACATGTTGCAGAATCATATTGGTCAGCATATATATATATATATATATATATATATATATATATATATATACACAGTAATAATGTTTCATTCTACCATCTTTCCTATCCCCACATCCCCTTCCCTCCCCTCCCATCACATCCCTCTAACTAATCTAAGGTAACTCTATTCTTCCCTAGTGCCCCCCACCTTATCGTGGATTAGCATCTGCATATTAGAGAAAACATTCGGCCTTTGTTTTTGTGGGATTGGCTTATTTCCCTTATCATGATAGTCTCCAGCTCCATCCATTTACTGGCAAATTCCATAATTTTGCTCTTCTTTAAAGCTGAGTAATATTTCATTGAGTATATATACCATATTTTCTTTATCTATTCATCTATAGAGGGACACCTACGTTGGTTCCATAGTCTAGCTACTGTGAATTGAGCTGCTAAAAAAATTGACGTGGCTGTGTCGCTGTAGCATGCTGATTTAAGTCCTTTGGGTGTAAACCAAGGAGTGGGATAGCTGGATCCAATTGTGGTTCCATTCCCAATTTTCTGAGGCATCTCCATACTGCTTTCCATAGTGGTTGCATCAATTTGCAGTCCCACAAGCAATGTATGAATGTGCCTTTTCCCCCACATCCTCACCCACATTTGTTGTTGCCTCTATTTTTGATGATTGCCCTTCTGACAGGAGTGAGATGAAATCTTAGTTTTGATTTGCATTTCTCTAATTGCTAGGGATGTTGAACACCTTTTCATATATTTGTTGATCAATTGTATTCCTTCTTCTGTGAAGTGTCTATTCAGTTCCTTAGCCCATTTATTGATTGGGTTATTTGTTTTGTGTGTGTGTCTGTGTGTGTATTAAGGTTTTTGAGTTCTTTATATATCCTAGAGATTAATGCTTTACTGGAGGTGGATGTGGTAAAGATTTTCTCCCAATCTGTAGGCTCTCTCCTCACATACTACAGAGCTGTAGTAACAAAAATGTCATGGTATTGGCACCAACATAGACTTGTAGACCAATGGTACAGAATAGAGGACACGGAGACAAACCCACATAAATATGATTATGTCATACTAGACAAAGGTGCCAAAAATATTCACTGGAGAAAAGATAGTCTATTCAATAAATGGGGCTGGCAAAGCTGGAAATCCATATGTAGCAAAATGAAATTAAACCTCTATCTCTCACCCTGCATAAAAATCAACTCCAAGTGGATCAAAGTCTTAGGCACTAGAACAGAGACCCTGCGCCTAATAGAAGAAAATATAGGCCCAAATCTTCACCACGTTGGCCTCAGATCTGACTTCCTTAACAAGACTCCCAAAGCACGAGAAGTAAAATCAAGAATCAATAAATGGGATGGATTTGAATTAAGAAGGTTTATCTCAAACATTGATTTTTATTTTCCATTTATTTCAAGGTTCTTCAGTGCTATCTCATTAAGGGTGATTATAATAGCTGCTTTAATGTCCTTATCTGATCATTCCAGCACCTGGATCACCTCGGAGTTGCCATCTTTTGATCGACTTTCCCTTGAGAATTGCTCAAGTTCTCCTGGTTCTGGGTATGCCAAGGGATATCGAGTTTTTATCCTGGACATTTTGTTTGTTTTGTTATGTTAGAAGACTGAATGGTGCTCCTATGCGCTCCCTCCCCTTCCTCCTCCTTCTCCTCCTTCTATTGAGCAGGCCACGGGTCCGGTCAGGTCTCTTCTCCTTCTGTGGGGAGTGATCCAGGGTCAACCCAGCACCTGGAGCTTTGGCCATGCTGTTTCATGTGCCACCGAGGGGTTCGCCTGCATCTGGAGTGGTGGTGTGACGTCACCTGTCCCAGCAGCTGAATTTGATGCCCTCATGCCGGAGTGGGCCTTCTGCCGCCTGCGTCCCTCTGTGGACCTCCAGCCAGCCTGTAAGGCCTGGGGCACTTCAGCAACGTGGCTGTCCCCTCAAGCTTCCCTGCCAGGCTGGGACCCCCGCAGCTCCCGCCGCAGCACCGGCTGGTGCCTTTGGTGCTGGTTTTGTGTTGGTTGAGAGTCTATCCCTTCTGTCTGGGTCTTTCTATGGCCACTGGCACTGGCCCTCCTAGCCTCCTGCTAGGTGGACATTAGTACCATTTTCTCTATTTTTACCAGTGAAAGAGCTGAAGCTGGGAATGGTTAAGTCACTGGGCATAGTGGCACGCCGAGGGGCATGGCCAGGACAGAGCTGTTGCTGGGTGGCAAAGCCACGTCTCACATCTTCACTGCAGTCGTGGGGAGCTGTGTTTTCAGGGTCAGATGCCCGGGAACCGCAGCCTGGGAACCGCAGCCCGGGCAGGCTTGCCCTCACCGACCTTCTCCTAGAGCCAGGGACACTGGCTGGGGTTTGACTTCATCTCAGCTGCTCTGCACATGGAAGTGGGATCCCTGGGGATATGTGAGGGAGGCACTGGCATCTGGAGAGCCACAGCCAGGGGCTCCTGAAGGTGCAGGTCCTGCTCTTGTCTGCTCAAGAATCCTCAATGGCTCCTGCTGTTTTTACACCGAAACGACTCCCTCGGCAGCCTGCAAGGCTCCCGTTCACAACCCAGCCTACGTCCCATCCCTTTATCCCTCTCTTCTCCAATGACAGTGGCTTCTTTGCTGTTTGTGGCCTATCCCACCCCAGGCCATTTACACGGGAGATTGCCTCTGCCCAGATTGATCTCTGCCATCTCCAGCACCACTTGATCCTCATCATTGCCCTCTCGGCTGGGCTGACTACTCCTCAAGGGAAGCCTTCCCAGCTGGCCTCCCCGCCACCCCCAGCCAGGCCAGGCCTCTCCTCAAATTGTTCCCATCTTAGGGCATGCCTGTGTTTCATGGTGGTTGTCACGGTTTGTAGTGTATTGTTTGGGGTGGTAATTTGAAGAGCACCTGTGCTCTGGGCAGATTACAAGCCCTGTGGGAGAGGGCCATCTCTTCCTGCCATTGTCCCTTGGCATCTGACAGAGGAGGAAAACAGTGGATGTTTGTTGGACGGATGGGCTAATAAAGAAATGCTTTACAGCCGTGAGGTGGGCACCTGCAGCTGCCCCTGCCTGGAGGCACATGGGGGCTCTTCATTAGGGTTGGGGTTAGGGTTAGGGTTAGGGTAGGCAGGCGTCTCCCAGTCTTGGGAGGCCATGATGTCTTTGTTTGGGGCCCTTAAATTAGCAACAGGAGCCACACGTGCGTGTCCTGTTTGGAATTCTCAGACCCAAGTGAGGGATGGGTGGAGGAAACAGAGCAGAGGGGCAGAGCAGGGCACAGGCTGGGAGAGGCTGGGAGAGGCAGGAAGAGGGCCCTAGACGGCCGATCTGTGGCAGCCTTTGTTTTCCAGGGTCTGGGCTTCGATTTCCCTACCCCCTCAGGAATGTGCCTCTGGTCAAGAATGTGGAGGCATCCGGCAGGCACATGGTGTCTGACACGGAGAAGGAAACGACCGACCAACTGGTCCAAACGCTCACCCATGCAGGAGAGAGCCTTGTGCCTGTCCCCTCCTGGCTCTGGAGGTGCCTCAACCAGGGTTTGCTGCCAGCACAAGGTGGGACGTTAGCATATGACCAAAAGGCTCAGTTTCCCTGTATAGGCAGCATTTCACAAGCACGTCAGGGTGCCCACCGTGCAGGGAAGGGGGCTTGCTGGCTGGCTGCAGGCCACAAAGCTGCAAGGGTGGTGGAGTCAGGGTCTGAAGCCAGATCTGCTGGGCCCAGGGCCTGGGCTCCCACCACACCCTATGTGCTCGTTGTTTCATAGACATCCGGCTCGCTGCCACAGGTAGCCATGTGAACAGTGCTGCTGTGGCTCTGGGTACACAAAACGCCCTTTGAGACCTCACTTTCCATCCCTGGGCGATGTGTGTAGAGGGCTTGCTGCTCCCTGAGGTAATTCTATTTTCAACGTTTTGAGGACCATTCCTCAACCCCAACCCCACCCAAGGGTTCCTACTTGTGTCCACACTGGTGTTTGTTGTGTTGTCTCCCTCTTTTCTTTTTTCACAGCGGCCGTCCTAATGGGCGTGAGGTTGTACCTCGACATCGTTTTGACTTGTGTTTTTCTGGCAGTTAGAGACGCTGAGCTTTCTTTTGTGTCTTGCTGGCTATTTGTGTATCTTTTTCCAAGAAATGTCTGTTCCCATCCTTCGCCCATTTTTAAATCAAGTGTTTGTTGTGTTGTTGTTGTTGGGGTTTATGAGTTTACGTATTCTGAATAGCAACCCCTTATTACATAACTGATTTGCAAGTGTGTCCTATTCTGCGGTTACCTTCTCCCTCTCTCGATAATGTCTTGATGCACCATTTTTTATGAAGTCCAACTTCCCTGTCTTTTTGTTGTCGTCTATGCCTTTGGAGCCACACTCAAGAAATCCCTGCCAAGTCCGATGTCATGAGGGTTTGTGGGGCCCATGCATTTCGTGGATGAGGAAACTGAGGCCCTAGCTGGGGCCACATACAGCTCTCTAGGTGTTTGAGTGGTGACGAGCTCTCCAGAACTGTCTCCTGCATTCACCAAGACACACTCACCTGCCCAACGCTGCATGTGCCCCGTCCTGACCCAGAGCGGGGTGGGCAGTCTCCAAGGGCAGAGTGTGGGAGAGAAGACAGAAGTCACACAAAGTGCAGGCCATCCAGGCTGGAAGGCCCTGTCTCCCCTTGAGAGTCTGTTCTGGCCGTGTGGCCTCAAGCCTGTGCCTCTGTTGCACAGGAGCAGTGTCAAGGCACGTGGCCCAGGGTTCCCTGCACTAGCAGACCGCTGGTGCAGCATTAGCTCTCCTGGGGATTCCTGAGGACACCACAGGTACAAGAAAGCCTGTCCTGAGGTGCATCTGGGAGTTCTCACGCCTTCTCCAAGGGGGCTGCTCTGACTTCTCCTGGGAGCTGAGTTTCCAGCCATAGGCTTGTTGCCATGAGACAGATCTGCATTTCAGGGGATGCATGCAGGCCCTCATGCACGGTTGCATGAGGGGCAGCTCAGGCCATCACTATTGGGCCAGGCCCAGTATTGGATCCCAAGGAAATCCACTCAACTTGCAAGAAGAAAGGGCGCACCTGGGAGGAGGGCTGTGGTGAAGCGGCTTCCCTGATAACTCCTGCATCTAGTGCAGGGCGAGGAAGGAGGGCCCCAGATAGCCTGAGCCTCTTCCAAGCCAACGAGGGCCGGCTGGAGACTACCTGTGCTCATGCTGAATGAAACCAGACTTTGAACCTTTAAATTGGGGGTTTTGTTCTCCTGACTGGAGTGCTCCCTTGATGGACCCCAAAGCCCTCAGGGCCACAACAGCATGGAAAGCAGCAGAAATGGCTCATAGGATGGATGTGGGTAGGCGTGATCACCATCCCGGAGGAGTGCTGGCTTTTCCCCTGCCCCCTAAGCCCTGGGCATGGTCAAAGAGACCCCACACCTTGGGGGTGGACAGCCTGGGCTTTGGGGACCAATTTGGCAACAGAGGAGCATGAAGGACACCCACTTCCCTCCTGGACCCTCCCCAGGACCACATGGAAGACTGTTTTCTGGACCCAGAGTGGGGGTGGTGAGCCACAGGCCTTGTCTTCTGAGAGCCCCTCAATGACAGTGTCCTCTGTGTGCGTGGGGCTGGTATTTTTCCAAGGGCTTTTAAACGCATTATCTTGTTGGAGGCTCATCTGAGGCAAGGACTTGAAGCAGACTGCAAAACAACTAATTTACTGAGTCCTGAATGGAGAGGAAGCTGAATGCAGTGTCTGTTTTTGCTGAATCTCAAACCAAAACAATCTTTTGTAAAAGAACAAACAAATAAACAAAAAAGCCGAACACTAATTCACCAGGGTACACAGTCTGATCGGAGGCTCTGGGTGGAGCCTGGCGGTAGAACATTCGGCAGCGCTTCCTGGGTGGTGGGGGCCCGTGGGGATCGCAGACCAGCTCCTGAGCGAGGGCTTTGGGGGCAAGACAGGTCCTTCCCAGCAGTTCTCAAGCCCTGGACCGCAGGAGATGCTGGTGGGAGGGTGGGGGAAGGGCCCAGGTAGAGGACCCTGAGCAGGTGGCGAGGAGGGGCACTTTGGGGGCCTGGGGGCACAGGGGGCCTGCTGTGCCCGTGGAGGCGCTGTGTTGAGAACAGCCTGCAGGGCCTGGAGGCACCTTCATCTACAACATAAGCTGGGGTTTTGTTCTCTAGATGATTGAGAGGCCCATCCTCAGCGCTCTCTGGTAAAATCACTCTGTCTGAGTCGCTTCTTTGAAATAATTCTGTCTCCTCCATTTTCGGTGGCACAGAAAAATGAAGGGGAATCAATGGGCTCTTAAGCGCCCCAGGGAGGGACACAGTGTGCGGAGGCGAGAGGAGTAAGAAGAGGCGGTGGGCTGCTCTTGCTGGTGATGATGGGTATGGCCTGGTTCACCCAGGGGCACTTCCCTGGCACCCCTCGCCCCCATGAGAATTTCTGTGGAGTGTGGACGGCCTGCTCGGCCGACACAGCTTCCCATTCTACAGACTGGGTGGGCAGAAGCTGAGAAGCCCCCAAGTACCAAGCTCATTTTCTAGGCCGCTGGCTGGAATCCACAGTCAAGTGGACCCGAGAGGGCGTCCATGCTCCCGCCAGCGGCCCAACTGCTGTGACCCTGTTGCCAGGGCTCCAGGGGAGCCAGGGCAAGCAGCCGTCGCATCCTAAAGCCTTTTGGCCCCCAGGAAAGTAAGGCCTTTGGCTGGCTCCCACTTTCCCCGACACGGGCACGCAGGCCAAACCCTGGGCCTGCAGCTGGTCCCCAGCTGGGTCCCGGCCCTGAGGCTGCCTTTGTGTCCACACAAGGGAGACTGAGTTCCTCCCCTGCTCCTTGACCCTACATCCTGTATCCATGCAGAAGCAGCCCCCTGGCGGGGGGACCGGATGGTGCCAGCTGCCCCAGAGAAGGAGCCTGACCACCTCGGTGACCTCTGCCTCCTCTGGGGTATCTCAGGAAAGCCGGGCAAGAGCTGCCTATTGCAAGCCATTAAGCAAGCTAATGACCCGTGAAGGCTCCCAGCCACTCCAGCCACTGGCCGTGCCTCCCCAGTGCTCAGGAGCCTGCTGTCTCCCCCTCACGTGGCCGCTGCCCACAACTACTATTATTGTGGGGGTGCGTTTTCTCAGACAGGATTGGGCCTTGGAACCAGGGCAGTGTATACAGCAGGCAGTTAATAAATATTTGCTTGAGGCCAGGTCCAGAGTCACCTTGATTTCCAGAGCTGTGGAGGGACCTGGGGTCCAGGGACGATTGGAGCAAGGTGGCCTGTGGGCTCAGGACACAGCCAGAGATGTGAGCCCTCCAGACCTGCAGTCAGGTTCCTCATTCCCACGACCCCCACAGAAAAGGTGGCTGCCACCTCCCCATTTGTCAGGACCTAAGTTCTAATCTCTTCCCCAGCTCCACTGGGGTGGAAGACAAAAGGTAGCAGAGACTTTGTCATCCAAACTGTGGGAACCTGGCTTCCATACCTGCTTTACTTGGGCCCCAGGTATGAGGGACAGACTCTGAATCCAGGATTGGTTTCCAGGAGTCCAGCCTACATTGCTTAGGATTGTGCTCAGAGCGAGGTTAGAGCCAGGGAAACACAGCCTGGAATGTACAGGGAGCCAGAACAGCCCTCCCTACAGGCTGTGGGACCCTGGAAGAGCCCTAAAAACCCATAGAGCCTCCACATTAGTGTATGCTGTGCACTCTCAGACAACCTGAACAGCTGAGCTGGACCTGACGGCCACCATCTTCCACCCCAGACTCCAGGGCTCCTGTCTGCAAAAACGGCTTGATTGGCTGGATCTCAAAAGCCAGAACTAGTGGAAGAAGCTGGTGGTGGCCTGAGCCTCCCTACCACAGTAGACACCAGGTCTGTTTTTAAGACATAGGTGTGGGAGAAAGAATGAGACAAAGCCAGGATGTGGTGTGGTCATATTTATTTAAAATTCAAGTGAATTCCACAGGGCCAGGGAGGACTCCTCTTACCCCACAGAGTGGGGTCCCTGGCAGCCAGTCACATCTTTCTGGGGGTGGGCTGGCTGAATGCCCCTGAGGTGTCACTTGGAGCGAGGGCCTGAGCTTTCAGCATGGAGCTGCCATGAGCAGAATCTGGGCCAGAGACAGCACAGGCAGAGGTGGGCAGCCTTTGGGCTCAGGTGGTGCTACGGGCCCCAGGGTGCAGGGGAAGCACAGTTTGCAGAAGCGGACAGAGGAGACCTGCAGATAGCTCGAACAGAAACAAACCCCAATGCTTCCACCCCAGCCCCTCCCTGGACCCCATCAAGCCCCAAGCTACCTTCTAAGACGTGGGAAGGAGCTGTTTCTGTTGCCACCCGGTCACACACAAAAACCAACCAAGGCCCATCTTAAGGTTTGATCTTTAAATTGCTTAAAATTAATCAGTGCAAAGTGAGGTAAAAAGCCTGGCCTCCAGGCCAAGGCGGGAGGCTGGTCTTACACAAGCCTGCGTCTCTTGGAGTCCCGACCCACGGTACCCTCCTGTGTCTCTGCCTCACAGCCCAGTGGGGACACCAGGTTCAGCAGGGGGTCCTCAGAGGCTCCACCGAAGAGTGCCAGCAGAAGAGCCACTCCAAAGCCAGTGGCTCGCTCACCCTGTGGCAGAGGGGGTAGAAACCCTGAGCTCCCACAGCCTCCTCCTGGCCCTGGCCGGCCAGCCTACCGAGGCAGGTTCCCCCAGGCCTTTTCTTGGTGAGGGGATCCTGGAGCACAGCCAGAGTCCTGGGCCTCCCAGTGGCGTCCTGCCACCCTCAGGGCCAATGAATGGGTGAGGCCTTGGGCACAACCCCAGGTGCTGTTCCTGAACCCCCAGATCTGCTCAGGATGGGGAGGAGTCAGAAGGAGTCCTGGGCTCCCTGCTGAGCATGGGGTAGCTAGGAGGGACAACACAAGGCAACCACTCTATTCCCAGGGATGAAGAGACCAGAGGTGGGGGGTATCACAGCTGGCCGGAGGCTGGGCCATGGACAATGTGACCCTTGACACAGACTGAGCTCGGTCAGCAGCTCTGGAGACAGAGAGGCTCCATAAGGACAAGAGGAGGGGCTGGCCCAGGCCAGCAAGGAGGGGTGGGGCAGGGGAGAATCCTAGCAGGAGGCAAGGACACCGGGGTGGCCCCAGGCACTTACTGCATGCACTGGTGCGGCGATGTCCAGGTGGACCCAGACCCCAGGCCAGTCGAAGCCGATGTGTGAGGCAATGAAGAGGCCCGCGCAGGAGCTGGGACTGTTGTCACGGTCCTACGGAGGCCAGATGCACAGTGACCTCCTGCTCCCAGCAGCAGGAGGGGTTTGGGTAGCTCCCAGGTGCCTGTGTGGTCTCCCGCCCTGTCTGCCCTGTCCCATCATCCCTCGGTTGAGCCTCACCATGGCTGCGAGGAGGCCATGTGGCCAGCAGCACATGTGAGGGGAGGCTGAGGTCCAGCTGGAGGGCCTTAGCCACGGGCTGAGGAGTCAGCTCCACTCCAGGACAGGGGGAGCAGTGGGGGACCCAATGTGGCAACTGCCTCAGACCCAGGAGTGAGTACAGAGCCCCAGACAAGTGGCAGGGAGGCCAGCGAGAGGCCCGTCTGCCTTGCGAACTGAACAGGCTCTTCCTGGACGTGCAACTGTACCCTGACCCGCCTCACAGGAGCCCCAGCATTGCTGCTGCAGCTCCGGGCACAGTCTCCAGGGAGCACGAACCCCGTGGGGGTATGGCCTGCCCACCTGTCTGGGCATAGCCCTCAGCCTTAGACCTACCGCCACCGAGTTCTTCATGTCAGCCACGGCCGAGGTAAACTCGCTGAAGTGCAGCTCCGGGCAGTAGACCAGGGGGTGCACCAGGTCCCCGCACTTCCGGCCGGCCTTCACACAGGCCGCTTCCCACTCGGCGCTGTTGGTGAGCACGGCCGCATGGTACTTCCCCGTGGCGATGCCCTGGGTCAGCGTCACACAGGAGCAACCAGGAGGAGGGCAGGAGAGAAACACAAAAGACAAAAGAGGGACAGAGAGGCAGACAGGGAAACAAAGAAATCAACAGAGAGGTGTGAGAACCCAAAAGAAAGAAACCGCACTGTGAGCTGGAGCCTGTGGAGGACAGGCTAGGGGTCAGGGTCCCAGCTCGCCTCTTCACCCACGTGGCACAAACCCTCCTGCCACCTCAGCTGAGGGTGAGAAGTTTGATGCCAGCAGCCCCATCCCACCTGCCTTCCCCACCTCAGCCTCTCAGCAGCTACAGCTAAGCCTGGGGCACCCACCTGAGCCCCGGTCAGCGTGGCCATGTCCAGGATAATGTCTGCTCCAAGGTCTTTGCAGGCGTAGGACACGCCATCAGCAAGCACCAGCCTGCCCTCTGCGTCTGTGTTGTTGATCTCCACTGTCCTGGGGGTCAGCAGAGAGCCCACTCAGGAATGCAGCTCTCCAGGGTGACGAGAGGGACTCCCCTCTGGGACCACAGAGACTCCATTTATTTTTTCAATATTGTTTTAGTTGCAGATGGACATAATACCTTTATTTTCTTTAATTATTTTTATTGATACTGAGGATTGAACCCAGTGCCTCACACATGCTAGGCAAGTGCTCTACTACTGAGCCACACCCCAGCTCCACAGAGACTCCATTTAGAGCTCCTGGTCCCTCAAGATTCCCGACCATCCCCATCCTTCCCTAGGAGGCATGGACACCCTGTCCCCTACAGGGCAGCACAGATGGCATCATGGTGGAGTTCCTCCCACCCTGGGCTGAATTTAGGGCTGACTTGGCCTGACCCTGGGAAGAAGGCCACAAGTGCACACTATAGGGTAAAGACAGCAAGGGATCAGGGAAGGGGAAGTCCAGCCTTACTTTCCCGAGTAGAGCAGGTGGATGTCATCAGGCCTCGTGGCATTGGGCCCCACTGAGTTTTCAGCCAAGCAGAACACAGCATGGAGGTTGTCTTTGAAGCCCTGGAGAGAGAAGTGGGCAGAGGCTTCAGATACAGCTAGAGGCTTAGGAGGGATAAGGCCAGCCAGGAGCTCTCAGACTCAAAGACGGACAGACAGAAGCTCCCAGGTGCACGGAAGGCAGCTCCAGGCAAGACCTGATGGGATGCCACCTGCTCCACCAGTGCACTCATGGGTGCGTCTCCTGAGCCCCTGTCCTCTGGAACCTGTGTGGTCTGGCACTTTAAATCCGGGGTTTGGGGTGGGTTTCCTCATGACTACGTTGCGGTCATGTGTTCTAGCAGGACTCCCACCGGAGAGCTGTGTCCTTCTCGGAGCACAGTATCAGGAGGCACACCTCGACTGTGCCCCTGTTCTGGAGTTGCGCATGGCTGCAGCAAGTGCCATGCTCCAATGAGCACGGGCCTCTAACCAGCCTGCTTCCCACCTGCTTCCTCGCTCCACTCTTAACACCTGTTGATCATTTGTACCTGAAAGAATGATCACTGTGGTGTTGGCCAGATGACTTCCTATTCCCATTGTCCCCTCTATGGTTAGTGATCAGAATCCCACTGTAAGAAATGGTCCCTGGTTATTCTCCATTCATTTGCTGATCCCCACCAGGGTGGGTATGGGGCTTCCGAGGCTGCTCTGTGGGCTGAGTCACTACGTCATTATTTATCTCATGGCTCTCACTGAGGCACATTCCTTCTTGAGGCCGGCAGGAGACTGCAAACAAGGTGGACGGCAGTGTCCACATGGAGCCTGTGTCCAGGGCGCCTGTGGGAGGGGGATTTTTATCTACAGCAGGGCCCTTGGCTGTGGCTATGGCCCCTGCAGGTAGAGGGGGACTGGCACCCCTCATGGCTGCCCACTAACGCATCAGTGTGAACTGCCAAGGGGCTTCCTGTGAAAAGGGAATTCAAACTGGAAAGAGTCTACCTGCGGCATTTTCCAGCCAGCCTGTCCCATGTGCCAGAGGGCACCCTGCTGGAGCAGCAGTCAGGGTAAATGGCCCTATGATCCCTCCAACTCTCCCACAGTGAGCACCCTACAGCTGGGCCAGCTCCCTGAGCTCCCTTCTGATACGCATATCTTCCAGGGAAGTGAGGTCTGGATGTGCCAGTGAGGTCCTGGGGGGAGGAAGGGAAGGGCCAGGCAGTAGGAGTCTGGTGTCACCACCTGCAGCCCAGCAGCTGCGCCAGGCAAGGGCCTTATTGAATGCTGGCCGCTTCCCTTGTTAGTCTCCAGCCAGCAAGGAGCACAGACACCTGCTCCTTCTCCAAATGCCCCCATCTGGGCTCTGCAGGACAGCAGTACTCACCTGTAAGCCCTAGAAGACCCTGTCCACGTGTGGCACTAGGAGGACACAGGCAAGAGGCAGCCTGACAGTGGAGCAGGGACTCTGGGATGTTCCAACCTCTGGTATCCTGTACCTCCCATGTACCCACGGACCGGGCTGCAACGACTATTAGAGGGAGCCACCTAAGCCACATGGGAGGCACACAGAAAACCAGGAGGCCCCGCACTGGCCTCTGGCTCCTCTCCCATGCAGGCTACAGGTGGAACACCTGACCAGTCTGAGCCAACAACTGTGTCAAGACCTTCTGGGTTTTTGTTTTTCAATTTTAAGTTTACCCCAAGGAACCAGCCTTCTCAGGTAGTGCCTAAGGGAGAAGAACATCCTGTATCTAGTGACACTAAAGGGCTCAGACTCTCAAAAGCTGCCTTGGAAAAGCTGCAATAAGGAGCTTATGGCTTAGGACACCCAGGGCACACTCTGTTTAATAAGCATGTTTTACTGCTCTGGGACTTCTGGGCTTCCCAGGATGTCACCCAAGAGTGATCACAGCCAGCAGGCAAGGTCAAGTCTTGAGTTTCTACCAAAGTGAGGGAGGAAGCAGGCTGGGCATGGGAGTGGGGGAGTCAATCCTGGGGAGACATTTCCTAGAAGAGTGTCGATGCCCAGAAGGCTGTGGGTGGAATGACTGGAACACTTGGGCGGGGGGCTCAGCCCAGGGTCCGTTCTTTGGGATCATGCTTACTGCATGCCACGTGGCTTTAGGCCAGCCTCCCTCAATCCAAGCCAGGCCTTGAGTAGTGGGCAGGGTGGACCTGCCCTCAGGCTCTCACAGTCTGAGGAAGACACGATCATCCAGAGCAGCCCTGATAAAAGAACAGAAGCTCTGGGACCCAGGAAGGACCCAAGTGCAGAGAAGGGACGGGCCCAGCTGTACAGACACAGGAGGGACCCTGGCTGGGGCTGGAGTGGAAAGGGCAGGGCAGAGCCCACAGGAAAGCCCAGAACGAGCACCTGCAGAGGGTGGGGTCTCACTCACCTGCTTGACGGCAGCTCTGAAGGCCCCCAGGACAGCTGCAGCACCCCCACAGTCCCGCTTCATCCCAGGCATGGTGGTCTGCAGTAGCACAACAGTGGGGCAGGAGAGTTACGCATGGGGACATGCAGTCCAGCTGGCAGCTGCCCCTGCAGCCCCCACCCCACCTGCACAGCCCCACACAGGGCTCCCAGCCCACGAGGACCTGAGGCCAGGCCATGGAGCGCGCCCAGGATGCATGACACTGACTCTTGAAGGAGCTATTCTCTAAGCAGCGGGAGAAAACGGCCAAGGATGGGGGCACCCTTTTGTTTCAGTAGAGTTTGGAACTGCCAAGTGGTAACTGGGTGGTAGGGAGAGCGAGAAGCCACCCAGAGCTCTGGATTCGCCGTGTGGAGCATCACACACACCAGCCCCACACTGATCCAGCCACCCAGCCCCCATGTCAGCCTAGGTCTATCGGCAGGGCCTCTTCATATCCACTTCTCCACCTGAATTGTGAGGAAGAAACCAAGGTGCAGGAAGCTTCTGTGGCTCCCCCGGGGATACTGGTCAGCATGGAGGGTCTGGACCAGGCTTCCAGGTGGCCATCAGAATTATGGTCCCTCCTGGACTCGGAATCCTGAGGTGATGAGCTCACCAACGAGCCAAATCGCTTGTGTTCTCCACACCTTGCAGGTTCCTGCCCCCACACACTTAGGGTAGGGAAGGCTGCTGCCCAGCCAGCACCCCGTACAACAGCCTGGCAGTTGGTATTTGCATGGCTCTAGCTCCCAGCAGCAGAGCCCTCAGCCTGGCACACTCTCACACTCCTCTCAATTCCTGCCCCTCCCCGCCACCAACACCTTCCTGGAGCCACCTCCACCTGGCTGTCTGCCCTTTTCTGCTGCTTCTCTGGGTGGGTGCCTCCTGTCCCTGGTCCCCACCTCTAGCTGTCAGCACAACCTGGTCACCCTAATGTCAGTGCATCCCATCAGAAAGGGCCAGCTCCACCTTCCTCCACAGTTCAACATCTCCTGACTGAGCTGGGTCCTGGAGCCCTAGGTAGAGACACGCCCCACGAGGATGGGAGAGCCACTTCCATAAACTATAACCGTGAGAGTGCTTACACACGTCTACATTTTATAGGTTCCCAGCTGTAACTGACAAATTCATATTTTAAATTAACAACAGGTGCTCAGACATAAAGATTTGAACTTCAAATTCACTGAGTGATTCTTGAGCCCTGATTGTATTACACGAGTCTTGAATTTTGGTGGAAAGCATTTTTAGATATAAACTGAGCTGCTTTTATAATTGAGTGGAAATGATCCATCTAGCACTACTGAAAACAAACTGTCTTTCCGCCCTAATTGTTGGGCAGGCATGGGGCTGTATAAATGGAAAAATGGGGCCTTGGGTCTGGAATCTAACCATTTCAAAATGACCTGCACAGAAACCATCTCCAGACGGTTGTTCTCGGAACATCACATGTCCTCGGAACATCGCATGTCCTTGGAACATCGCATGTCCTTGTCACAGGTGCCACTGTGCCACCTCCCAATCATAGGCAGAAAACTGCCAGGTTCACGAATATAGCTCGATTGATTGCACAAAGTTCCACCAGCCCCTGAGTGTCCTTTCCATCTTTATAAAAGAAGTGATGTTCCTGGTGATGCTTAGAGTCATTCACCCTTTTTGTTCATTAACTAATGGTGCAGAAGTCCAGGGAGGGTTAAAGAGCTGGAGCCCCCCGCAGGATCACAGCCACAGCCCAAGAGAACAAGGAGTCACTGGGTTCCTCCCCAGGCCATCCAGGAAAAGAAATTTCACTGAGGAAGTCCCTTGTTGGAGCAGTGCAGTTGATTTTCGAGACCTCGACCCCAAGTGCAAGCACGATCACTGTTCTGTGTGGCCAAGGCACTGCGGCTATGTCTGCCAGGGTGGCTGGTCCCAGTAGAAGCTCTGTGGCCTCTGTTTGAGAGAAGGGCTCTACCAGTCACTCTGCCCAGGGGCAACAGACAAGGGAGGCACTCAGATGGAGGTATCTGGCAGGTATTTTCTAAAGTGAACAAAGTTAGCTTCTCATCTCCAGCAAACAGCCAGCACTGGTTATCACCAATGGTAACTCTTGAGTTCTCAAGCACAGATCAGAACCTTGGAAAACGTCCACATGCCACTTGATGGGCTCCCCCTGACACAAGGATTTTTCTGATGAGCTGGGCAGTGACATCAGCAAATCTGAGCTTTTGAAAGTATATAGTTAGATGTGTTAAAATGTGGGGTTTCTACCTCCCTCTGTGAACCCATATTCTCCAAATGACCCATGCATGATATGACAAACACACATCTAGGGCTCAACAACTAGCAGATGAGAGCACAGAAGTGCACTGATGGCTTCAGATTTCATGTCATAACCAACCTTTAAGAAAATACCACTTGTCGAGTTTTGGTGTAATAGCAAAGAATGTCTATGATTATCTGACATATTTCTCCCTGTTCCAATCATAAAATGTGTGAGGCCAGATTTTCTTAATATATTATGAATAAAACATATTGCAATAGACTGGACACAGAGGCAGATACAGACCCCAGCTGACTTCTATTAAGCAGATACTAGCGAGTTGCCAAAATGTATGATGCTACCCTTCTCATTACATTTTTTAAATTTTTTGGAGTTTTCATAAAATTATTCTGCTCATGTTAATGTGTAACAGATTTGTGTTATTTTCAGATGAATTATAAAGATCTTTTACACATCTCAGTTTTAATTTCTAGCACAGTGATATTAATAAGTATTAATAGGTGTCGCTGTCAATGTCAATAGTGTGCTCTACCAAAAAGTCTACTGGTTCTTGAGTTTCAGATACATGATAAACAAAGGCTCTTTTGGTATTAATACTTTTTAAGAGTATAAAGGGGTCCAGAGTAACATCTGAGACTTGCTATTCCATGCTGATCCTCATTTGCCTTTGAAATCTCTGCAAATGAAATTGCAACGGTTCTTGCAAACTTGGGAGCTCTGCTGGCCCCAACCAGCTTGCTTTTTGAGAAGGGCAACTGCTGCACCATTTGCTCTTGAGATGGCCACTATGTTGCTCCCTGTGTTGAGTTTTGTACCAGTCCTTAGGTGAGGTTGTGAGTACCTTCAGGTCCTGACTTGAATCTGCCAACCTCTGGGGCCTCAGTGACTAGCCCAGAGCCCAGCCTAGTAAGGCTCAGGAAAAACCCGACTCATTAACAGTTCTAAGTGCAGGGTTCAGGTGGACAAGTTCAAAGTGGATGGTCCTGGGCACTGGGCCATTCCATGTAGCACAGGGCCTGCACAGTACTCTGACCTTAGAAGGAGGCTGGGGCTGTCTCATTTTTGGAGAATAACCTGGAGCCATGGAAGGTACCCCATGATGTTTTCTCTTCTAGCTCTCCTGAGACCAAGGCCTCCCTGGAGCCACCTGTCTGAGGCCAAACAGGTGAGTTAGGCGCCCAAGGGAGCAGTTAGAGCCATGGGCAGGAGATGTTCCCAGGAAGAAACCCTGGCCCTCCAACAAGCCAACCTTAAGAATGAGCATCGGATCCCAGGAGAAGAGAGGCCACCCTCTGCAGGCTGGGAAGCAGTTGCCCAGGGCAACAGCAAGGGAGTATGGGTGCAGGGCAGGCAGCCAGTACACGGTGGGGGTGCACGGCTTGTGCAGGATTTAAAAGTATTTGTGAGGGGCTCACGGTGGGCCTCCTTGTTAGTATAACTGAGCACTGGTGTCTCTAAGGTGTCAGTAATCAAAGATTCCTTTCAAAGAACACCCGTGGCTGGTCGAAACGTGAACAACTGCTTTGGCGTCTGCTGCATCTTAACCATGTCTGTGAAGCTTTGTGCCCGTCTCTTCCTCACTCGTCCCTGGGCAGTGCCCTCCTACAGGAGGTCACGCTGGCCAGCTGCACCCCTGCCCACCTGCCAGCCACTGGAAGATGGTTCCCTGGCAAGGGTTTTAGGGACTGGCTCTGCTGACTGGGGCCCCGGCTGGTACCCCTCTCCCTCTGCCATTCTGTCCACAGACACTTGAAAGCCGTTAGAGTGGATCCTGGGGAGCCGAGAGCATGGCCAGCGCTGCAGTTTGTGGAATGTCCTGTGGGACAGGATGTCCAGAAATCTCCGCTGAGTCCTGTGGTGAGGACCTCAGTATCTGCACCTCGATCACCTCACGTGACCCAAATGCCTCACAATCTAATTAGCAGCATCGTTGCACCAGTGGTGACTAAAGACAGACAGGAGCTGGGGCTGCCTGTCGGACACGGATGAGTGGAGAAGGCTGATGTGAGGAAGGTAAGCACGGAGAAGCCGAGGCCCAAACACTCGAGCACAGCGTCCATTACAACAGACCAACATGGAGGCTTAAGGTTTTTTTTCTATTAAAAAATCCATTAATGAGAGGCTGGGGATGTAGCTCAGTTGGTAGAGTGCTCGCCTCACATGCACAAGGCCTTGGGTTCAATCCCCAGCACCACCAAAAAAAAAAAAAAAAAAAA